>NC_050574.1:357481905-357850110 GCF_011100635.1 Trichosurus vulpecula
CCTCTTACTCTCTCTCCCTCCTTCTTCCTTCACATACTGTCTTTGTACCAGTCATCCTTCATCCCTGGAATTTACTCTCTCCTTATGTTCACCTCATAGAATCCATCCTGTCTTTTAATATGCAACTCAAACACCACCTAAAACCTTTTCTGATTTCCCCCAGCTGCTGGTGCCCTCCTCATTAATTACCTTGTGTTTATTTTGCATTTATTCTCTACCTGCTTATATGTGCAGGTTGTCTCCACACTCCACACTCCAATAGAATGTAAGCATTTTTAAAGATTCTTTCTTTTCTTTTTGTTTTTTCCTTCTTCCTTTCTTCTTCCTTCCTTTCTTTTTCTTTCTGTCTTTTTAAATTTTTATCCCTAGCATCTAACAGGGTCTGGAAGAAAGCAGATATTTAATAAATGCTTATTGATTGATAGTGAGTTACCTAGAGCATTGAGAAGTTAAATTACTCACCAGTGTTAACATGAGTACTATGTATGAGTCTGGACTTGAAGCCAGTGCTTTCAGTCTCCATGCAACCTCCATGCTTCTAAAAACTTAAGTACAAATTTATTTGTTTGATACCAGACACCTTGATGGGAGAATGTGGAGTCACTTTTCTAAAATTAGTTGACTTTTTTCTTATTACGGAAGACCATCTGTTCTGTTTATGTACGTGAAGCACACATGCTTTCCTTCCTATCCATCCTTCAAAGTGTGTTCTTCGTACCAATAGGATGAAAAAAAAAAACTCTACTCTAGAAACCTGATTATATTGCAGGCATTTTTGCTGATGATTTTCATAATTTGTCTGCGAAAAAACTTTTGCATGCAATATTTCCTTTGGATTATCAGCTCTTATACACAAAAAAGTAATTAATGGAATTTCTATGAAATCTAGAATCAGTTTTTCCTTCTTCCTTTTTTTCCAATGGGATGGGCTTAAAAACCTTTTATTCCCTTGCTCTTGGCATTTGGAACAATCTTCTTGCATTTCTCTGCCTCACTGAGTTTATCTTTTCTTTCTTTCAAATATTTCCTGGAAGCATCTCTCTTCTCTTTTGCCTGAAGCTCTCTTAATTTTCTTCTCCCTCTGTGCTTATTTAACTGTGTAATTGTATTATTTAACTTTATAAATCATTTTGGGATACTGTACATCCAAGGCACTATGTGAAATAAAAAAATGTTCCTTACTTTTTGTTGTGATTTGAATGAAAACTTTTGCTTATGTTGCAGTAGCAATACAATAGTTATGGCCTTTTTTCCTGAACATTATTTTTGTTAATTGTTGCTAATACTTAGAATAAAAGTATTACTGTCGGTTGACCTGTTCATACATAGTATGTACCAGTTGAATGAAGCTGCTTTAATTATGCCTCCAGTTGGCTAACTCTTTTATGCTATTTCTATTGGTAACGGAAAATGAATATTTTAAAAATCCTAGTGTAGTCAACTCCCAATTAGCCACTCTTACATATATTGCCTGTAGTCTGGAAGCAATTTGTTTGCTACAATGCCCAACTAATGTGCCAATATGCCACTCTTTCATGATGTAGTAGAACAAATGTTAAATTTGTCTTCAGAGGACTAAGGTTTGACTCTTAGCTCTGCCACTTGTATGACATTAAGCCAGTCGCAACCTCCCTGGCACTAAATTTCTTAGTCAATAAATCATTCATATTTAAGATCTCTTCCATTCTAAATCTATGATGCTAAAGTGGGGTTTTGGGAATGAGGAATTAGATGCCCTTGTTATTGGAAAGGGGGACAGAAGAAAGGAATCAAATCCTCCAAAATTGTGTTGGGCTGTCACAATGAAACAATAGCAATTTGAAGACAGGAGTAGTATAGATTCTGTCTCTGTAGCCTCAGTGCCTGGTTTAGTGCCTCGTAGCTAACAGGTGCTTAATAAATATTTATTGAACTGGTGAAATATACATACTCCCTCCTTTCCTGATCCTCTCCATCCTTTTGCCTAGGGAATCCACAAATTAAAAAAAATTCATATCAAATATTATCTACCTTTCTATTTACGTAGAAAAAAGAGTCATAAGGGTAATATGACCTCACTAATAGATTTTTCTTAGTGTTCTATCAATTACCAGCTTCATCATTCCAAAATATTCTCCACCCTGGAACTAATGATGATCATTATTTCCTAAGAATATTTATTAGTCTCCAAGTATCCTCAATGATATATCATTATTATCCCAAAATATTTATTCAATGTTCATTTGTATGTGTGGCCATTATAAAACCTATGTAGAGTTAATTATATATGTTTTATTCAAGAATTTATATTTTAAGATAATATTGGCATGGCTGAATATGTTAGAGATATCTAGGAAAGGAGAGACAGAGTGGCATAGTAAGTAGAAAGCCCGGCTAAGATTCAGAAGTCCTGGGTTCCAATCCTACCTCTGACAAATATTGTCAGTATCAGAGTTCTTCTCAGAGTCTTCATGCAACTTTCTATGATTTTAAGGTGCAAAACATATGATTGGAATTGGCTGAGACAATTTCTTCAAGGGGAAGTCCCTATACCTAGATGACTTAGTGGATAGAGCCCTGGGCATGGAGTCAGGAAGACCTGAGTTCAAATCTGGCCTCAGACACTAGCTGTGTGACCCTGGGCAAGTCGTTTAACCTCTTTGCCTCATTCCACCAGAAAAGGAAATGGCAAACTATTCCAAAATCTCTGCCAAGAACAGTAATCCATTTTGTGACCGTGGGGTCACAAAGAGTCATACATGGCTGAATAAGAACACACCTTTGAGACTAACCTAGGAATTCATAGATATTATAAAATCGCATTTAAGTATTTTGAGGGCAGAATTTCAACATAAATTTGGAAATTTGGGAGAAGGAAGGTTATAGGAAGAAAGAGAATGATTCCAGTTTTTGTAGACATGTTGAGTTTAAGATAATCTTTGAGATATCCAGTTTGAAATGTCCAGTAAGCAATTAATGATATGGGACTGTAGTTCAAATGAGAAAATGGGAACAAATGCATTGTGGGGTGAAGAGAGACAATAAGAGATAGAGACAGAAAGAGAGGAGACGGTAGGAAAGAATAGAGCCTTGGGAAACATCTGAAGTTGGGGGTGGAGATGAGTCAGCAAAGGTGACCCAAAGGGGCCAAATCTTATGAGGTGAATCAAGTGAGAGTAGAGTTACAAAACTCAGAGACAAAAAAAATATCAAGAAGAGTGTAATGAATAGTGTCAAATGCAGCAAATACACTAGGTAGAATGTGAACTGAGAAAAGACTATAAAATTTGGCAACTAAGACAGTGTTGGTAATTTTGGAGATAGATGTTTTGGGTGAGTGATAAAGCCAAAAGACATAATGAAAAGGTTTGAAGAATGAGTTAGAGGAAAGGAAATGAAGGCATTGAGTGTAATCAGAATTTTTTAAGAGTTTGGCTAGAAAGGAAAAATATGTCTAGAATGATAGCTTGAGGTAATGGTAGAATCCAGCAAAAGGTTACTTTAAACATGTGGCAATGGACATTTTTTGAAACCAGTAGGGAAGAAATGAGTAGTTACGGAAAGACTGCAGATTAAAGAAATAGAGGGGACAATTGAAGGGGCAATCTGATAGAGAAAATAGAGGCAGTTAGAATCATTTTTAAAGGCAGTTGGAAAGGTACCATTAGAGAAGGGTCACGTAAACTACCTTACTCTCATCATACACCTGGTCCATCTTTATATTTTTAATCAAGATATTCCTTTTTCTTATCACAATATTTATACCACTTCAGGCATAGAATGTAATTTAATGTAATGTATCAGCCCTCTCATACCCACAGAGTGCCTCCCCACTGACCCCCTTTGGATGATGATGATGATGATGATCTTCAATTCTTCAGATAGTCTAATATTCTATGACTTGCAGACATAGAACATCATCTGAAGAATATTGGTGTTAAAAGTAGTAAGACTTTTTTTCTCTTTATCAAAGAAGCTTGGGATCATTACTAGAACTGCACAGCTTCTCAAAAGCTTTACGACAGATTCCTAGTCTTCTCTTTCAATTCTGGGCCTACCTCATTTGCATTGCCAGTGTAATTCCATTTACATGGTCTATCCAAGGTATACAGCATGGTATAGTCATCCATCCAAATAAACTTCCTACTTTGGAGAACACATATTTTTAATTCACTTGCTTTTTCAAGTATGAATAATTAGACTGAAATTTTTTGAGGGATTATGGTTCTCGCTTTGGAGACTGTACAGTGTTTCTGAGCTGGATGCAATCAGAAAAATATTATTTGGATGACTTCTTCATTAAAAGGGAAGGGAAGTCTTCTGCTTGGAATGTGCAATAGACAACCTCCTTGAGGGTAGGAAATGCATTTAGTGAGTATGTTTCTTCCTATTTACTGCTATGTTTGTATAGTCAAGGTTACCCCCAACACCTAGTGCAGGGATGCCACTGTATGACTTTAAGGGAGGGAGAATAGACATCTCTAGCCTCTTCTTCCCATGACCTCTATCCTAGGGAGCCTTTATTTCTTGCTAGGAGGGGAAACAGGAGGTTGGGTCCAGAAACTTGGCCACTTTGCTTTCCTTAGAGAGAGAACCAAGCTACAATTATATCTAATTGCTCCTTTAAATATTAGTAGTGCAGGGCAGGACTTCTTAAATTTTTTCCACTTATGACCCACAGTTTAAGAATACCAGGTCTAGGGGTTATGGTTTTCAGGTTCAGGCTAACTTCTGATCATTGTTTCCTTAATGAGCAAAGTAGGACTTCTCTCTTTATAACCATGGCTTGATTCTCTTCCCACCAAATACTATTTACACAATGGACACACCTAGGAAGTAGTAAAGAAATCTATTTATACAATTTAGTAGCAAAGCAACACAAAACAAAAACAAAAAGCAAAAACAGAAATCAGAGAAAGTATACACAGGAGAATATATACCAGCTAATAAAGAGTGAAGGAACTCTCTTGTTGGGAGTGAGGTTAACTCTGTTTAACCAAGAGAGGGACTCCTACATTTCACCTGAGGGTAAGTTTCAGAAAGTTTCTAGTGTAGCAGTTGGGGACATGGACATCATGGAGATTACCAGCTCATCTTGTGCCCTTTTCTCCCCCAGAGTCTTTTCTTTCAACAATCTGATGTGTGGCTGACATTTTCCTCTTTTTTCTCTCTCAAAGCTAGAAGCTAGAAACATTCAATCAACTGAAGAACCAGGGGAAAAAACTGAAGAAACAAAAAGAGCTTGTTGCTGTCATTTCTCTCACTCTCATCAACACTTCCCTGGCTTTTATGCAGGAGTAGGGCATTGATCTCCACTTATGAGGAGAGAGTCCCATACCAATGAGTTTTGGGACTCAGCTTATATTCCACATTACTATGTAGCCATCATGTTATTAGATGTTGGGCATACAAAGGCAACAACAACAGAAACTACAATCTCTGTTCTCAAGAAATTTACATTTTATCAGAAGAGATAGTATGAACTAATACGCTTGTTAGTTATAATAAATGGCAAGCTCTGAGGACAAGCACAGTTAGTATAGCTAAATACAGAACTTTGTTTATTTTAATCACATAATTAATCAACAAACACAACTTAAATGCCCACTATGTGCCAGCCACTATGCTAGGCCCTCAGGAATACAGAGACAAAAATGAAAGAGTTCCAGTCCTCAAGAAGCTTACATTTTATCAGATGAAACAACACGAACATAAAAGTAGATGTGAAACTTAGTAAATGCAAGATGGATTCAAGACTTCAGATTTCCTGATGGTTGGGAGAAGGAAAGGTCTCTTGTAGGAGATGACAAGTGAACTGGACTTTTAATGAGGCTAAAGATTCTAAAAGGCAGAGGTAAGGAGGGTGTGTATTCCAGGCAGGGGAAACAGTCTAGGACAGGCGTGGGGAATCTGTGGCCTTGAGGCCCCTTGTGGCTCTTTAGGTCCTCAGGTGTGGTCTTTTGACTGAGTCCAGGTTTTACAGAACAAATCCTTTTACTAAGGGGATTTGTTCTGTGAAGTTTGGATTCAAAGGGCTGCACTTGAATAGCTAGAGGGTTGTATGTGTCCTCGAGGCCACAGATTCCCCACTCCTGATGTAGGAAAAGGAACAGAAAGTAGAGGTGAGGAGTAATGTGTGAGGGTTGGAACATTGGCTAGTTTGGATGAACCATAGCATGGATGAAGTAGAATAATGTGTAAAAAGTCTGGAAATATATGTTGGAGTCAGAATGTTGAGGACTCATATCAATTAATTTGAGGCTACACTTGAAAAGCTTTGACCTAGTAATAGGATACTCTTTGATTGAGATGGAGATGACTAGTATATTATGCTTCCCATGAAAATTCAGGCTTTTTTGGTTAACCAATAGTTGAATATTAAAGCACATTTTCTAGACAACAAGGTGCTATTTCTTATCCACAGAGGCATCTCAACTTTCTCAAGCTAATAACTAATTCACTTTTGAATTGTAAAATTTGCAATGAAAGTACATGACTCCTTACCGTTATGCATTCCATTGGCCAGTATCATAGTCATTCATCTCTGACCATATAAAAATATATGTTGGAGAGGTACATCAGTAATAATTTTGACAGTAGTTATTCCCACTCCCTGATTATTGGTGCCCTTGATTCAACACAGTTTGTTGAGCTTCATAAAGGCAGGACAGGGTACCTATAGACATCTTAAAGCAGGAGTGACAGGTAATCACTTAGGCAAAGACTCTTCCAGTGTGACTACTCAGCTAGGAAATGATTTTGTGCAAAGAATGAGGTTCTTTGGGGAAATCTAACTCATTTTCTATTTTTCTCCAGGGTGACAACATATCTGTTGTAAGTATCAAAGTTTTGGTCATCTGTATTTGCTACAGAGTGAGCAGTACTGTCCAGCCGTGGGGAAAAAAAAGGTAAATCTCTTTAATCCCTTTGCTGCTTTTAAATGACATATCCTTCAGGCAATACCTTGGGTAGACAAAAAGACACACACACACACGTGTATATGCATGTTCGTATGCACATATATGTATATGATGTATATATAGAGATATAAATATATACCTCTGTGTATGAATATATGTGTGTATATGGGGGTATATATATGTATATAAATGTATGTGTATACATTATATATGTATATATAAATAAAACTCTGTGTGTGTGTGTGTGTGTGTGTGCATGTGTACGCATTGCATGCCACCCAGGAAATATGTTTATTTATTTATTTTTAGCAAGGACCTAATTGTGTTGAGAAGATATTTTATTATTTCCTACAACAGGTTTTGCTTATGACTGAATCAATTACTAGTAAACAGGGTGTTGACTATACCTCCCAATTCTGTTCTAACATCCCAATCTCATTTCTCTTCCCCAACCCTTCCTGTGCAGCTCAAGTTTATACAAAAGTAAACAGGTGACAGTCATTTTGGCTCAGCAGGACAAGCCACCAAAAGAAAGGGAGAGAGAAATTGTAGGTTGTATCAAAATGTAAACTCCTTGAGGGCAAGCACAGTATCAATTTTGTCTTTGTATCCCAAGTGCCTAGTATAGTAGCTGGTAAACATTTGGTGATTCATAAATACTTGTTGGTTAATTTTTTTAAATGGTGGGAAGCAAATTACTTATGACTTCTGAAGGATTACCTGCCTTATCTCTCTTGGTCTGTGCTTCATATCTGAGGAATATTCTAGGCCCACTGTTCATTTCTGTCCTGAGACAATATCACATGGCTTCAATGGTTGAGGAACAGTAAAACCATTATGTTTCAAACATAGTTTCTTGAGTTCTTCTTTTGTGATTCATTTCTTCTTGCCCTGCCCTACTCCTAACCTCATGCCTGTTGACTTTTTTCCCCTGAAAAAGTGATAGGTTTCAGACTACGGGTAATTTAAATTATCACTAGGCTTTTCTGAAAGTCTGTAAAATAAATTGGGCAATTTTGCAATCTATAAACTGCTACTCTCTGCTGGACTACATTAAAGGAAGGTAGAGTTTTGCGTGCGTCAAAAAAAAAAATTCTAATCAATTTTTAGCCATTCATTCTACTAGTTCAGCAGTAGCTATAAATAGCAAGCAGTGTTCACTCAACATTTAAAAGCATTGGAAAACTGATTTAGTGGGGGTATTCAAAGTTCTTTCTAACTTGATTTTTTTAAACTCATGGCCTTCTTGTTATTTCCAGCCTTCTTTTTCATCTCTGACTCCCCCAAATTTGTATTAATTATAGAAAACTTTATACCTTGGTTGTGGGAAATTATACCTGGCTGTCTCCAAAATGTCTCACTGGTGCCCAGGAGAAGGAAATAGTGCAAAAAATCTCAGAAGATAGGACCCCAAACATGTGCCAGTTACTATTGTCATGTGATTTGCAGGGAAAATATAAGAAACAAAAAGATAACTAAGTGAAAATAAAAACTGAAGATTAGTAAAAATTCTGGCATGGGTCCTTCATATAAGCTTAGCCTTGAAAAGTGAATATACTGTAGTTCTCACAAGTGGCAAGTGAAACCTTTCTGTCATGTCATTGTAGGATCTTATGTTTAAGATGCATGTTGTAGGTGGGAGGGAGGGAAGAGGGAGAACAGAGAATAGGGGAAAAGTAAAGTTAGGAGACACTGCGTACAGATAATGCTTACTTAGATTTAGAACAATTTTTTCTAGTATTTGAATAGCATCTTCAGCATTATTTCTCTGCCACATTTTCATGAAAATGTTTTAGATTCTTGCCAAATTTTCACTAAAGGTGGAGTTTTTCACTTTTTTCTGCTGTGGACACCTTTGACAGTCTAGTAAAACTATGTGTCCATTCTCAGAATAGTGTTTCTAACTACATAAGATAAAATACATATAATTATGAAGGACACTAAATATGTTGAACTACAGTTATTAAAAATATTTTTTAAAAGTTCATGGACTACAGGGTAAAAATGTCCAAATATTTCTTTGTATTCAAGAGATTACAATGAAGTAATTTAAAGCTGAGATGGAATCTTCAGGTTTCTCTCTCCCCAAACATCCATGCACATTTGTGCACTTTTGTTTTTTAGCATATGGCAAACATTCAGATTTGACTTTGTTTTAGTATATAGACCAGGTGATTTGTTTTGTAGGTATATCAACATATCCCATACCCCAAAACCTTGGGTTATTGTCTCCTATACTACCTTAGTTTCTGGGGGGAGTAGATTTAAACAGTACAGTTTCTCCATAGCATTGATCTAAGTTAAATCATTCATATATACAGGAAAGTTTTGGGATCTTTGTTCTTATTTCATCTACAGCTGTGATTGGTTTCAAAGGCTGCTTTTCACTCTTCACATCATCACTGCTAGATTGTTTACAAAAGCCACCATGGACTCAATTCCTATATCCTGAGATAGTTCACTTTCCTGGACTTTAGAATTTTAAAAGGTTGTATTCTCCAATATTTTTACCTAAAATGGAAGAACAAATGCAAAGGAAAAAGACTGATGCCTGTTTTCTTGTAGCCACATGTTGATCTCTGAGGGAGAGGGTCCAAAGTCTCTCTCCTTACACTACTGTCTCTAATGTGAAGCCTTCAGCAAGGGAATCAATCTAAAGTTAGAGGTCCAACCAAGAGAGAGAAACTTCCATGAATACTTTTCATAATCTCCATCCTCAAGGAACTTATATTCTCATTGGAGAAGACTACAAATTAAAGCAAGCTGAAAGCAGGCTAGTGTTGGGGAGAAGAAAGTCCGGGGAGTCAAGAGTAGAGTCTGGAGAGGAATGGAGAAATGGCTGGTTTGGGCACTTTCCTTAAAATGGAACTTCTGAATGGACATAAACAGGCAGATAAAGGGGACACAGACTTTGTATATATATCCAGTGTGAAAAGAGCAGGGATGGGAAGAACTTTCAGAATAAGGAAGAAGCTATTGAATGGTGGAGAAAATCTTGACTGTAAGGAGAGGAGCCTGGAGAGGAATGAGGGACAATAGACATGCTTTACTATGTTTGGATTTCCCATATGGTAGACAACAAGCTTTCTTAAATAATTATGCATCTCCTTTAAAAGGCCCTACAGTGTGTTGGAATGCATCATCAGGAAACAGGAGCATCTGGAATACTCTGTGATACTTTCTTTGATGAATCGCCCTTCCATTTAGACTCTGAGTTGAATATCTTCAATGACACTAGGCAATAAATTTGACAAGCCTGTCTCCCTGGTTCAAACATTACTTGTTATTGTTAATAAGAGGATCAAGGTCCACAAAGAAGATTCTTTCATAATGTCTATCAAGGAATTTTCTATGATTTTAGCACATGCATGAAAGGCACCTTTTTGGAGAAGATCTTTTAAGGTAATGGTTTGCTCTATGAATGCAAATATTTTTCAACAACAAGAACAGGTCCAGTGGGATCTTATATTCTCTGAACATTTCAGTGAAATGTATGTATTATTCTGCAGATATAGGCTGGTATTGAAAACCGTTGGTGAAACCTGCCTCATCTTATCTCACATTTTGATGAATGATACCCTCAATGCCTGTGAATGTTATTTTCAAAAAACTTTTTTGATTAGATGATAAGATAGGTATGTCAGTCAATAGTTATTTGAAATCTTCTTGGTCATTGTTTTCGTCTTGGCAGTAATGCTGTTTGTGTCTTCCCCCTATACTAACAGAACACAAATCCTCACTCAGAAATCAGACATTGCTACTTTATCAAACTAAGATTATAGTCTTCCAATAAAGTCTTAACGCAATACTCCTTTGTACTATAGAGGTAATGCTGGGTTCTGGAGAGTTATTCCAGGGGAACAGATGCTCAGAAAGTTTTATTAACCCCAGATAATTCTGAGTTTGACAGATATCACAAGGAAACAATGAGTTGAGCCTTGAATTAAAGTGGATGAACAGTATGATCTTAATCGCCTTTGGAAAATTGCAAAGCTGCTTTAATGACTTGAAAATTCTCCATTAAACAAAGGCCCATCTTTTTAATGCTGATACTTTACCAACATTGTTTGGGTGCAAGTTAAGGAACACTATTATTTCTAAAGAATTAAAAAATGAGTATCATGCACAGGTCAATGAAGAAGTGTATGTAAAGTATATGTGGTCAGTTTGTACTACATAGCAAATAAGGAAATATAAAAAAAGGATTAGAGTAATATCAAAGAAATGTATGCTTCTAAAAGAGTATGGAATGGTCACAAAAGGAAAGTCATAACACCTAGGGACTTCCAGTATAAACTTGTGCTAAATGAATGCACACTCCATTTGAGTAGTGGGACCCCAGCAAGAGGGCTAGCCCCACCACTTTGTTGGTTTGGGAAAAGATCTTACTTATCATTGTTCCTCCCCCCAACTAGAGTTACATGTTGTATTCTCAGAGGACAGTCAGTTGGAAGGGACTTCTTCTACCGTTAGGTAGCCCTACTTATTAACAAGTTTTATGGCTCAATCAGAACTGGGAAGACTCAACATATTGATGAGTTATGTATGTTTGGAAGCAGATAGTGAATAACTGCATATGCTTGACTTGGATTATCTAAGCAGGGCACTACTAGGGGATGCTGTACTTACCTGGAGCAATCTAGCTTCTGACTTCATTATTCAACTGAAACTGCTCTTTCTAAAGTTACCAATAATTTCTTGATGTCTAAATAAATGACTTTTTCTTAATCCTCATCCTTAACTTGTAAAAAAGACTTTGACTTTTCTATAAATATCTTCTCCTAGATATATTCTTCTTTCTAGGATTTTGTTATACTGTTCACTTCTGGTTCTCCTTGAACCTTTCTAGCAGATCCACCTCAGTCTCTGTTGTTGAATCTTCATTCAGTTTATATCCACTAACCATGGGTGTCCCTGATGGCTCCATCCTGAACCTACTTCTTTGTCCCATCTATGGTATCTTACATGATTTCATCAGTTCCTATGATTCCAGTTATCCTCTGAATACAGATTTTCCTACATCTATATAGCCATCCCTGTTTTCTCTTCAACATCAGTTTGCTTTACTAGTTGCCTTTTTGACATCTCAATTTGGATGTCCCAAGGCATCTAAGACTATGTCCAAATAAGAATTCACTATCTTTCCCTTAAAATCCCTTTCTCAATATATTTTTCAATTAGTGTTGAGAGGACCACCACCTTCCTAATCACCTAGGTTCACTAACTCAATGTCATCTTCGACACCTTATTTACACTTACCCCAAATATCCAATCCATTTACAAATATGGCTGTTTCTACCTTTCTATCTTTATGATATCTCTTTCAGTCTCATTCTATTCAATATACACATAAACTTATAAGTATATATGAGCATATTAAAATGAATATACACATACACACAAGTACATCTTTATATGTGTGTGAGTACACTTTAACTGAGTAGAAACAAACTATTATTTATGTTCCCCTTTGCCTTTGTTTTCTTGTGCTGCTTTTTTATGTTAGCCTTAATTCTGTGTTGATCATATCCCTTTATTTATTTTTTGTTAAATACATTTTTGATGTCTTTTTCACATCATTAGATTTTCTCCTAGTACTCCCATCCCAGAGTGCCATCACTTATGAAAAATAAAAACAGTTAAAGAAAATAAGAGTAAGAGAAAAAATGGATGTATGTATGCAGTTATTTAATCAATGAATCACAACTGTGGATTTCTTACCTCTACAAAAGAATGGGATGAGGTGGTAGTGTCTTCCCATTTCCCATTTTTGAACCATGCTTTTTTTTCTAATTTTGAAAAATTCACTTCTGTTTATTTTGAGGTTGTTCTTTCCATTGACATTGATGTAATAATTTTGTGTTTTATTTTCTTGACTCTGCTTAGTTCACTGTGTATCACAACATGTAAAACTTTCCATTTTTCTCCCTACCAATTGTATTTGGTCTGTAATTTAGGATGCTGTTTTTTATCCTGAACATCATTCCTCAAAGCCTAATTATATTCCATTACATTAATGGCCCACAATACATTTAGCCTCTCTCCAATAGATGAGAAACTACTTTTTTCCCTTCCAATTCTTTGTATGACAAGAAGTATTTCTCTAAATACTTGAGTATATTTGGACACTTTTGTCCTGTCAATGGTCTCCTTGACTTATAATGTCTCTATATAATCATATATATTATACATATCTATACATATATATGTTTACATATATAATCAATGGGATTTCTAGGTCAATTTCTAGGTCAAAGCATATTAATATTTTAGTCACTTTATTTGCATAATTCCAACCTGCTTTCTAAAGTAGTTGTAGAAATCCATAGAACCACCAGTAATGCACTTGGGTGCTCACATAATCACTCTAAAATTTACTTTTGGGGACAGAGCTGTTTCAACAATCCAACTAGAAGTTGCTGTGAGGGTGTAAAGACAACAACAACCAGCTCACAGAACTCTGCAAGCCCAAGTCCTTTATCATCTGCTTTATTAAGGAAAGCAACACTAAGGGGTTAACAATCTTACTTTGATCCAGCATACAAATGTCATTTACTTAGTTCAGGGGAAAAAACAAGCACCCTGAATTACAGACCAAATACAATTTGTAGTTATCAACACCTGAGTCTTCAGCCAGGGAGCTCATTACAATGGCAGGCACAGAGTCACGCACCTCTCCTGCTGTGGCTCAGAGCTCCAAGAGAGAACACTAACCTCTGTGCTTATCTATCCTGTTACATCCCACTTTATCTGTCCCATTCAAACAAAGGCCAGAATCGTTAAAGGTCAACAGCAAAAAGTCCCAAATTAATTACTATTACAAGAGCCAAGATGGCAGCATGAGAAAAGGGGTTCACTTGAGCTCTCCCCCAAATCCCTCCAAACACCTATAAAATTACACTAAACAAATTCTAGAGCTATAGAACCCATGAAATGACAGAGCAAAACAAGTCTCCAGGCCAAGACATCCTACATAGCTGCTGGGAGCGGAGCACAGCCCAGCATGGGCCGGGTCAGGATAGACCAGTCCTGAGTAGACCAGGCAGAGAAAGTCTCAGCGCCCTCAATCACTAAGCTGTAGCAGTTATCAGACTTCTCAACCCCCAAATGCCAAAGACAACATAGCAGGTAAGGGGAAAAAACTGTTGGATGCGGGTGAGAGAAGGGCACAGTCCAACCCCAACCCAGGATGGGGGGGGTGGAGGTGGCTGCAGTGGTGGTGGTGGCAGCAGCAGGAGCAGCAGCACCAGCAGTGGCTGCTTCTGGAGCTCCAAGTTGGCAGACAGTGGGGGGAATCAAGCAGCTGATCAGAGTGGGAGTGCAGGATCTCTTTGCTGGCACTGAGGCAGGATTCTCTTGTTTTGCTCTGCTTGGATCTGGGTCACAGTCCTGCCTGGCAGTCTTTAGGGGAGGAGGCACACTACTGTGGCGGAGCTTGTGGTAAGTTGTGGAGAGGGAATCCTCCTGGTAGTTACACCGCAGAAAGGAGTGCTTGCACTCACAGACCAGAGTACAGGCCAGGAGAGGAGTATCAAACCAACCACTTCAGAATAGAAGTAGCTCTAAAAACAGCAGCACAAAACCCCTGAAGCTTGGGACAGAGCACTTTCCACTCTAAAAGCAGGCATACCCTGACAAAGAGCTCAAAAGTCAAATAATTGGCTGGGTAAATGAGCAGGAAGTGTAAAAGGACTCAGACTATAGAATCTTTCTGTGGTAACAAAGAAGATCAAAACATAATGCCAGAAGAAATCAACAAAGTCAGACATCCTACATCAAAATCCTCCAAAAAAATATGAATTGGTCTCAGGCCATGGAAGAATTAAAAAAAGGATTTTGAAAATCAAGTAACAGAAGTAGAGGAAAAATTTGGAAAAGAAAAGAAAGGGATGAAAGAAAATCATGAAAAACAAATCAACAGCTTGCTTAAGGAGACCCAAAAAAATACTGAAGAAAATAACACCTTAAAAAACAGACTAACTCAAATGTCAAAAGAGCTCCAAAAAGCCAATGAGGAGAAGAATGCCTTAAAAGGCAGAATTAGTCAAATGGAAAAGGAGTTTCAAAAAAATCACTGAGGAAATAATGCCATAAAAATTAGAAAATACCACCTTAAAAATTAGAATGGAGCAAGTGAAGGCTAGTGACTTTATGAGAAATGAATATATTATAAAACAGAAACAAAAGAATGAAAAAATCTAAGACAATGTGAAATATCTAATTGGAAAAACCACTGAACTGGCAAATAGATCCAGGAGAGATAATTTAAAAATTATTGGACTACCTGAAAGCCAGGATCAAAAAAAGATCCTAGATGTCATCTTTCAAGAAATTATCAAGGAGAACTGCCCTGATATTCTAGAACCAGGGGGTAAAACAGAAATTGAAAGAATCCAGTGACTGCTTCCTGAAAAAAGATCCCCAAAAGAAAACTCCTAGGAATATTATTGCCAAATTCCAGAGCTCTCAGATCAAGAGGAAAATACTGCAAGCAGCCAGAAGGAAACAATTTGAATACTGTGGAAACACAATCAGGATAACACAATATCTAGCAACTTCTACACTAAGCGATGGAAGGGCTTGAAATATGATATTCTGGAGACTTGAAATATGATATTCTGGAGGTCAATGGAGCTAGGATTAAAACCAAGAATCACCTACCCAGCAAAACTGAGTATAATACTTCAGGATAACATATGGATTTTCAATGAAATAGAGGACTGTCAAGCATTCTTGATATAAAGACCAGAGCTGAATAGAAATTTTGACTTTCAAATACAAGAATCAATAGAAGCACGAAAAGGCAAACAAGAAAATGAAATCATAATGGTCTTACTAAAGTTGAACTATTTACATTCCTACATGGAAAGATGATATTTGTAACTCATTAGATCTTTCTCAGTATTAGCGTAGTTCAAGGGAATATACATATAAATATAGACAGAGGGCACAAGGTGAGTTGAATATGAAGGGATGATATCTAAAAAATAAAATTAAGGGGTGAGAGGGGAATATATTGGGAGAAGGACAAAGGGAGAGACAGAATGGAGTAAATTAGCTCACATAAAAGTGCCAAGAAAAAGCTGGGGAGGGAAGGGAAGGGAAAAGGGGTTAGTTGAAAGGGAATGAATGAATCTTGGTCTCATCAGGTTTGGCTTAAGGAGGGAATAACATATACATTCAATTGGGGATCTTACCCTACAGGAAAGTAGTGGGGAAGGGGATAACGGGGTGGTATGATAGAAGGGAGGGCAGTTTGGGGGAAGAGGTAGTCAAAAGCAAACACTTTTGAAAAGGACAAGGTCAAAAGACAAAAATGGGGACTGGATAGGATGGAGGGAAATATAGTTAGTCTTTCACAACACGACTATTATGGAAGTGTTTTACATATGGATACATGTATTATCTGTGTTGAATTGCTTGCCTTCTCAAGGAGGGTGGGTGGGGAGGGAAAAAGGGAGAGAATTTGGAACTCAAAGTTCTAAAAACAAATGTTAAAAAATGTTTTACATGCAACTGGGAAATAAGATATACAGGGAATGGGGTATAGAAATCTATCTTTCTCTACAAGAAAGTAAGGGGAAAGAGGATAAGGGGGAGGGAGTGGGGTGATAGAAGGGAGGGCAGACTGAGGAAAGGGACAATCAGAATACACACCATCTTGGGGCTGGGGGGAGGGTAGAGATGGGAAGAAAATTTGTAGCTCAAAATCTTGTGGAAATGAATGTTGAAAACTAAAAATAAATTTAAAAAATAAAAATAAAAATATTTCTTGAAAGAGAAAAAAAGAAATGATGAGAAAGATGCTTTCAGAAAACAAAAAAAACTGTTTTAATGTGCATCAGCTGATGCAAAGTAACATGACTAAAACCAGGAGAAGATTTTACACAGTAACAGCAACATTGTAATGACAATCAACTATGAAAGACCTTACGATTCTGATCAATATACAATGATTGAAGACAATTCCAAAGGTCTCATGAGGAAAAATACTATCAGCCTTTAGAGAGATTTGGTGAACCCTAAGTAGAGACTGAAATGGCAAATAATGGAAATATGTTTTACATGACTTCACATATATAATTGAAAAAACATTGTTTGCCCTTCTTGTCTAATAAATAAGATAAAAATTGCTGAGTCTTCCATTAAAGCCCTTTGCTCTAAAAAAATAAATAAAATTTACTTTTATCATCTTTTTTTCATATTCATTTGTAAGATGTGAGGTAGATCTTGGCTGTTTTGATTTGCATTCCTGCTATTATTAGTAATTTGGAACATTCTTTCATGTGGTTGTTAAGTGTTTGACATTCTTCTTTTGAGAACTATTTGTTCTTATCCTGTGGCCACATAGCTATTGGGGAATAATGGCTTTTGGTCTTAGATATATATGTTAGCTGGCTAATCTCTTTAATAACATATCCATATCTAAGTAATTTCATATATATATATATGTATGTATACATATATACTTCCCCATTCCTGCTATTTGCCTTCTTATCTTAAGTTCATTGATTTTGTTTACAGAAACTTTTCAGTTTAATGTAATTAAAGCACTTAGTTTCTCTTTTAATTGCCTCAATCCTTTATTTGTTTTAAGACTACATCTCCTTCTCAAAGCTGTGAAAGGTATTTCATCTGTTTCTCTTCTGTTGTTAATGGTATGTTTAATATTAATATAGTGTAATCATTTGAATTTATTATGTAATAAAGCAAATGAGATTGGCCTAAGCACATTTTGTTCTCGCAGAGTGCTTTCCAATTTCCCAGAAGTTTTTTTTTTTTTTTTTTTTTTTTTTAGGAGGTGGGAAGGCAGGGCAATTGGGATTAAGTCACTTGCCCAAGGTCACACAGCTAGGAAGTGTGTCAAGTGTCTGAAGCCAAATCTGAACTCAGGTCCTCCTGACTCCAGGAACCGGTGTTCTACTCACTGTGCCACCTAGCTGCCCCCTTCTGAGAGGTTTTTATCAGCCCAGTCACAAGCATTGAATATTACTCCAGCTATTTAGGTTATTTATTCTTTAAGGAGCACTTTTTAATTGAATCTGTACAAGTACTTAATGTGCTTTGAGTAGGTTGATCCCCAAGTATTTTGTGCATTTTTAGTGAATTTAAATTACACTTCCCTTTCTATTATTGACTCTTGGACTTTACTGTCATATGGAAATGTATAGAAATTTTTAATAGAAATTGTATTTATTTTGAGGATTTATTTTGCAGCCTACCACTTTTCTGAAGCTAGTAATTGTCTCAATTAGTATCATTGCTGTTTCCCTGGAATTTTTAAAGTATATTGTGTACTAAGCAAATATGATTACTATTATCTCATGTTTACATACATGGAGAACTTCTGTATCATTTTAAATTTTTATTGCTATTGCTAACATTTCTAAAATTTCTATCAAACAATAATGGAGAAAGTGGAATCCATTATTTACATGCATAAATAACACACACATACATATATGCAAATATGTGTATAAAGATATGTATATGTGTGTATGGACACAAACACATATACACAAATATATTGTATTTCCACTACATATGATGTTTGCCTTTGATTTTAGGTAGATACCTTCTTATAATGTTAAAAATGGAGTCTGTATTTCTATATTTGAGAAAGTCCTATTTGTACACTTTGAACATTTAACTATTTGGGACTGGTTCTTTTTCTTATATATTCACATCAGTTCTTTACATATCTTAGGCAATAGATTTTTATCACAGTAATTTGCTTTGAAATTTTTTCTGAGTGCTTTATTGCCCCTTTGATTCAAATCATACTTTTTTTCTTATGCAAAAACTCCTCCATTTTTGTCATTGGAAATGTTTATTTTTTTTTTAATATTCTCCTTTGTTTAAGTAAAATCCTCACCACCACCACCCCCACTGTGAAAATTATAGCCTTCCTTTTTTTCTTCATTTCATTAGTTTGTGGAGTAATGTTTTTGATATATTAGTTTAAGTATTCATTTAGAGTGTATTATGGTATGTGGTATAAGTAGTTGTTCTGTACCTAATTTCTGCCAGACTTACTTCAGGTTTTCTAGGCAGTTTTTGTCAGAACATGAATAGTTGGAATCTTTTAGCTTATATAACACTGTGCAACTATATAAAATTACTTTTGTTTACCTAATCACTTCTCTTGATCAGAACTCTATTTTTATCTAATACTAAAGTTTAATGATTACTATTTTGTAGTAATTCCACATGATTAGGCTCAACTTTGTGAGGTATGTCTCCTTTGAGTACCTCTTGAAGTTCTTTGTACCTTAGAAAGCATTATTTCATTTTCTTCTGTTTTTTTTCTGTCATAAAATTCTTATGTTATTGAGTTTTGAGAGATATGGTGCCTATAGACCACCCCTCTCCATGTTTGCCATTTTCTGTTTTCCCCTGAGATTCTTGACCTTCTTCCCAGAATAATTTTATATTTATTTTACCTAATTCTATAAAAGAATGCTTTACCAATTTGATTGGTATGATATTTGCATCAGTAAATTAATTTAGATAGTATTGTAATTTTAGTAATTTTCCATGGATCACTGAAGAAATATTAATTTCTCCAATTATGTGTCTTCCTTTATTTCTATAGAGTACTTTATAGTTATAGGTTCTGAGTCTTAGTAGGTGGATTTCCAGATATTTTGTATGTTTTAGAGTTACTTTGAGTGCCCTTTCTTTTTTTTATCTGTGACTTATGGGTTTTACTAGTAATCTTTAGAAGTACAAATGATTTGGGGATTTATTTTTATAACCTGCTACTTACTGATGGTATTAATTATTTTAATTGATAATTGATTGAATTTTCAGAATTCTCTGAGGCAAAAATCATATCATGTACAAGTAGTAATGTTTTTTTCCTTCTCTGTCTCTATTTATGATCTTCAATATATTTTTCTTGCCTTGTTGCAATTCTAAAACTGAAATAAGAGTTGTGAATTAGGCAAACTTAACAAAAAAACCCAAATGATAAAGATGTTATGGACCTATACAGAGTTCTACAATATACTCCCCCACACACACACTGGTGATTAATGAATTATAATCCCAAGAAGTATACACATTTCTCAGATTTGCACGACAGATTATGAAAACTGTCTTTGTACTGGAATATAAAACCTATAAACAAATGCTTAAAAGCAGAGATATTATATACAATCTTTACTAAGGATAATGCAATAAAAATACAAATGGAGACTAAATAACATAATCCCAAAGAATATGTTCATCAAAAGACAAAAACAATAAGTAATTACATTGAAGAAAAATATAGTAATGATATAATATACAAAATGCATTAGATGGATCCGAAAGAGTCTTTAGGGGAAAATTCATATCTCTAATGACATCCTTAAACAAAAGAAACAATAGATCAATGATTTAGTCATTCAACTACCAAAAAACCTTAAAATGCACAAATAAAGAAAAAAAAAACAAGTTCTGAAAATTTAAGATATAAATTAAAGTACTGTTATCAATAAATCAAGGAGTTGTTTTGAAAATATTAATGTAATATACAGATTTTGTGAGGAAAAATTAATGACCAAAAAAATAAAAAGAGATAATAATCACATATCAGTCAATACAAAAAGTAAGATTTTTTTAAAAATGGGACATTCATTTATTATAAAACTCTAAATTACATAGAAAAAAGTTGATCTTTCTTATATATCATTAAAACTATCTATCAACCAAGAACTGCATTATCTTTAATGCAGAAACACTTGAGGCCTTTCTAGTAAGATCAGGAGTAAAGCAAGGGTTTATATTGTGGGACCACTTCTTGGGAATGTAGCTTTATAGTTTATGTGAATATTGGCCTAGTTGTCTTCTGTGGAATCCTCCAATTCTGAGACTCTAACTATCTGAATATACAGTTTATAACTGATGCTACTGACTTGGTAATATATAATATTTTACCTCACATTTTTTGTTAGTAAACTCTTCTTATATTCATTCTTTTTCTTCATTACAAACAAAAAACACCATATAATTTTATAGCTAAAAGAGAGTTTAAGTCACATATTCCTTCTTTCTCATTTTGTATGTAAGAAAACTATGGCTAAAGGAGATGAAAGTAACTCATTTTGAGTTAGTGAATAATGTTTTTATGAAATGAGAACTAAAACTCATTTGTCTTGGCTGGCATGCTGATACTCATTGGCCTCTATGTCATGTCATGTTGTATAAGCATTGGAGGCAGATATCAATCTATGCCGCAAATAGCAATTTTGGCACCTAAGGACAGGCAACAAAACAACAACCAAGCTAGCAACAATAAATGAACCCTCAAACTAAATTTTTGGCATAGAAAATTCAGAATAATGTCCTATTGCAAAGAAATAGAGATATTTGAACACCAAACACAATAAAGATTCATTTGGACATGATGATGCTATTAATGTAAAGGCATGTACATGAAGAGAAGGAAAACAGTGTTATTTGAAATAAATATTTATGCCTTCCAGATTCCAGTGCTCTGGACAGACACTCTGACATCTCTGCCTTAGCTACAACCTACTACCACAGTGATCCAATGCCAGAGATATTTTAAGTACTTGAATAGACTTCATTTGATTTGATGGCACATAATATTAGGTTCTCCGCAAAGCAAGTATGGAGGAGGAAAATTACGTCTTCTACTTCAGTCATAAAGTTAGTGATAGAAATAGGCACAAAAACAATTTCTGTTCTAAAATTATGAAATATTTATATTCCAATATGCTTTCGACTATTTAAAAGTGATTTTTCCTAATCAGAAGGGTATAGGAGATTCCAATTCAAAGTCAATACTTTGCTATAATAATTTAATAGTTCTCTCAAAAATGATAAATACTGTAGCTGACCTATTTTTAAATGGTGCATTGATGACTAAACAGCAAACATTGTTCTTGGACCTGTTTTCTCTCTGGGACTTGGGTTTTGCTTAATTTGAAGGTTACACAAAATCAAAGGTATAAAGCAGAACAGGAGTGGTAATTAAAAATCAGTAATTGAGGTGTTAGTCACTATTTTCTGTCTATTTAGTGCTTATGGACTGAGATGCTTATTGCTCTTTTTGGTTGTATCTAAGGTCTCTTATGTGTTTTTATTAGCTATTGAGAAAAAAGTTGTATGAGTGTGTTTGTGTGTGTGTGTGTGTGTGTGTGTGTGTGTGTGTGTGTAGCGAAAAAAAGAATTTGTCAGGCAATTTAAGTTTTTTTTGTTTCTGTTTCATGCTAAGATCCTGGTTGGGAGACACTTCTTTCACTCTGGGATTTATAGTTTAGATTTCCAAATTAACTGTTTAGGGATCTATTTTAGAGATGATGAATCTAAATTTCATTCTAATCTAATAAAATGGGTATTACTTAAATTCACACAAACTAAGTAAGCAGTAGAGCTGGAACTTGAACCCAGGTCTCCTGACTCCAAATCCTGTCCTCTCTCTCCTAATATAATGAGGAAAATTGTTTGCACTGAAATTCTTGAGATATCCTTGATATTCTTTAATAGGATTATAGTTCTTAGAACTTTAAAAAACTCTAAAGGCCACTACTCCAAACACCTCACTTTATAGATGAAGAAACCTAAGTTCTAAAGGTTAAATGACGTGCCCAAGATTGTATTGCTATTAGGTAGCAGACCAAGAATTTAAATTGTGTCCAATTTCAATGCTTGTTCCACCATACGAGAGCTCTGTCTCACTGACCCTGGTCTCTTGACCAAAGTCAGAAATACTATCAAACTGACATTTCAATTCACTTCACTCACTGTAGCATTTTCTGTTTTTAACTCTTCTAACTCTTTCCATTGTGAATAGTGGAAGAGTCTCTTCATATAGAAAAGAGAATACAATGGAGTCCCGACAATGGACTCTATGATGGTCATCTGAGGTCCAGCCTAAGCATGGAGAAGTATATCATAAGAAATATGGCTACTACCTGCTTCCCTCCTCCTTTCACCCTTTCTAATCAGGCATGAAAGGCTTTGGCTATCCATAGGTAGAGGGAATGACCTCAAGTTCAAATCCTGGTAGTTAATGGAATAGGCTAAGATCATAGATTTTGAGATGAAAGGATTCTTGCTAGTTCCCAAATCTATTCCTTTATTTTGTAGATAAGTTAATTGATACCCAGAAAGATTAAATGACTTCACCACATTCATACAACTAGGGATCCAAGATCAGATTTGTACCCAAGTTTATCTCACTCTGTGTCCAGTGCTGTTTCCACTACATCATAATACCATTCACCCTGACAAGGCTTACTGAGAGAGGGTGGGGATTATTTTACTCATGAGGTTAAAAACAAGGCTTTATTTTTTTTTTTCTATTCCTTGTAGCCCAACCTTTGCACCCATCCCGAAGTAAAACAAAAGTAAATGTATAGACTGAAATGCCTAACAGCTTGGAGGACAGCTCCACCTAGTTATTATGCCTCTCTCTATGTATCCAGGCAATTGACACCAGTGGGGAGGAGAGTAGCTCAGAATGTTATTGCAGACAAACATATGATCATGATGGAAAATGTTCTTCATCTCAATGGAACTATGTCTCCTTGATGATGAATACAATAGCCACGGAGACATAGTATTCAGGGGACACGACCACCACAGTTTATCTGACTGCCATTCTCAACAAGAGGAATGATCAGAATAGAATGTAGAAAAGAACTCATGTTAGGCCCCAACTTTCCAAAGTCATGGTACCCAGCAATGCCCATACATTTTCTCTGACTTCCTTTCTTGCTCCGTCACACATAATCATTCTGCAAAATGAAGAATTCTATCAGGCAATTTTCACAAAACATAGGAAACAGAACTGTGTTAAGAAAATTAAATAAGTCCTTCCAACTTCATCAAGAAGATACACCACCTCCTGCCCCTCCCCCTCAACCAGGGAACAGGCATATGAGGAGGGCGTTTATGACTCTAAGGACATCATGGACAGCAAAAGAGGAAGGATAGATCTGAGTCTGTGCCAGATGGGAGCGATTCCTTTGGTTGGGCTACCCAAACCTTATCTAGGTTTAATGTCTTCTTTTTCTGAGTGCTTATAGAGCAGCCGAAGGTCTCTTTAGGGAAGCAAAATGATCCTGTTACTGTAGTTCCCATTGTTTTCCTATGTAAGGGAAAGACGCAGAGAGATTTTTTGAAAAGAGTCTCGCACTATGTGACAGGAGTTTCCTAGGGTGTTAGTATGAACCATAAAGATGTTATGAAAGGAACCACTCACCCACCCCCAATCATACCTAGATGGTCTTGTCAGGAGGGAAGCTTCAATGCTAATGTTAAACACACAAACTTCTTTTGTTTTCATCCTTCTTTACATTCCACACCTCCAGAAAGAGGTGGTAATGTAAACAATTGCTGCAACACGCTGGCATGTCCCTTCTATATGCAGAGTCCTGCTATAATCCTACCTTCGACTAATCTTACAAGCACACTTTTGTGTAGAGACAACAATGAAAACTTAAGAATTTTGGAATTGATTTGTGACATGGGAGATACTGGCACAGAACTACTTGGCATGGCATGCCCACATCAGAGAGGGTTCTGTGCTGTATGAGCAAAGCAGAATTGAAGTGACTCAGAAGAAATGTGAGATGTGCAAATTTGGAGAATCCACCCCAAATGTTCACATGAGCTGTTGTGCCAGGCTTGTGGTAGAACATTCTGAGCTCATATTGGTCTGATCATCCACAGCCGGACACATTGTAACTAGACTCTAGCATAGTATATGTCATTTTGGTTCTCTTTGAGAACAAAAGACAGCAAGCAACCAACCAACCAACGAACCAACCAGAGACAGCCAAACTAAACTTCCTATTATTTTTATCATTATTCTCTTATCTGCTTCCTGATTTGAATTCATTATTGGTGTTAAAGACACCACAATTTTTTTCCTAGTCAGCCATGCTCACGATCTCCATGTTATCACTGAATAATCTTTCTTTCCCACTCATAAAATCACTTGCTAATTTTGGCAATTCTCCACCACATCTCTCCTATCTGTCCCCTTTCTTTCTATTGCTCCTGACACCTCCTTTGTTGAAGACTTTGTCATCTCTCTCTGGATACTTATTTGCAGTAGATCTGTTTTTGGTTACCTCACATTTGGGCTCTGAGCTCTGCTCTGATCAGTCTCCAAAGAACCACAATTGTAGGGGAACCAAAGGTCAATGAATAGCCTCAGAGTTGACAAAAGTAGGCCACAGAAGGTTACCAACAATAATTTTCATGTGAGAATTATGGAAGACCTCAACCACTAAATATATAATCAGAGAAATAATATGATGTAGTGGACAGAGGGCCAGCCTAGATTCAAACCCTGTATCCAACACACATTAGCTGTGTTAACATTGTCAAATTAATTCATCTCTCAGTGCCAAAGCAAATCTCTAAGAAAATAGATTAGAAATGAATTGCAAATTTGGAATTGTGGTTGCAATTTCCTTACCAGGGAGTTTCACATGGGATCATACATGTAGAAATGAAGGAAGGAACCTAAGAGGCCATCTAATTTAACCCTCTCATTTTACAAATGAAGGAACTGAAATCAGAGAGTTTAAGTTCATTCCCTAAGATTACACAGGTTGCAAGAAATAAGATATATTTGAATTCAGGCCCTCTGATTCGAAAGCTAATGCCTTTTCCATTGTATCGTGATGCCTCTAAAAAACTGAGGAGTCCTTAAGTCATGACTCATCCATCAACACAATTACAAGTACAGAACTAGCCTCTGCACTTGAAAAAAAAGTGTAATCATTAAAAGAGGTATGTTTGGAACATTGCAACATCAATTACAGTCTGAATGTTGCAATGATGCCTATAGAATTTCAAAGACCTAGGGAAAGGTATCCAGGATATTGGTTAGACTCTTTTGGGAGAGTTTATGGGAGAACATGACAAACATAGCACAGAATGAAAAAATATTGGATGAGTTATAGTTTAAACCAGGGATCTGCAAACTACAGACTATGGGCCAAATCTGACCTGCTCCTTGTTTTTGTATGACATGTAAGCGAAGGGTGGTTTTTACATTTTAAAATGAACTTTTATTGTATTTTAAAATGTAGAATCCTTCAAAAATTGCTGGGTAGGAAAACATGCAGTGGGCCATAGTTTGCTGACCTCTGGTTTATAGCATTGCAGAGAATACTCACACTGATGGCATCACAGATTTATTGAAATGTTTAAATATTATCACAGTTCACCATTTGACCCTGTCTAGATCTTTTTTTTTTTATTCTGACCTTACCATTCAATGTGTTAGCTATCTCTTCCAGCTCCATGTAATTTGCTATTTTGACAATCGTGCCATCTTTGGCTTTATCTAAGTTATTGATAAAAATCTTGAATAGTAGTACAGTGACAAGGAGAGATTTCTGGTACATTCTTTTAGATTCTTCAATTCATGCAGGGAGGAAGGCAAAAAAAAAACAAAACAAAACATTTATGGTGTTTCTTATGTGCCATGCACAGAGCTAAGCAATGTCGATATAAATAGAAGCAAAAAGATAGTCCCAGCCTCAAGGAGCTTATATTCTAATTGGGAGGAGATAATGCATAAAAGGGAACAGAAATATCCTATATATAGCTTGTTTGTATATATTTGTTTGCTTGTTGTCTCCTCCATTAAATTGTAAACTATTTGAGGGCAGGGACTGTCTTTTGCCTCTTTTTTATTTCCAGAGTTTAGCACATTGCCTGGCATATAGTAGGCACTTATAAACTGAATTGACTGATGGAAAAGAATGGAGAAAAGATGATAGTCACAAAGTGGAGTATCTTTGTAGGATGTGGTGGGAAAAATCTAGGGAGTCAGAATCAGACTCAGTAGGGGAATGAACAGTGCCTAGCTTGGTCCCCTCTCAAAAAATTCAGGCCTTGGAGGGCAGCTAACAGCAGAATAAGATCAGAGTGGAAAAAATGGTCCACGGTAAGGAGGAAACATGTACTAAGAGAAGATCCAGGGAAACACTAACTAATGAAGACCAGTCTTTGGATGTGTTCATTCAACTATTTCCAAATCCACATCAATGTACTACATGTAACCATTGTCTCTATCTCTCATCCATAAGGATATATAAGACAATTTGTTGAATGTATTCTGGAAATCTAGCTATAGGTTCATATCACTTTCCTGATCTGTAATACTAATGACCATGCAAAAAAGGTAACAAAGGTCATCTGGCATGAGTTGTTCATATCTTTTATCTTAAATTTACTTATCTTCATACATGTCATGTTAGCTTAGGAGCACAGAAGATCCTTAAGGTTTTGGACTAATATTCATTCACAGACCCTTTACCTACCAAGGTGCTGTTACTCTTTGCCTTTCTCCTTTTAGGGCTTTTGACAATCAGTAAACTCCTAGTGTTGAATTAGGATGGGATCACAGTCACTCCCATTAATTAACTTAATTTTCTTTTACATATTTTAGTCTCTAATCCAAAACAAAACTGTAGGAAAATAATGGATAAATAAGAACATTAATTGAGAATTGAAAAGAGGAAGCCCGAGACTGAACACCACTGAAAAAACTAGAGCTAGGGGGGAAAAAAACTTCTGAAAGAAAATGAAAAGAATTAATGATGGCCAAAACTACTCTTTTTCTTACCCATATATATGTTTTATATGTGTTGACTTTGCAAGTTTGAGTTGAAGCTTATCCCTACTGCAATGGATTAAAAATTTGATCTGAACTCAGAAGACTTAGGTTCAAAACTTTTCTTTATTATTTATTACCTTGACATCTTCGGACAAGTCATTTAATGTTTCTAGGGCTAACTTTTATTATGTATAAAATAAGATGCACTAGGTGAATTAAATTATCTCTTTCAGCTCCAGACCAATCATTCTCTCCAGCCTAAAGTTGTCAGTTCTAGTGTTCTGGTTTTTTTTCTTCCTTCTTTCAGTTGACAATTGTGTAGTACCTGTCATTTTCAAAACAATGTGTTAGATGCTGGGAGAGATATAATTAAATAGTGAATTGGTATTTTTTTTT
The DNA here is from genome assembly GCF_011100635.1 of Trichosurus vulpecula. Classification (NCBI taxonomy): domain Eukaryota; kingdom Metazoa; phylum Chordata; class Mammalia; order Diprotodontia; family Phalangeridae; genus Trichosurus; species Trichosurus vulpecula. The sequence continues at coordinate 357,509,797 of NC_050574.1, forward strand.
TGCTCCCTAGAATATCAATTCATTTCTTAAAAGCTTGACCTTACTTTCAGTGTATCTTTGCTATTTAGACAGTTGTTCTATGGCAGTTGTACATATGTCTAGCAAGGGCACAAAAATAAGTGGGAAATAGGAATTAGATTCTACTGGCACATTTCAGATACACAAAACATGCTATAGTTGGACTCTTCTTCATATATGATGAAAGGTACACACCTATTTTTGGCTGTTAGTCACTGCTAATTCCCTTCAAAGATGAAACTAAAGATAATTGTTCTTTCTTGTACCACTGCCCTCATTTTTTTTCTTAGCAACGGTTGTGAAAGTGAAACTATTTATGGTTTACATAAAAGCAAATAAATTATACAGTATATAAAATTTTCTTTCAAGGTTTCATCTCCATGGTTTAGGCCAGGGGTGGGGAACCTGTGGCCTCGAGGCCACATGTGGCCCCTAGGTCCTCAAGTATAGCCCTTTGACTGAATACAAACTTCACTGAACAAATCCCCTTAATAAAAAGATGTGTTCTGTAAAACTTGAATTCAGTCAAAAGGCTGCACCCAAGGACCTAGAAGGCCACATGTTCCCCACCCTTGGGTTTAGGCTGTTGTTTACATTTATTTGGGAAATTTTTAGTGTGGGAGAAGCCTTGAGGATAAATATCCAACACAGTGAATTTCTTACATGGTCTCTGCATTGCTTTGAATATTCTAGTATCTACTTGAGAAAGTGTTGCTATAGAGAATTCGTAATTTCTTTATGAATTAAGGTTGAGATTTTTTTTTTTTACTTGTTGGCTTTTTGGACAAGAACTTTAATTTCATTGGTTTAGTGAGCTCCCAATGAGGAAACCCTCTTTACCAAATGCAGACCAGCAACTGATCTGCAATTTATAGTCTTAAAGAGTTACCTGAGGAACTGAGAAGTTAAGTGACTTGTCTAGGATTACGTAGCTTTTAGGACCCAGAAGTAGGATTATAACTTAGGTCTTTGTGATGTACAGTCAAAAGCAAAAATTAAAAAAAGAGCTTTGAATAAGTTAATTCTAGGAATGAATGTCAATGTTTTTTGGTGGTATACTTTGGTTTGAAAAAATTAAATAAAGTTATGAGTTACAAGCTGGTCATGGACTCAATTCGACACAATTTTATTGCATGCACCCTACATGTTAGGTACTGTGGAAAGTATCATGGGAGATTCAAAAAAAAGATAAGAGAAACAGCAGTTTGCTCTCAAAGAGCTTACAATGTAGAAGATCTTTATATTTTATGTGGGGGTGATCATTTCGGTAGTTGAAAAGTTAAGAATCCTTAGCTTTGTTCCTAGATCTGCCATCCAGTCTAGAAAATGTTTATGCACAGATAATTAAATCATTTCCCTCCCTCAAATTTAGAAGCTATAAAACAACATATATATTATTGACTATATAAAGTAGCAAGGAATAATAAAATTGAATTTTACAAACATAAAGCTAATTTTGGTGGCATAGCTATTACTGTAAATATTCACATCTTCTCCAAATCTTTTAACAGTTATGTTAAAAGGAAATAATGACATATTAATATTTGTTAAGTAACCAACTCTGTGATTTTTTTCCCTTTGTTATGATGCTTTAGGCAGACCTTCTGAAGGCTTGATTAGAACAGCTGAACTTTCAATAGAAGTTAATTATTTTAGTCATGAAAATTTTATCACCAATGTGTTTTACTTTATTAAAAACAAAATGGGATTTATTTGTGTATGTGTTTGAAGGAGGAGGGGGAGCTTCATCATAAAGAACAAAATTTTGATCCCAATTGTGACCTTCCATTATTGAACAAAGAGGCAGCCATAAATTTCAAAGAATAAACATAAAGCACTCTAGCAAGTTTTACTTTTTTTACTTTTTACATTATTAATTTACTTTTTTAAAAAATTGGAGTTCTCTCTCTCTCTCTCTCTCTCTCTCTCTCTCTCTCTCCTCTCTCTCTCTCTCTATTTCACCCCACCCCCACCCCCTACACAGAAAAAAGCAAAACAAAATGCCTTTTACAAGTGTATATTCAAATAAATTGGCTATTTTCAATATCTCTATATATTTATCAATACTGATATTAAAAAGATATTGATATGGAAGTTTGCATAAACATATATATTATATCTATCACCATCTTTATTTCTCTATCTCTCTATTTCTCCAACTAAAATAAAAACAACCTAAACTCTGATTCCATCACCTCTATCAGCAGGTGAGTAGCAAGTTTCATAATGAGGCCTCTGGAATTTTGGTTGGTCATTATGTTGATCAGAGTTTTTAAGTCTTTTAACACCGAATATCTTACAATATTGTTATTGTAAAAGTTGTTCACTTTACTTTGCATCAGTTCATACAAGACTTCCCAGGTTCTTCTGAAACCATCCCTTTCATCATTTCTTATAGCACAATAGTATTCAATCACATTCATTTACTATAATTAGTTCAGCCCATTGCCCAATTGATGGGCACTCAATTTCTAATTCTTTTCCACCACAGAAAGAGCTGCTATTAATAACTTTGTACATGTAGGTTCCTTTGCTCTTTCTTTAATGTCTTTGGTATTTTGGTAAAATAAATCTATATTAATAAAATAGATCTTATTATTCTCGTACATTCTCATTATTGGAGATTTAGAATATTTTTATATGGCTGCTAGCAGCTTAGATTTCTTCCTCTTCAAACTACCTATTCAATATCTTTAACTAGTTATTATCTGAGGGGTGGCTCTTATTGTGGTAAATTTGACTCAGTTCCTTATATATCTTAGCAGCAAGATCTTTATCAGAGCAACTTGATGCATTTTTTTCCATTTGCCTTTTTATCTTTCAATTTTACCTATGTTAGTTTTGTTTATCTAAAAGAAATAATTTTATATAATCAAAATTGTTTGGTCATGAACTCCATAGGTCTCATTACTTAATTTCTTTTTGTGCTACTATAACTTGTTTATCATATCATCCTTTTTATCTAATTCATGTACCAAGTGCAAGCTTATCTTGGCATAGCAGACCACTGTTTACGTTTACCAAAAGTTTTTGTTGAATACTTAGTTCATGGCCCAATGGCTGTAATCTTTGAGTTTATCAAACACTAAGCTACCATGCTATTTGCCTCTGTATATTGTACACCTAATCTGTTGCAACGATCAACCTCTCAATTTCTTAAGCAGTGCCAAAATGTTTTGAAGATGACTGCTTTGTAGTATAGTTTGAGACCCACTATAACTAGTATTGTTTCCTTGCCACTTCCCCCTCCCTTTATTTCCCATAAAATTCTTAGTCTTTTATTCTTCCAGATGATTTGTAAAACCTGGTTTTACTGTATAATCTTTTTCTGGATATTATTTTAAATAATATTTTATTTTTCCCCAATTATATGTAAAAGTAATTTTTAAGATTTTTTTTTAAATTTGAGTTCCAAAGTCTCTCTGTTCCTCACCTCCCCACTCCCTGAGATGGTAAGCAATCTGATATAAGTGATACATGTGTGATCATGCAAAACATATGTCCATATAAGTAATTTTGTGGAGGAACACTCAAACAAAAAGAAAGAGAGAAAAAAAGAAAAAAAGAAAGGAAAGAACCAAGGAAAGAAGGAAGGGAGGGAGGGGGAAGGAGGGAGAGGGGAATGAAAGTAGAAAGAAAAGAAAGAAACAAAGAAAAAGAAAGAGAAAATAATGTGCTTCAGTCTATATTCAGACTCCATCAGTTCTTCCTCTGGAGGCAGATAGCATTTTTCATCAGGAGTCCTTTGGTATTGTCTTGGATTATTGTATTTCTTAGAATAGCTAAGTCATTCACAGTAGATCATCATATAACATAGCTGTTATTGTGTGCAACTGTCTCCTGGTTCTTCTCACTTCACTCTGTATCAGTTCATATAAGTCTTTCCAGTTTTTTTTCTGAAATTATCCTGTTTATCATTTCTGATAGCAGAATAATATTATTCCATTGTAATTCAACAGTGTGTTCCTAAAGTCTGGACACATTGGCAAAAATGTATATTTTCAAGATGAATGAAATTTTCAACATTTTATTTAATTGGAATATTAACAAATAACATCTTCAATATGATTTCCATCATTTGTGATGCAAAAGATTGATGCGCTTCGCAAGATTCATGTGAACTCGATGCAATAACTCCACATTTCCTATGTGTCTAGACTTTAGGAACACCCTGTATACCACAATTTGTTCAGCCATTCCCTAATTAAGGGACATGACCTCAATTTCCAATTCTTAGTCACCACAAAAGGAACTGCTATAAATACCCTTGTAGAAATGGGTCATTTCCCCTTTTAAAAATCTCTTTGGCATGCAGACCTAGTAGTGGTATATCTGGGTCACCAGGCATACATAGTTTTATAGCCCTTTGGTCGTAGTTCCAAATTGCTCTTCAGAATGATTGAATCAGTTCACTACACCAACAGTGCAAATCAAGAATTTTCTAATTTCCCACGACTTTCTTTTTTAATTTTAGGGTCCCATCCTCTGGCTTTATGCTTTCTTGTGTGAAAAACAAGACCAGTCGCTATGGTACCACATATCTCTCTCTCTCACCAAGCTTCTTGATGAATTTGGTTCTCTATTTCAAACATGCAAGCGACATGCAAGTGACACATGAGTGACATGTGAACAGCATGCTTATTCATAAAAATACTTGAACTTCTTAGTGCAAAACCAGAAGCAGAGTTTTTTTTTTTTTATTGGAGGAACTAACAAATCTGGATTCAAAGAAAAAAAGCACTCAGATGAACTGACATCTGTCAGATTGGCTAATGTGACAGAAAAGAACTGCATTGTTGATTTAGTCGTTAACTGATCCAGTCATTTTGAATTGTGTCGCTCACATGTCATACGCATGTTGCTCACATGTTGTTTTTGTCAATTATCCATCCTTACATCTCCTGAAAGATCCTTTGCCTGCCAAGACCATTACTCTCTCCTTCCTTACAATAAACACACCAGATTCATTAATGGTGTTTCACAAACATATCATATGCCATGTTAAACTGCACTTCTTGCCTCAGACCAGTAGAGTATGACTTGCAAGGGGGTGGGGTGGGAAATAGGATTTTGTTTTAAAATTATAAACTAAAACCCTTTTGTGTGGTTCCAAAAAGGACATTTTTTTCACTTATTGATGAATAAATTTTGACCCTTAACTTCAAAAAAAGAAACTGTCAAAGTCATAGTAAAGATTACAGCACCACTAAATAGGAGGAAGAAAGGGAAAGACACATTTCACCCACTTATGGTGTATATTAGGGGGAGCATTCTTTATACTCCATTTAAAAATAAAGTCAGTAAGGGAATTCCAGACCTTCCTGATGAAAAGACCAATGGAAAATTTGATCTCCCAATACAAAACTCAAGAGAGACATAAAAAGGTAAATGGGGAAAAAAACCCCTAGTTAATCACTAAGGCTAATTAATTACATCATTATATAGGATTATTTTGTTTTATTTATGTTTTATATGTATAGGTCAAATTGAGAATAGTATACTCATTATGACGATTGAAAGGGATATTCATAGGCTGTGGATATCAGTATAAAATAGACAATATAATGATCAAAGAATATAATTAAGAGATATGAAGTGATGGTTCTGGGAGAAGAGGTAAGGAGGTAGTAGAAAAGGGTAAATTACATTACACAAAGGGGCGCAAAAACATATTGTAGTAGAGGGAAAGAAGGGAGGGAAAATAGCAGTATTTGAGCTTTATTCTCATTGGATTTGGTTCAAGAAGGGAATAATATACCCTGATAAGTATATAAATCTAACTTGTCCTACAGGCAGTAGGAGGGGAAAGGGAAAAAAAAAAGGTGGGAGGTGTTCAGAAGGGAGGGAAGAAGTAATGAGGGGAAAAAAGTAAGATAAGGGAGGTGAATCAAAGAGGGAGGGTAAACTGAGGAAGGTGGCAGTCAAAAACAAAACTCTGTTGAGGAGTGGAAGGGGAAAGGGAGAAATAAAAGCATAAACAGAGAGGAAACAGGATGGAGACAAACAAACAGTAATCATAACTGTGAATGTGAATGGGATGAACTCTCCCATAAAATGGAAGTGGATAGCAGAATGGATTAAAAACCATAATCCTACAATATGCTGGTTACAAGAAACACACTTGAAATAGGGGGATACACACAGGATAAAGGTAAAAGGTCGGAGTAGAATATATTGTGCTTCAATTAAAGTAAAAAAAGCAAGGGTAGCAACCCTAATCTCAAACAAAGCAAAAGCAAAGATAGATCTAATTAAAAGAGATAAGGAAGGACACTGTATCCTGCTAAAAGGCGCCATAAACGTTGAAGCAATATCATTGTTTAACATACACGCACCAAGTGGTATAGCATGCAAATTCTTAGAGGAGAGGTTAGGGGATATACAGGAAGAAATAGATAGCAAAACTATAATATTGGGAGACCTCAACATACCCCTCTCTGAACTTGATAAATTTAATCTCATAACAAGAAAGAAGTTAAGGAGGTAAACAGAAGTTTACAAAAGGCAGATGTGATAGACCTCTGGAGAAAACTGAATGGGGATAAAAAGGAGTATACTTTTTCTCAGAGGTACATGGCACATACTCAAAAACTGACTGTGTGCTAGGGCATAAAAACCTCACAATCCAGTGCAGAAAGGCAGAAGTAGTCAAAACATCCTTTTCAGATCATGATGCAATGAAACTTATTTGTAATAAAGAACCATGGAAAAATAAGCTAAAAATTAACTGGAAACTAAATTATCTGATCCTAAAGAAAGAGTGGGCCAAAGAACAAATCATAGAAACAATTAATAACTTCATTCAAGAGAATGACAATAATGAGACAACATACCAAAACTTATGGGATGCAGCAAAAGCAGTTCTTTGGGGAAGTTTTATATCCCTAAATGCTTACTTGGATAAAATAGAGAAAAAGGAGATCAATGAATTTGGCATGCAACTGCAAAAGCTAGAAAAAGAAGAAATCAAAAATCCCCAATTAAATACCAATTTAGAAATACTGAAAATCAAAGGAGAGATTAATAAAATTAAAATCAAGAAAACTATTGAATTAATGAACAAAACCAAGAGCTGGCTTTATGAAAAAAACTAATAAAATTTACAAATGTTTGGTCAATTAGATTAAAAAAAGAAAGAAGAAAATCAAATTACCAGTATCAAAAATGAAAAGGGTGAATTCACCTCCAATGAAGAGGAAATTAAAACAATAATTAGGAATTATTTTGCCCAATTGTATGCTCATAAATTTTGCAACCTTAGGGATATGGATGAATGTCTACAAAAATATAAATTTCCAAGGTTAACAGAAGAGGAAATAAAATTCCTAAATAACCCCATCTCAGAAAAAGAAATTGAGCAAGTCATCAATCAATTCCCTAGGAAAAAATCTTGAGGGCTAAATGGTTTTACATGTGAATTTTATCAAACATTTAAAGAACAATTAATTCCTATACTTTATAGACTATATGGGGAAAATAGGTGAAGGAGTCCTACAAAATTCTTTTTATGGCACAAATATGGTACTAATATCCAAACCAGGAAGAGTCAAAAAAGACAAAGAAAATTATAGACCAATTTCCTTAATGCAAATTGATGCAAATTTTTAAATAAAATATTAGCAAAAAGAATCCAGTAACATATCATGAGAATAATGCATTACAACCATGTAGGATTTATTCCAGAAATGCAAGGCTGGTTCAAGATTAGGAAAACTATCAGCATAATCAATCATATCAACAACAAAACTAGCAGAAACGATATGATTATTTCAATAGATGCAGAAAAATCATTTGACATAATACAACACTCATTCCTATTAAAAACACTAGAAAGCCTAGGAATAAATGGAGCCTTCCTTGAAATTATAATTAGCATCTACCTAAAACCATCAACAAACATTATTTATAATGGGGATAAGCTAGATGCTTTCCCAATAAGATCAGTGGTGAAACAAGGATGTCCATTATCACCCCTATTATTCAATTTGGTGCTAGAAATGTTAGCTGTAGCAATAAGAGAAGAAAAAGAAATTGAAGGAATTAGAATAGGCAAAGAAGAAACTAAATTATCACTTTTTCAGATTATATGATGATTTACTTAGAAAATCCTAGAGAATCAAGTAAAAAACTACTTGACATAATAAACAACTTTAGCAAAGTTACAGGATATAAAATAAACCCACGTAAATCCTCGGCATACCTATACATTACTAACAAAACCCAACAGCAAGAGATAGAAAGAGAAATTCCATTCAAAGTTACTGTACACACTACAGAATATTTGGGAGTCTATCTGCCAAGACAAACCCAGGGCCTAGGTGAACATAATTATGAAACACTTTTCACGCGAATAAAGTCAGATCTAAATAAATGGAAAAATATCAGTTGCTCATGGTTAGGCCGAGCTAATATAATAAAAATGACAATTTTACCCAAATTAATCTATCTATTCAGTGCCATAGCAATTGAACTCCCCAAAAATTATTTTACAAAGCTGGATAAAATAATAACAAAATTCATCTGGAAGAACAAGAGGTCTAGAATATCTAGGGAATTAATGAAAAGAAATGCTAGGGAAAGTGGCCTAGCCACACCAGATATCAAACTATGCTATAAAGCAGCAGTCACCAAAACTACCTGGTACTGGCTAAGAAACAGAGTTGTGGATCAGTGGAATAGGGTAGGTATACAAGATGTAGTAGTCAATGACTATAGCAATCTACTCTTTGATAAACCCAAGGAGGCCAGCTTCTGGGCTAAGAATTCACTATTTCACAAAAACTGCCGGGAAAATTGGAAAATGGTTGGGCAGAAACTGGGCATAGACCAATATCTTACACTATATATCAAAATAAAGTCAAAATGGGTTCATGATTTAGTAATAAAGGCTGATACTGTAAGCAATTTGGGAGAGGAAGGGATAGTTTACCTATCAAATTTATGGGAAAGCAAAGAATTCATGACACCACAAGAGTTAGAGAACATTACAAAATGCAAAATGAATAATTTTGATTATGTTAAATTGAAATGTTTTGTATAAAAAAGCCAATGCAAAAAAGATTAGGAGGGAAGCAGAAAATTGGGAGAAAATCTTTACAACTAGTGTCTCTGATAAAGGCCTTATCTCTAAAACATACAGGGAACTGATTCAAATTTATAGGAATAAAAGTCATTCCCCAACTGAGAAATGGTCAAAGGATATGAACAGGCAGTTTTCAGAGGAAGAAATTAAAGATATCTATAGACATATGAAAAAATATTCTAAATCACTACTGATTAGAGAAATGCAAATCAAACAAACTCTTAGGTACCACATCTCTCTTGTCAGATTGGCTAAAATGGCAAAATAGCAAAACGATAAATGCTGGAGAGGATGTGGGAAAATTGGAACACTGTTACACTGCTGGTGGAATTGTGAACTGATCCAGCCATTCTGGAGAGCAATTTGGAACTATGCCCAAAAGGCTATAAAAACATTCATACCCTTTGACCCAGCAATACCACTTCTAGGGTTGTATCCCAAAGAGATTACACAAGTGGGAAAAGGACCCATATATACAAAAATATTTATAGTGGCTCTTTTTGTAGTAGCAAAGAATTGGAAATCAGGGGGATGCCCATCAATTGGGGAATGGCTGAACTAGTTGTGGTATGTGAAGTTAATGGAATACTACAGTGCTATAAGAAATGGGGATGATATGGACTTCATAATAACTTGGAAAAACCTACACAATGTAATGCTGAGCAAGGGGAGCAGAACCAGGAGAACATTATACACAACCACAGATATATGAATTCTGTGACAACTAACCCTGATGGATTTGGCTCTTCTCAGCAATACGAGGTGCAAAGACAACTTCAAAGGATTCATGATGGAGAGAGCTATCTACATCCAGAGAAAGAACTATGCAATTTGAATGCATATTGAGGCATACTTTATGCTCACCTTCCCCCACCCTCTTTTTTTTTTCTTTTGTTTTTGTTTTTATTTTTGTTTTTGTTTTTATTTTTGTTTTTGTTTCTACTTTCTCATGATTCATTCCATTGTTAATAATTCTTCTTTACAACTTGACTATTGCGTAAATAATTCAATATGAAGTTATAAGAAGAAGGTGTATCAAATTCCATGCTGTCTTGAAGGTGGGGGTGGGAAATCTGGACCTCAGGATCATGAGGAACTGAGTGTTGAAAACTAAAAATAAAAAATCTAATAAAACAAAACAAAAAATTTGGCCAAATGTGAAAAAAAATCCACAACTCCTTAAAAAATAGAATTGGCTGAACAAGTTGTGGTATATGAAGGTAATGGAATACTATTGTGCTATAAGAAATGGGGAAGATATGGACTTCATAATAACCTGGAAAAACCTATATGGGATAGTGCTGAGTGAGCAGAGCAGAACCAGGAGAACATTATACACAACCACAGATATATGGATTCTGTGATGACTCACCCTGATAGACTTTGCTCTACTCAGCAATGCAAGGTGAAAAGATAACTCCAAAGGACTCAAGATGGAGAGAGCTATCTACATCCAGAAAAAGAACTATGGAGTCTGAATGTAGATTGAGGCACACTGTATGCTCTACTTTTTATTTCCCTTCTTTTTTCTCTTTTGTTTTTATTTTTTTTTTGGTCTTGTTTTTTCTTTCTCATGATTCATTCCGTTGATCATAATTCTTCTTTACAACTTGACCCTTGTGTAAATAAGTTCAATGTGAAGTTATATGTAGAGGATATATTGGATTCCATGGCCTCTTGGGGAGGGAGTGGGTGGGAAGAAAATCTGGGACTCAGAATTATGTGGAACTGAGTTTTGTAAACTAAAAATAAAAAATCTTAATTATAAAAAAGTCAGTTTTATTTTGTTTTCAGTTCCACATTATCTTTTCCCCTTTGCTGCCCATTGAAAAAGCAAGAAAAACAAAACCCATTATAAAAATATCTATACTCCTTCCTAAAGAGCATTCTCTGTCTCATCAGCCAGGTCTAAGAAGGAGATTATTCTTTTCTTTACCCCTGAAACAACAACAATAACAACTACTACTACTACAACTACTATTACTACTACTACTACTACTACTACTACTACTACTCCACACAGACACACACACACATACACACACAGACACACACCCATACACACACACACTGTCTAGCTAATGAATTTTTAAATAATACCCACCAAAAAGACAACAACAACAAAACCTCACTTAGTAGCTTCCTCTGCTTAAAACAAACAAAGAATCTTAGAAATCCCAGATTACTTGCCAGGTTCAGTCAGTGAACAACTTCAATAATTTCAGCCTAGAATTAGTACGTTACAGAATCATCACAAGCATTCCATCACTTTTAAACATAAACCAAAAATATTTTTTTCTAAAAAAACAATAAAAAAGAAACAAATAAACTAAAAGTTTAGTACTGAGTAGTTTTCTGACAATATATAAGTAATCAAAGTTAACTAGCATATAAACTGAGTAGGGGGAGAAACTGAGGTCCCTAGTAGGCCTTGTCTCACACTGGGTGTGGGTGGGTACAGAATGTTTGTCATCATTATAAAACAAATTCTAATTTTTCTTTAGTTTGATTTTACTATTGTTTTTAGTAGGATGTTGATATAAGCTTTGCAAAGAGGGATCTGAAGGAATGTTTCATAGTTGCACATACCTTTGCCTTTCTCTCATTTCTAGAAGTTCCAGGGCAGCTAATTTCACCTTATCACAGACATTCTTTAGGCCTTTCAGTTGGAGTGCAGAACTCTCCATATATTTATTTGCCTTTAGGCCTTGGGTCACCTTTTTAGCACAGGAAGATCTATATGCTTTGTGGCCATATATTAGGTGGACAACTCTAGGTGCTGTTTGATAAGCATTAGGAAGTGAAAAAATAAAGGGAGGGTACTTTTAGTAGTTCCAGGAGGTAAACTGGAGAAACCAAGAGAAAAAGTTGTATTTTCCAAAATAGATAAGGAAGACAAGGTCAGGAAGAAAACTACTATCTATTCATTATTAATCTGATATGGATATTATTTTCACATAATTTTCATTTCTTTTTGTTCAAAACTAATCAAGTAAGTGTGATTAAATACAATCCAGATGCTTTTATAAGACACTCCTTAGGGACTGGGATAATCTCCCTCAATAATCACGCCCCTGGATGCATAGTCCTTCTGTTGTACTTGTGAAAAATGATTTTTCTCAGTAATCATTATCTTGGAGACTCAGAGCTTCCTCCTAGCCCCCTTCTTCCAAAGTTCAGTTTCTTTTTCAGAAGCACATTACTGATAATGAGATTGTATTGAGTCTCCTAATCCTGGTCAAACCCTAGACCAAGTCTGAATTGATTTAATCAAATGTAAGGAAGCTCCTTGTGTTCTACTTAGGCCTAGGTGGAGACAGATTCTTCTGCCTATATAACCCAAGTTTGGGAGTGGTCTGGTATGGTTGGGGGGTGGGGAGGGTGGCGTCTGATAGAAGAGGGATTTCCTCTGTCCAGCAGTAAAACAAAGATGGGGTGATATCAGCCCCTGTTGAAAAGGTACATAAACTGGGCACCCCTAATCCCCAAGTCAAGCCCAATTGTAGTCATGGACTCAGATAACGTAATTTCATTTGTCTTTCTTAGATCAAACTCTGCCAGGTTGGCACACTTAATGTATGACAACTTTATTCCATCATTTTCACTCCTACATAATATTCAAAACCTCTGATTCAAGGTATACAAATGATTATTTCCCAAAATTTCAATGGAAACTTTTGTTTCTACACAAATAGTGTAGAATTCAGCTATGTCATTCATACATGAATAGTTCCAACAAGTACAGACATCCTACTTTCCAAGTCAAACAAGAATTTTCGTATCTCTTCTGGTCATTAAGGCAATAAGGGACTTTATGTGTTGACTTTGTATTTACCCATTGTTTCTAAGAAAAACCCTGTGTCCAGAAAGATTTCCTAAATTTTTATACCAGTTTCACCTGAGTTAAACTCCTTTTCTAGATTCCTAATGTCTGACATCAGGTCACTGGAATGGCTTCTGATCATCAGTTTTCTCAAAAGAATATTACATGCAGCTATATGACTTGCATTAGTCATTGTCCCAATTGAATTTGAACTGCTTGAGGGCATAGACTATACCATTTTTCTCATCAAGACCTAAGCCCAGTGCCTTGTAAATAATAGGACCTTAATTAATGTTTTTTTTTTTTAAATTGAATTATTGTATTGAACTATGTCTCCTGATTTCTGAACCCATAAAACTTTTTTTTTCTAGTTTGCATTTTATTGAAAAACTCTCCTATTTTCTGCTGCCCCCTCTTCTCCTTCCTCTCTTTTTCCCTTCTGTAACTCTGTTTGTTAGCATGACATTCATAGCCATATTTCTAGAGCTCATTGTTTTTTGCTAGACAAATACTAGTATTTCTATAATTTAATTATATTTTATTTATTTTGGTCTTGGACCAAGAGAGCTGCCATGAGGATAAATTAAATCAGGCATTTCTACATTCAACAGCATTGAATTAACAAACATTTATCGAACTGAAGTCATTCTCTTCAGCTGCTAAGTTCAAGTCAGTCTGTTAGGCAAAAGGAGAGACAAAATGATACCTAAAACATGGTCCTTGCCCCTAATGAGCTTGCAATCCAGTAGGAGCACACAGATGCTACAGGATAGTAACAGGTATAGCTACCCAGGAGGTTAAGATTTCACATCTAGCTGATGAGCTCAGAAGAGGATTCTGGGGAATTGAGCATTTGGGTTACTCCTCGACAGGACAGGTAGAATTTCAATTAAGAGAAATGGTGTAAAGTGAGGAAAGATGTAATCCAGGGTCAGGGGATGGGGTGAGTGAAGGCATAGAGCCTGGAAAACACAGTTTACATTTGGTGATTTTATGCAGTCTATTTTCACTAGAACATAAGAAAATGTGAGTGTGAGTAGTACAAATATAATGAGGGACTGACTGACCATTGGCATTCCCCACCTTTAAACAAGCATAGCATTCTGCTTGCTGCCTACACGCATAGATATTTGATGAGCTTGTTTCTGAAAAGTCACAACGATGTGAAATGGAGGATCCCTTCTTCAGAGAATGAGCAAATGTTTTCTGACTGCCTCTGACCATGTGGTGAGGAAACAGGCTTCTACTTGGCTGCTGAGCTGGAACTGTGTTCCAGTGGTACATTCAAAAGGCATTAGCTGGCCAAAGCATGGGGTTTTCTCAGGCTTTGCTGCCAGAGTGAGGAGACAAAGGCTGCTGTAAACCTACCTCTTTAGAATGAGGGATATTAGTCCTCTCCACCTCTCATTTGTTGGGAGGATTCAATAAAATAAGGCTTGTGAATTAGTTTGTACACATAGAGCAAGTCCCTTAAATTCCCTGGTCCATAGTGTCTTGAGCTTTAAAATGAGGTAGTAAGTTAGATGGTCTTTTAAATACTATTTAGCTATATGATTTGCTAGTATTAGCCCATTGTTTCTGTTTATTGAGACCCCTCTCCCATGTTTTTTTTTAGATTTTTGATTACATTATTTAACATACTAGTTAGGGCTAAGGATATAAGTGGCATGCTTATCAAAATCTGTAGATGTTGGGAGGAGAAGTCAGGATCCAGAAAGATCTAGATAGATTAGCATATTGTTCTGAATTTATTAGGAAGGAATTTAAAAGGATTACATCTAAAGTCATACATTTGGGTTCAAATTATCAACTGCCTGATATAAGAAAGGGAAAACAGAAAAAACAGTTAAACAAAAAAGACCTGGGAATTTGGGAAGACTATAAGCTCAATACATGTCAGTAGTGTGATGCACAGCTTAAAAAAAAGTATGATTCAATCATAGGCTTTGTTAACAAACATAGTATCCTAGAGCAGGGAGTTGATAGTTTTGCTGTGCTCTGGTCTGACAAGATCACGCTTTTCACATAATTTAGAAAAAAAAATAGAGATACAATGTAGTCCAACTCATACCTGAACAGGGATATCTCCTACAACGTACCTGGTATGTGATCATGTTATGTTTACTTGAAGGCTCCCAGTTAAGGGGAATGAGCTTCCAAGACAATCTTCCACTTTTTTATAGTTCTAATTGTTAAGTATTATTTCTTTACTTCCAAATTATTAAAGAATCTGTGATTTTATTGAGGTGGATGTTCCTTCCAATGTGTAGATTAAAAAACAAAACAATGGATGAATTAATAAATGCATGAATGAAAAATATATTAAGAGCTCCTTATATGTCAAATACTAGAGATTAAGTACTCTCTCTCTCCCTCCCTCCCTCCCTCCCCCCCCCCTTTCTCTCTCTCTTTTTCTCTTTCTCTCTCTCTCAATATGGTCCAGGATTTTTCCAAAATCTTCGATATCTTACACTCCTTCAGATACCATATGAATTGATCCCTGAACATCTTTAAAATTATAGCACTTCAAGTGTGCATTTATCCAATGTATGTTTGCTTAGTTGAGAGATAAAAATAAGGAAAATGGAGAATTTAAAATTTTCAGAACTAGAGATAAAAACCCTTATGACTTCTTCTAAATTGGACTGCTAAATATATACATATTTCCTAGCACCACACGGAAATTTTATAAAAATTCACAATATATTGGGCCATGGAGACATTGCGAATAAATGTGAAAACACATAAGTAATAAACACATCCTATATAAACCATAACTGTAAATGCGTAGTCCTCATATATACCATTAGAGGACTCCTTCTTGGTTGACATTAACATCAGACCTTTAACTAATATACTTTTTTGTGTATGAAGCAACATATGTGTATGTGTTAGCATCTAGGCTTCTTCTTTCCTCCTTATCCTCACATTCTTATGAAATAGTTTGTCAAATGTTTCATTGAGATAAAGAAACATGTCTGCAGCAATCCACTAATCTATTGGTCTAGTCAGCAGTTCACGCAAACATCTGAGGGTAGACCCTGACAATACAAAGAGACTGAGTTTTGATGAAAAGTGTTCTGGTGGTGAACAAGTAAGTAGTTCAGTGGATAGAGCACTGGGCCTGGAGTCAGAAAGACCAGAGTTCAAATCTGGCCTTAGACACTTAGCTGTGTGACTCTGGGCAAGTCACTAAACCCTGTTTACCTCAGTTTCCTCATCTGGAAAAGGAAATGGCAAACCACTCTAGTATCTTTGCCAAGAAAACCCCTAATGGTGTCATGAAGAATCAGATATAATTGATACAACTGAACAACAGCATTCTGGTGGTGACATACAAAAGGACTGGAAAACTGAGAGACTAAGAACATGAGGAACAGTCACTCTTCTCTTCATTACTATCTCTCTCTGCCTCTGAAAGGGTAGGTTGGCAAGAATGAACTCTCCAGAGGAAGTTTGGATAAAAACAGCTATGCAACACTGGGGGGTGGGCAGAACGGACATTCAGAAATGGGATGCTAGTGAGGGGATATGAGGTGAACATGGAATAAAAAAATGTGAGAGGCTATATCCAGAAGGCTAGTCTTGAGATGAGACAAAAATAAAGTGAGGGTCAACAGAGGAAGGACAAATGCAATAGATAGAAGAAAAAGAAAAGAACAAAACCAAACCGTCCTTTGGTTTCAGTTACTTGTAAGCTGCTTATTTTTCTTAACTGGCTTTCTTTAGTGTGTATAATGAAGCATGAAATAGCAGGATGGCTCCTGATCTTTAATCCTAATTCCTAGCTCGTCAATGAGTGGCTCATATTGCTTTTTGAGTGAAGCTGCCTGCTACATGGTATGCTCCATGACGTATTCTGTCAATGAAATGTATTTTATCTCTCTCAGCATCTAACTCTTGCTGTTCTGCCCAGAGGGAGCACTACGAAGGAGCAGCAAAATGGTATAGTGGATAGACCACTGGACATGGAAACAGGAAGACATCAGTTTGAATCCAGCCTCAGATACTTACTGGCTCTTCAACCCTAAGCCAAGTCTTAGCTTCTCTTGGCTTTGGTTTTTAAATCTCTAAAATGTAGATAATGGCAGCGCTTATCTCTCAGGGTTCGTGTGAGGATCAAGTTTGATAATATGTGAAAAGTGCTTGCAAACCTTAAAATGCCTCTATAAATTCTAGTTATCATTATTAATAAGGATTTGTTTAGTCTTAAGTAAAGAGACACAGAAAATGAAATCAGAGAAAGAAAGGATCTGCATCTGGGAACTTAGTTTAGTGTCTGATATAGGCAATTCAGGCATAAGGATCATTGGGCTTCTTCTTGGGCAATTACTCCTTCACCCAGAGCTGGAATTGTCTTAGTGGTCTTCTCTTGTGCTCTGTCCCAAAGAGACTGTCTGTAGAGCTGGCTTTTCTTTTGCTCAGTCAGGCAGCTCAACATAGACAATAGCCTAACAGATGCTGATATTCACCCTGGATCAGGCTGTGTTTATTTTCCACTTGTTAGCCTGAACTAGTCACAGCCAGCTGGTTGCTGTTTGCCTTGACTGAACACAACTGCATGGACCCCTCCTTATACACACACCTGTACTCACCCAGGATCTGCCACTATGGCAGGCAGCAGTGACAAACATGTCTCCCACAGAGCCTGGCCTTCTTTGGAATTCTCTCTGTCTCTGTCTGCCTGCCTTTGTCTTTTTCTCTCTGTCTCAGCATGTCTGAGTCTGTCTCTCTCTTTTTCTCTGCCTCTCTCTGTCTCTGTCTCTGTATCTCTCTGTCTCTCTATCTTTTTCTCTAAGAGTAGTAAGGGAACCTGAGGTTGCTGTCAGAAGTGGTTCACAAGACACTTATGTTAAAAATAGTCCTGGTATTGTCTCCCCTGTTACTAGAGAAGGAAGCCAGACTGGAGCTTTGTTTGTTTATACGTCTCCCTCTAATAAGCAACTAGATATGATTAAAGATTTTTAAAGGCCTACAAACAAATGGCCTCTTAGGCACATCTGATGAAATGTCTCTTGTGTAGCCAGGTGTCAGGCCGTCTAGTGCTTTCATCTTTACTACTTGCCTCTGGTATTGGTCTCAGAGCCCATGAGAAATGAACACAGCGTTCTGAACTCACGGTGGATATCAGGGACTCACCGTGACCTGTCCCACTTAAGATTTCAAAGCTGCAGAGACAGCTTAGGCAGAATTGTATCAATAAGGAAAGGGACACAGAGAAATGCTTCTTTCCAGACTGCAATATGATTGCCGTGCTCTAGCTGGTGCTCCTGACTCTGTTTCAGGAATGCCTACACATAGTTTAAGACTTCACAGATTCCTTGATGATAGAAGTGTAAAAATTTAAACATGGGAAGCAATGTGGTACAGTGGAAATAAGAACTGGTATTACAGTCAGAATAAGTCCTGCTTCTGACACTCCTTGATGGGCAAATCACTGAACCTCTCAGTGTTATGGGTAACTCTTTAGGATGGGGAATGAGCATTTATTAAATACCTACTATATGTCAGGCAATATGCGAATCACTTTATAGATATTATCTCATTGACCCTCACAACAACCCTAGGAGTTGTGTTCTGTTAATATCCCCACTTTACAGGTGAGGAAACTGAGCCTGAGAGAGGTTAAGTGACTTGCCTAGTGTCATACAGCTAGTAAGTATCTGAAACAAGATATGAGCTCTGGTTTTCCTGACTCCAGACAAGTACTCTAACCACTGCACCACTTAGCTGCCATAGGACTAGTTAAAGAAGAATTATAATTTTTATATTCTGTGCCAATATAGTCATAGTCAACAGAAAATCCCCAGAAAGTAGACCTTAGAAACAAATTAAATCTCCCATTTTCTAGATGAGGACACTTGCCAAAACTCACGAAGCCAATAAGTATCAGAGTTTCAACATGGTATATTCTGACTCCAAATCTGGTGACCCCCTTCCCCCCTTAAAAAAATCTTGGCATTTTAAAAATTAGCAGTTCTTTTTTTCTTTATCATTTTCAGTATTGTTATGTTTTTCTGAATCTTCTCATAATATCTCATCTTCATTACCATCCATGGATGCTAAAGAGACCAATTATAGGTTGAACTCATGTTTTATCAAAGTCAGACTTACGAAAAAAATTACAGTTTGCATTCTGATAGTGTAAATTAAGTTACAAATAGTTCCTTAAAATCCTACAAATGATTTTATGATCTCAGTACACCCTGAAAAGGCATAATTTGAATTGTAGTTGTGAAGCTGCTTCTCTCCCATGATAACAGCAAGTTGTCTTTGTGACTATATTTTCCGGGGTCAGCTACAGATGAATGTCGAGGAGGGGAAGGAAGATCCCAGCGAAAGATACATTTCGAACAATGAAAGACCTTATGCTAATATTCAGAAAGGGGTCTTTATCATGGAAAGCAAAGGTATCTCAGACTGGGAAGGTAGATACCACTACTTTTATTCATGTTCTTTAATATTTATTGAACACCCACACTGCCCTCCAGGGAGTTAATTTTCTAAGACTTTATGAAACTTATTCACCTGATGGTCACATTTTATTATTGGTTTATGTTTCCATTTTCCAGTTGTCCCCTCAGGTAGAACCCTGATTCCCCTCAATCAAAGAGTCATCTCTGTATGACCCAAGGTGAATCACAAATACACCAGATTCACAGAGTGAGAGAGAGAGAGAGAGAGAGAGAGAGAGAGAGAGAGAGAGAGAGAGAGAGAGAGAGACATTTCCCTCTCCTCTACCATCTCCTTCCTCCTTATTACTATAGAGGGAAATTTGAAGGAGATTCTGGGTTTTTTTTATCTTTAGCAACCTAAGAGATTTTTAACCCCATTTATTAAAGAACAATGTTAGCCACTGCCATCAGTAACTATGTTAATTAGAATCTATTTCTACTAAAATTTCTGCCTTCAGCAATTCCTGGGATTCATAAAAAGTAGAGCTTAAATATTTTGGCATAGTGGGAATTCCACTGGGTTTGGAGTCAGAGAATCTGGGCAATGCCCTTAGATAATGCAATAATGATATACTGTCAAAACCATGCAAAAATGCATGCAGTAAAAATATTCCTATACGTTAGGCCACATGTTTTTTCATCCAGTATGCTTAGTGAGGCTTGGTGGCCTCATCAAGAGGGATTTCCAGATATTTCTTAACAGAAAAGTGTCATGGAACTCTCAGGTACCAGAATAGTATGAGAATCTTAAAACGCAGAATTCAGCAAATGTTGTGAAACACAAGGACAAGCTAAAAAGGGACCTTTAAATTGATATACACAAGTATAAGGAAGGGATAGGCCCATTGTATAAAGAAGACTGTATTATGGTAAGAGGTAACAGAAATAAAGCAAAATTACTAAACTATTTCATAGCTTTTTTTATTAAGAATAATGAGCTTTAAACCAAAAAAATGTAGAATGAACATGATTAGGGTTATTAAGCATATTTTTAACAAGTAGATAAGAATATTTTGATCACTAGGAAACAGCATTAAATGACTAAAAATATATCATGCAAACTAAATCTCTCTCTCTCTCTCTCTCTCTCTCTCTCTCTCTCTCTCTCTCTCTCTCCCTTTCTGTCTCCCTCTGTCTCTCTTTTCTCTCCATCTAGATAAAGCTGTTAGCTTGTTATAAGAGAGTATCAATGAGAGGCTGCTAGGTGGTGCAAAGTATAAAATACCGGGCTTGTGATTAGAAGGGCCTGCTTTCAAATTCTGCCTTAGATGCTCACTACCGTTTTTTTTTTCTTTACCCTGGAGAAGTCACTTAACTCTTTCCAGTCTCAGTTTTCTCATTTATAAAATTAGCACTAGAAGTACCAAAGTTTAAGAATTCTTCCAAGGAACAAGCTGTATAATCACTGAGGTGAGAGGGAAGAGTATTCAATGTGTGACTGACAGCCAATGGAAAGACAGAGTTGGAGGATTGAATGTCTGTTGTGAGGAAGAGCAAGCAGCCAGTGCCGCTGGTTTGTTGAAAACAGAGGGAAGAATAGGAGAAGAAAACTGGAAAAGTAGGAAAGGGATAGACAGTTTGTAAAGACCTTTAAAAACCTAATGAAAGGATTTTTATTTGTTCTAGGAGATAACAGGGAGCCACTGGGGTTTATTGATTAGGAAGGTGACCTGTTAGACCTGCAGTTTAGAACCATCACCTCAGCATTATTGTTGGCATCACAAATTATTCTCCTGGTTCTACTCATTTAATTTTGCATTTGTACATGCAAATCTTCACTGCTTTATCTGAATTTGCCATAGTCATCATTCCATATGGTGAAATGATATTGGATACATTTTAGTTTTACATTGGAAGTACCATCTGCCCACAAGGCCTCATTTTCTGATTTTCTGGGTCTTCCCAGAAAATCCAATTTAAGGAAGAGACCCAGGCCAGACTGAACTGCTAACTCATCTCTGCAGGACTTTCTTCTCTCCCTTTTCCTTTCCAACTCCCTTTTATGTATTGTTTTCTAGAGAATATAAGCTACTTGAATGCAGGAACTATCTTTCTGCTTCTATTTGTATTTCTAGGACTTCACACAGTGACTGGCATTTTATAGACCTTTAAAATGATTATGGACTGCCTAAATTAAATGTATAAGCAACAGTTTGTTCAGATATTTTCCTATGTATGGGCACTCTGTTTTCATTTCTTTGATATAACAAAAAGTATGAGGATACATACATACATATGCACATATATATGTTGGCATGTATGTGTACTTGTATGTATATACCCAAACACGTATGTCTCTTTCTTCTGTCTTTCATCTCTTTGCAAGTATGACACTTTGGCAACTCTATTGGCTTTTCTCTATGTACTTAGTCCTTTCTCTGCCTTCTAGAAATATGTAAAAAAAGTATATTTCTTCTTCCATGTCATTATAAGACTTAGTATGGAGAGTGGACAGAGTTGGCCTTGAAACCAGAAAGATCAAGGCTCCCATCCTGCCTCAGTCTGTACTGGCTATATAGCTCTCACTTCATTTCTCTGTGGTCTATGTTGAAGATTTGATGTTGCTCAGAAGCTGTTGAATGGCATTGACAAAGGGAATTTCCTCACCTGGGAGTTCCCTATACCAATGAAATCATAGACTAATTTGCTGTAGCTGTCCCTATTTTTGGCCGTTTATAGGTTAAATGAAACTGCCACTTCATATTTTTTGGACATTTACATACTGAAAAATGGCATTTATTTTTATGTATTTGTGTCATTCCCACATGTGTATGTATACAACATATATATATATATATGTGCACACACACACACATATATATATATACATAGCATAGATTAATCATACATATTTGCTGCAAAGATTGTTTCCTAGTTAACTGTTTGCCACCAAATTATAACTGAAATGATTTGCTTGTGTGAAAGCTTTTCTATTTTATATAATAGAAATTGCCCATTTGATCTTCTATGATCACTTCTATTTCTTGTTTATGTCAGAAATCTTCCTCCACTCTTCAGCCATAGTTTTCCTGTAATTTGTTTATGATATGACCATTTGTATTGTACTACATGGCCATATATTATATTCATATATACATTTGGAGCTTATTGTGGTATACATATGGTATAAGTTGTTGGCTTAAACCTGATTTCTGATAGACTGCCTTCTAGTTTTCCTCAGCAGTTTTGGTCTAACAGAGTCTTTTCCTCAATAGTCCATGTCCTCAGATTCACTGAACACTAAGCTACTGTGTTTGATTGGCCCTGGGGTTATTTACATAATTTATTCCATTGATCAGCTTGTCTGTGTGTGTGTGTGTGTATGTGTGTGTGTGTGTGTGTCAGAATCAGTTCCAAATTGTTTTATTTTTAAGGGGGTAGAGGCATTTCTTACTCATCTTCTCTTCCTGTGCTGATATAAACTTATTATCTCGTGAAAGATGCAGCATAGATTTGATGAATGTTTACGGTCTGATACTTTCTCAACACATCTCATCTATGTTCTCCTTGCCAAACATTTCAGACTATTTCCCTAGCCAAAAACTAAATCCCAGAACACTTGATATTCCCACATAATCCCCTAAATGGCAACAGCAGCCCTGCCAGACTAGAATGTTAAATGAACAATTGCACCCAAATGCTATTGATTAGCACTCAAAGAGTATTGATTAAAGGATTGGTGTCAGACTGGAAGGAGACATCTTGAAGTATGTCTCAGGGCTCTGTACTTTATCCTGTCTAACTCAACATTTCTATCTTATGAATCACAGAATTGCAGCATTGGAAATAGCCTTATAGGTCACCTAGTCCAATCTCTACCAAAAGCATGCAACTCAACAGCAGCATCCTCAACAAGCAGCCATCAAGTCTTACTTGAAGGCCTCTAATAATTAAAGGATTAATTACTTACCGTGGTTATTTACTTATTCAGCTGTGTCCAACACTTCATGACCCCATGGATCATATCACGCCAGTATGCCCATTGGGTTTACTTGGCAAAGATACTGGAGTGGTTTTCCAGTTCCTTCTCCAGTGGATTAAAGCAAACAGAGGTTAATCGACTTGTCCAGGGTCACATAGGTGGTGTCTGAGGCTTGATTGGAACTCAGGTCCTCCAGGCCCAGTGCTTTATCCATTGAGCAGCCTAGCTGCCTCACTTGCCAAGGTAGGCTATTCAATTTTTAGTAACTCTTTCTTGGGAAATTTTGCTTCACCTTGAGCTGAAATTTGCATCCCTGTAACTTCTACCTCTTCATGTTAATTCTGCCCCTCAGACAAAGCAAAACAAGTGTAATTCTTCTTTCACACATTCTTCACATGGAAGGCATAGTTTTTAAAACTTGTGGATGCCACAAAACTGAGGTGGAAATAATCTAGCAGATTTCAGAATTGATATTTAAATATGATGGCAGTTTAGAATGATCAGCTGATGTGCAAAAGATGGTTATAAAATCAATTACATGATTAATGTATTGGGTAGATCTGGCTTAGCACATTGTTTGAAAAACTTAGGGATTTTAGTTTGCTACCTCCTAAATGTGACCCCATACAATTATGACTGCTAAAAACAATCTCTAATATAAGGGAAGAACTAGTACCATTATAATCAGTACAAATGAGAACATATATGGATTGTTTGGTGTTGTACAACATACTTTAAGGAGGACATTTGCAAACTAGAGTTCATCTAGAAATAGGACAGTCAGGATGATGAAAGGTCTGGAAACCAGATGAGCA
Organism: Trichosurus vulpecula; assembly: GCF_011100635.1. NCBI lineage: Eukaryota > Metazoa > Chordata > Mammalia > Diprotodontia > Phalangeridae > Trichosurus > Trichosurus vulpecula. The sequence continues at coordinate 357,533,912 of NC_050574.1, forward strand.
AGGATACGAATTTGGAAACATTCTTCATGAGGTTTCTGGAGAAGGATATATTATTACTGTTTTATAAAATGTTTAAAGGACTATCACATGGAAGATGGATTTGATTTCCTTCCTATAGTGTAAAGATGTAAATAGCACTGGGCACAAGGACAAGATATATGGATATGAAGATTTTAAATCAAAATAAGTAATCAATCTCCATCTATGAGAGCTATCTAAAAATGGATTGGGCAACCTTATGAGATAGGGAGCTCACTGAGAATAGTTAGACAGAAATGAAATGGTCTTCTGTAGTAGAGTTGGAGAGTGGATTCCTGCACTAGTTAAAAGATTGGAGAAGATACCAACTAAAGTCCTTTTCCTAATCTACAGGTTAATAATAGGCTAAGACACAAATAGAATTTCCCTATCTTTCACTTACTTGAGAGACAATCTACTTTCTGAGCCAAATTCAAGTTCTACTTCTGACAGATACTGGCTGTGTGACCCTAGGAATGTCATTTAACTTGTTGGTCCTCTAGTCTAGGCAAGTCTCTAAGTTGCAGAAAAGGTCCTAACTTCCACTGGCAGAATGAATTTGCTTATCAGGGAATTTCCTTCACAGTGAAATCAGTAGTCCAGCCCCTATCTCTTCATTTTCCTGGGCTGAATGATGAATGGGAAAAATGCATAGAGATTTTATTTGGTTTTCAATCTTCTTCATCCAAAATTGCACATTTGTTTCATTAGGGCAGCTGCTACTGAAACCTCAAGGAAATGAAACTAAAATCTGGCAGCAGGGAGGGCAGAGCCAAGATGGTGGCTGGAAAGCAGGGACTTGCTTAAGCTCCCCACCAGGTCCCTCCAAACACTTCTAAAATGGCTTTGACCAAATTGTAGAGTTGCAGAACCCACAAAATAGAAAATGGAAGCAGGGCTCCAGCCCAGAACTGCCTGAATGGTCGCTGGGTAAGGTCTATTGCACAGAGCTGAGAGTGGAGCAGAGCACAGCCCAGCCCAGCGTGGGCAGTGCCAGGACCAGCCAGAAAGAAACAATTTGAATATTGTGGAAACACAATCAGAATAACACAAGGTCTAGCAGCTTCTACATTAAGGGATTAAAGGCCTTGGGATATGATATTCCAGAGGTCAAAGGAGCTAGGATTAAGACCAAGAATCACCTACCCAGCAAAACTATCTAGTCTGCCTTTCACAGCATGAGTATTGTGGAAGGGTTTTACATAACGATACACATGTGACCTATGTTGAATTGCTTGCCTTCTTAGGGAGGGTGGTTCCGGAGGGAAGAGGGCAGAGAATTCGGTACTCAAAGTTTTAAAAGCAGGTGTTCAAAAAAAGTTGTTTTTGCATGCAACTGGGAAATAAGGTATACAGGCAATGGGGCATAGAAATCTATCTGGCCCTACAAGAAAGTATGGGAAAAGGAAATGGTGGGGAGTGGGGTGACAGAAGGGAGGGCTGACTGGGGATGGGGCAATCAGAATATATGCCATCTTGGACTGGGGGAGAAGGGTAGAAATGGAGAGAAAATTTGTAATTCAAAATCTTGTGGAAATCTATGCTGAAAACTAAAAATATTAAATAAATAGAAAGAGAAAAAAAGAAAATTAGAACATGGAATACATTCCCTATCAGACTTATAGATGAGAAGAATTTATGAATAAACAAGAGACAAAGAAAGAAAAATCTGGCAGCAGTATAGAGAATACTGCATCCTTACACACGTTTGTCAATCTTTCTCTTTTTAGGTGTCAGTAGACCTGAGCTTTGGAAGTTTTAACCATTAGAAGGAGGCTTGGATCAATTTTAAATACTGAGGTAAGGCAAAGAAGTGATTTGCAGGGTGGGGGGGATACAGACCATTACCTACTTCAGAGGGTCTAAGCAATCTGTCTTTCCTAAGAGATCCATTAGCCTTCCTCAATTACACTAAACTCAGATTGAATTTCATGAAGATCCCAGCCTTATCTTATTATCTTAGCAGCTGAAGAATGCATGGAAGCCTTAGGAAGAGATATCAGGTGAAAACCACTTCTGCAAATGGTATTTCTCCCTTCATCTTCAATATCTGTGCTTATAGAGTAATAGCACACATTTAAACAACGCAGTATAGTTTACAGTACTCTTCAAATATCTTGTTCTATTTGATGCTTACAAAACTCTATTAGGTTCATAGGTAGGTCAGTCTTTTATTTTTATTTCCATTTTATAGATGAGGAAACCAAGGTTCTCGCTGCTCATGGTCTTGCCTCAGATCACACAACCAGGAAATTGCAAAGTTTACAATTAAAATGCAGGTGTGGTATGGTGGAAATAACACTGGCCCTCAAGTCAAAGAATCTGTATCCAAATCTCTCCTCTGATATTTATTTCCTGTGAAACATTGGGTAAGTCATTTAACCTCTCTGTGCCTCAATTTCCTTATCTATAAGATGAGTAGGTTGTGTTAGCTGGCTTATAAGGTGCGTGTATTCCTTGACCTGCAGTGTTGTGACCCTCAGTCCAGTGGGCTTTACAAGAAAGCTTGCTAGTCTATAGATATGTTCCTGCCTACTTTTGGAAAGGATAACAATTCACTTGCAGAAAGACAAGAAAGATCACTACCTCTACACTCGGAGGATCTGAGCTCAAATGCTACCAGTAATATCCAAATACCTGTTAGCTTGGGTAAATCACTTTGCCTCCCTCAGCCTGACAGGATTGGACTAGATGCCTTCTGAGGTCTCTTCTGGCTCTAGATATATGATTCTGTGGTATTATGATTCTGAATCAGCCAGGATGGTCTGATGGGCTAATCATTTTCCATGACTAAGAACAATTCTTGGAAGAGTAGATACATAGGATATCCATCAATCAAAAGGATCTACCTGATATCTCTAAATTCTTTTATGGTAATCATTTTAGATTTTCATGGATCAGGTTTAGTTTCCATTAAGTGTGACTGCCACAGTCATAACACCACAATAAGTCAGCAGGAGTAGGGCTGCTAAGTACCATTGTGCTGAGTAACCCCACTGTTGTTGCTACAATTTTTTCCAATTGCTTTATTCCTCCCAGATCATCAGTAAGCCATGGTGACCTCTGTGGACATAGCTGAGGCCCAGAGAGCACATATATCAAGCTATTTTATCTACTGCCCCCAAAAAGTAGAACATTGCTTTGGCACCCTTCCAATAGAGGTGAGGTTCATATTAATGATACCTGTTTATTTCATACTTCTGATGCCTTGTGGTTATCTGATGTTTATTGTTCTTTCTCTCACTTTTCTGACTTCCCATATGCACCCTGCTCTTTGCTTTAAATTCTTATATTTACCTGTGGCCACCCAGAGGTCTTTGTCCCACAAATTAAAATGTACCATTTATTGTTTTTATTATATACAGCCTACCAACATTTCCTTTCCTACTGACTAATCAATAAAAGTTGAAGGATGTGTGGCTTCTGCTGAGCTGAGTTAACATTGAACTTGGGCTGATGTATGAGTCTAGATGGTAACACTGGTTGTCAGCAGGCTAGCAGAAGGAAATGGAGAAGTGAAAAAGAAGAAAAGTCTCTGTCCATTGGGATAAAGAATCATTGCTTCCTGGATTTTTGAAATGGAGAAACAATATTCTAAGTAGAATAATATATGCAGTGGACCCAATATCACCACGATACAGCTTTTCTTTCTATGATAAAATCATATGTGTCATGACATATGAGATGTTAATTTCCTCCTTTTAAAATTTTATTGAGATTTTTCTCGAGCACCTTTTTTTCAAATATGTCCTTATTGTCTCCCAACCTAATGAACCATTATTTTCAGAAAGAATAAAAAAAACAGAAGGAAAAAAATCTCAGGGAACCTAATCAACAAATTTTTTTTATCATTTTTATTTAATATTTTAGTTTTCAACATTGATTTCCACAAGATTTTGAGTTACAAATTTCCTTCCCATTTCTACCCTCCCCCCACTCCAACATGGCATATATTCTGATTATCTTGTTGGCCAGACAGTCCTCCCCTCTCTCACCCCACTGCCCCCATACCCTTTCCCTCTACTTTCTTGTAGGGCAGGATGGATTTCTATGCCCCATAACCTATACATCTTGTTTCCCAGCAAAAAAACCAACTTTTTTAAGCATCTGCTTTTAAAACTTTCAGTTCCAAGTTCTCTCCCCTCTTCCCTTCCCACCCACCCTCCCTAAGAAGGCAAGCAATTCAACATAGGTCACATGTGTATCGTTATGTAAAACCCTTCCACAATACTCATGCTGTGGAAGGCTGACTAGATACTCAGTTTTACCTCTTGGTTTTGTGCCTCTTGGTTTTAATCTTAGCTCCTTTGACCTCTGGAATATGATATTCCAAGGCCTTCACTCCCTTAATGTAGAAGCTGTTAGATCTTGTATTATTCTGATTGTGTTTCCACAGTATTCAAATTGTTTCTTTCTAGCTGCTTACAGTATTTTCTCCTTTACCTGGAAACTCTGGAATTTGGCCATAATATTCCTAGGAGTTTTCTTTTTGAGATCTTTTTAAGGAGGTGATCGTGGATTCTTTCAATTTCTATTTTACACTCTGGTTCTAGAATATCAGGGCAGTTCTTCTTGAAAATTTCTTGAAAGATGATGTCTAGGCTCTTTTTTTGATCATGGCTTTCCAGTAGTCCAATAATTTTAAAATTATCTCTCCTGGATCTATTCTCTAGGTCAGTGTCTTTTCCAATAAGATATTTCACATTGTCTTCCATTTTTTTCATTCCTTTGGTTCTGTTTTATAATATCTTAATTTCTCATAAAGTCACTGGCCACTTGCTCCAATCTAATTTTTAAGGTGGTATTTTCTTTAGTGGTCTTTTGGACCTCCTTTTCCATTTGGCTAATTCTGCCTTTCAAGGCATTCTTCTCCTCATTGGCTTTTTGGAGTTCTTTTGACATTTGGCTTACTCTATTTTTTAAGGTGTTATTTTCTTCAGTATTTTTTTGGGTCTCCTTTAGCTAGTCATTGACTTGTTTTTCATGGTTTTCTTGCATCACTCTCATTTCCCTTCCCAACTTTTCCTCTACTTCTCTAATTTGCTTTTCCAAATCCTTTTTGAGCTCAAAACAGTCCAGAAATGCTCTAAAGTTGCTTGTACATTCATAGAATACTCCTCAGAGCCTTGAACAATAGGGAAAATATCAGCTGCTTACTAAGAAAATCCATAGACATGGATGTGTTACAACTTTTTCTATCAATGATGAAGGGTGTTTAGCTCTACAAGCGTTTCTTTTCCCCATAGTCTCTCTTCTTCCCTTTTAAGAAATGGTCTTGTCATGTCTTTGTCTTTTTGCTCAGTAAAATAAATGTCTTCTTTTCAGAGCCTTTACTAATATTTATATCTATCTATCTTATCTGTGGTGTATGTGTGTGTGTGTGTGTGTGTGTGTGTGTGTGTGTGTGTGTGTTTAAACTTTGTCTTTCTATCTTTTGTCTCATTTCTTGAAGTGGTTCCTGACCTTAATTTGTGTGCTTTCCTTTTTATTTTTATTTCTTTGTTTATTCTCCCTTCAGTTCACCAATGGCACCATATTGTTCTGTTTCTCCTTTTCCTACTTTTTCTACTTCGATTTGGGATTGGTTTCTGCTGTGCCTTGATTATCATATCCTTTAGAAGCCTTTGATTTCTTCTGGCAATGACCTAGCCTTTTAACTTTGGGATCCGATTTGGAGTCTAATCCTCAGTAACCAGTAGGGTTGCCAACTTCTCTCACAGGCCAAAATAGGCACTGCTTTTGTTTGGAAAGCAGCCACACATTAGTTTTTCTCTTTGTTTGCAACAGTACCCTTCAATTACATTCATCGAGAAAATTGTAAGACAAAATGAAGATAAAAGAATAATTTTACCATGGGATTTGTATGTGAGGAGGAAATGCTGAATTCTAGAAACTACAGAGAAGATACAAAGGAGGAAAGCAATTTACAACATACCACAGGGGATGGGTGGGAAATAGATTTCAAGGGATATTATCCTTCTGTGTACATTTTGCTCCTTTTCCTTTGGAGGCTTCTCCATTTCTATTCTAGATTCCCTTAAGCAACCAGTGTTTTCCAACTTCTTCAATACAAGGAACAACAATGAATTTCCACTAGCCCCGACATGATAGTAGTGATATTATTCACATGAGTTTATTTGAAATATACATGAAGAAAAAGGTATTATGAATATATAAATTTTAAATGAATTTGTATGTTATTAATCACAATTACCTACATACATTTGAAAGCTAGTAACATATATATGTGGAGAGGGAGAGATTTGATGATTTGTTATGGTGAGTTACGCTTCTTACTTTATTGGTGTTAAATCAATATCAAAACACGTGGTGTTATTGGTGTCAATATCAAAATACGTGTAAATTCATCAGCCCATTGCAGTTATGCTGTGGCCCTCAGGAATCCTAGGTCAACAGTTTGGAAACAACTGTCTTGCCTTATTGTTCTTCCACTCAATAATCAAAAAGGGCTGTTGAGCCAAAATATGCATTACAGTAGAACAGGGAGAGACAGGACAAAAACAGGAGTGGTGAGGAAAGGCTAAGGAGGTCAAGTAATCACAGGCATTTGGTTTTAGAGAAAAAAAATATTTACAAGGTTAGGTGGAGATTTCAGCAGGAGACAAAGCAGTGCTCATTGTGGCAGAAATAGATGTGGCCTCCTGGAGAGTCAACAAATATGAAAGGAAGTGGAAGACTGAGAGCTCATGAAATTTGTTCTAAGGCTATTAAAAGTGAGTCAGGAATTAAATCAATGGGAAACAATTCTGTGAAATGTGGGTTACTCAGACATTACGTTAATTTTTTAACTCTTCATGGATGAGTTAGAAGTAGAAATTATATTGTATACATAGTACCTCTATTTGGGTTTCTCAGAGACAAAAAGAGAAGCATTAATCCAGGCAACACCATGTGAGACTGGTAAAATCTCATTAATTCACACTCTATAGCTAATTTACATAGGATTGTTTTTGGAATCTAAAGGTTCAGATGATTAGAGGAAGTAACATAGAGGAAAGTGTACTTTGGCTGGCTCTGCGGTTTAGGCTATGAGAAGGTTTTCACCAGGTTCATTGAAAACAGGTTTTACTGGAATAGATACTTTAATCAAACCATCAGAATAACCTTTAAGAATATTTCTTATTTTTCACCATGGTGCATTTTTGAGTTTCTTCCAGCCTTGCTTTATTTGGAGAAAGTCATTTAGCTTCTACTTTTCTTTTGAAATGTTTTTAATTTGTTTAAGGAAGGATTAGAATTAATTAAAAATATGTAGACATAGACTTTTGTGAACTAGATGTTGGTTATCACACTGCCTTGCTTTGTTACCAGGAATGAGTCATTTACCTTCCATCAGTGTCTTCATAAAGTTCCTATATCTGGTATTTCTGCAAGAGCAGTTCTACAAGCACGTGTCTATGATATATTATTTTTGATTGACATCTGAAATTTTGGTTTCATCTCTTTCCATTTTTATGCTTATAGTTCCTTTTATTATCCTGAATTACTATTATTTTTCTTTTTCTTCATCCTCCAAACATTTGTAGACTATTATCCATTCTTTTATACTCTTAGCTTGTCAGTTTGATAAGCTATATACACTTTTAAGTTTTTTATTTTCTTTTGAGTTACTCACTTTTTTTCTTTTTGGCTTGTTTTTCTTCATACCTTCTCTGATTAGATATAATTTTCCTATTAGTGCTCAATTTTTTCAAGTATAGATCTGCTTTCACAGAACTGTGAAGAAAAGGCCTGTTAATACCATTTTATGTTGCAATGCACCTTCATAGGCAGCCAAAGTCAGAGACAATTTTCTGAGCAGAAAAGTATAGTATTGTCTATATAGTATAAGAGACAAAATACCAAGAACGTTTTCTTGCTCTCACATATCACACTATTGTCAGTAGTACCAGCAACAGTACTTAATATTTCATCATGATATATGAATTCTTTTAGATACTCAATCCTTTTTTGTCTTCAAAAGCCCTTTATTGAAATGCAAATTCTTCTTGTTGAAAGGGTAACACCTTAAGCTTTCCTCAGTTAACACCTTAATAGGGATTACTTGAAAATTCCTTAGAGAACAAGTTGGCCTAGAAATGGAGGTGACAGAAAATTGTTAATATAGTTGTTAATATAATGGCAGAAATTTTTAATACCAAATATAATGTGGATTGTCACTCCCTTAAATGATTCTTGTAATGTTAGAATTTCAGCAAGATCCTTACATTCCTAATCTTAAGATATTTACTCTTGATTAAATTAAGCTGAACCACAACCTAGGTTCCCCCCCCACACAGGGATTTCACCTTGTATGGGAACCCAGCTCAAGCTGGATCTCATTCTATTATCCTTGCTCCTTTTCCATTAGGATTCATAGCATAGAAAGCAAAACAGCCAGAATGAAATGGTTTTCCTTGCCCCAGTTGCCAGGGCCTACTGATTTATTTCAGGACTTGCCTTACTCTAGTCCAGTGCAGGAACAACTGATGAATGTCAGTCAATCAACAAATATTTGTATACTAATCAAAGTTTATACAGAGCTCTAATTTCCTCCCACAAGTAATATTTAGGGTTATTTGCAAATTTTCTAAATTTTCACTATTAAAGACATATCTTAGGCCAAAATCCATTTTTCTTCTATTTCTAGTCTATGTTATTTTCCATAGCAGAGTTCCTTTATTTTGAATCTGATTTCAATTTCAAATAATTAGTACATCAGTTTTTTAAATACTAAATTTTTATTATTATTTATTTATTTAATATTTTTAATTTTCAGCATTGATTTTCCCAAAAGTTTGAATTACAAATTTTCTCCTCATTTCTACTCTCTCCCCCACTCCAAGATGACATGTATTCTGACTGCCCCATTCCCCAGTCAGCCCTCCCTTCTGTCACTCCACTCCCCCAATCCCCTTTTCCCTTACTTTCTTGTATGGCAAGATAGATTTCTATGCCCCATTGTCTGTATATCTTATTTCCTACTTGCATGTAAAAACTTTTTTTTGAACATCTGCTTTTAAAACTTTGAGTTCCAAATTCTCTCTCCTTTTCTCTCCCCACCCACCCTCCCTAAGAAGGCAAGCAATTCAACACAGGCCCTTGCACAATACTCATGTTGTGAAAGACTATATGGTACACCTTCATATCCTATCCCCCCTTTATTTAATTTTGTCCCCTGACCCTGCTGCTTTTCGAAAGTGTTTGCTTTTGAGTACCTCCTCCTCCTATCTACCCTTCCTTCTATCATCCCCTCTTTTTATCTCCTTCCTCCTTCTTTCCTGTGGGGTAAGATAGCCAATTGAGTGTGTATGTTATTCCCTCCTCAGGTCAAATCTGATGAGAGCAAGATTCACTCATTCCCCCTCACCTGCCCCCTCTTCCCTTTCTACAGAAATGCTTTTTCTTGTCACTTTTATGTGAGATAATTTACCCCTTTCTATCTCTCCCTTTCTTCCTCTCTCAATATATTCCTCTCTCATTCCTTAATTTGATTTGATTTTTTTAGATATCATCCCTTCATATTAAACTCACCCGGTGCCCTCTGTCTATATATGTGTGTATGTACATATATATATATATATATATATATATATATATATATATATATATATATATATATATACACACACACACACACACACACACATATATATATATATATATATATATATATATATATATATATATATATATATAATCTATATATATTCCCTTCAGCTACCCAAATACTGAGGTTTCACGAATTATACATGCCATCTTTCCATGTAGGAATGTAAACAAAACACTTCAACTTTAGTAAGTCCCTCATGGTTTCTCTTTCTTGTTTACCTTTTCATGCTTTTCTTGATTCTTGTGTTTCAAAGTCAAATTTTCTATTCAGCTCTGGTCTTTTCACTGAGAAAGCTTGAAAGTTCTCTATTTTGTCAAAAATCCACATTTTTCCTTAGAGCATGATACTCAGTTTTGTTGGGTAGGTGATTCTTGGTTTTAATCCTGGATCCATTGACCTGCAGAATATCATATTCCAAGCCCTTCAATCCCTTAATGTGGAAGATGCTAGATCTTGTGTTATCCTGATTGTGTTTCCAGAATACTCAAATTGTTTATTTCTGGCTGCTTTCAGTATTTTTTCCTTGATCTGGAGCTCTGGAATTAGGTGACAATATTCCTATGAGTTTTCTTTTTTGAGGAGGTGATCTGTGGATTCTTTCAATTTCTATTTTGCCCTCTGGCTCCAGAATATCAGGGCAGTTCTCCTTGATAATTTCTTCAAAGATGATATCTAGGCTCTTTTTTTGACCGTGGCTTTCATGTAGTCCAATAATTTTTTTAATTATGTCTCCTGGATCTGTTTTCCAGGTCAGTGTTTTTTTTTTTTTTTTCCAATGAGATATTTCACATTGTCTTTTATTTTTTCATTCCTTTGCTTCTGTTTTATAATATCATGATTTCTCATCAAGTCACTAGCTTCCACTTGCTCCAATCCAATTTTTAAGGTCATATTTTCTTCAGTGGTCTTTTGGACCTCCTCTTCCATTTGGCTAATTCTGCCTTTCAAGGCATTCTTCTCCTCGTTGGCTTTTTAGAGCTCTTTTGCCATTTGAGTTAGTCTGTTTTTTAAGGTGTTGTTTTCTTCAGTATTTTTTGGGGTCTCCTTTAGCAAGTTATTGACTTGTTTTTCATGGTTTTCCTGCATCACTCACATTTCTCATCCCAATTTTTCCTCTATCTCTCTAAATTGCTTTTCCAAATCCTTTTTGAGCTCTTCCGTGGCCTGAGACCAGTTCACGTTTTTCTTGGAGGCTTTGATGTAGGCTCTTTGACTTTGTTGACTTCTTCTGGCTGTATGTTTTGGTCTTCTTTGTCAACCAAGAAAGATTCTGAAGTCTGAGTCTGAATCTGAGTCTGTTTTTGCTGCTTGGCCATATTCCCAGCCAAATACTTGACCCTTGAGTTTTTTGTTGGGATATGACTGCTTGTAGAGTACAGAGTACTTTGTTCCAAGCTTGAGAGACTGTGCTGTTGTTTTTAGAGCTATTTCTCACAGCAAGCTCTGGCACACCAGTGCTCCTCCCCCAAGAACCTCCAATTGGGACCTGACTCAGATCTTAAGCAGTCTCTACACTCCTGCTCTGATCCAACCCAAGAACTCTTTTCACTCTATCCCCAGCAGTTTTTCCCACTAACCTTCTCTGTTGTCTTTGGTGCTTGTGGGTTGAGAAGTCTGGTGACTGCCACAGCTCACTGATTCAGGGAGCTAGGGCCTGTTCTGCCTGACTCCTGGTCTGGTTGGTCTGGGCACAGCTGGGCTCTGCTCCCCTCCACTCCCAACTCCATGCAGTAGACCCTACACAGCGACCATCCAGGCTGTTCTGGGCTGGGGCCCTTTTTCCCTCCACTATTCAGTGGGTTCTGCAGTTCTGGAATTTGTTCAGAGCCATTTTTAATCAGTGTTTAGAGGTTCCTGGGAGAGAGCCCTAGGCAAGTCTCTGCTTTCCAGCCACCATCTTGACTCCACCCCTGAAATATTAAATTTAATTAAGTCTATGCCCTGTATTTTGTAAACATGCATGTGAGTTCTTTTTTCTTTCTGACATTAAGAATCTGCTTCTGCTACCACACTGCTAGGTTTTGCAAGACCTTTGATGCTTTGATTGCCTCTTCTTTTACCTCTCTAGGTCTCTTACCTTTTATCCAGGTGATGCCTTTTTGATGCTTTGATTACCTCTTCTTTTACCTCTCTAGGTCTCTTACCTTTTATCCAGGTAATGCCTTTTTCAACAAAAATAAACAAAACAACAACAACAGTATATTCGAGGTCATCATTTGATGACCTTCAGAAACTTTAGGAGGGCATATAGTTCTCATGTTCTTTTTCAAATTTCAGGGACCAGAATTGTAATTTCATTGGTATGGAAAACTCCTTCTACTAATAAAAGTTAGCAACTTTTCTGTTACTTATAAACTTAGAGAATTGACTTAAGGACTTAGCAGTTAAATCTTTGCCTAGGGTCACAGAGTCAATATAAGACTTGAGACTTGAACCCAGGTTTGCTCTCTATCCACTATGCCTTTCCTGAGTGCTGGTATATGAATAGGGAGAGGGTAGGATTGAGGGGTTGTGTATCGGGGAAGTAATTGGTTCTTCTAGATACAGAACTTTTGTTTAATTTTCTGTACCTGAAATCCAAAGAGATGACAAAGAGCAAGAATATGCTCTCTGTCAAATACAATCTTTTCCCTTAATCCCTCAGGCCCTCATCATTAGGGTGGCAATTCATCCCCACTCATGGGGGTCCTAGTTCTGAGTAGCAAGATAGTATATACAAAAGCAGATCTCTTATGCACTATTCTTTGTATACTATTCAGAATACTAGAGTATTCTCCATGACAACCATCACCGCCTTTAAGATCATAAGAAAAATCACAAACCATTTTGTTATCAGAACCATTTTCTTCTACTAAAAAAAATCTTCATGAATCTCCTTAAATAAATATCTTTCCCAGAGATGCTGATGCTGGGATCATTCAGAATTAAAAGGCTCCATCTCCACATGAGGGTTTTAGTCTCCAAAGAAGCAAGAGCCTTGGAATGAACAAGCATTAAGTTTTTTGTCATTTTAAATAGAGCAGCATGAGCCAGACTGAAATGAAGATAGAATATTTCTCCAGCTATTGTTTACTGGGTAAAGCACTTTGTCTAGTCTTTTCATACTGGCCTATAAGCATAGTTGTGGTAACAACAGCAACAACAAAGATAATAATAGAGGGGAAAAGGTATTATAGATTCCTCCTAAAAATAGACTATGAAATAAAATAAACTTTAAAAATGAGTAACACTTGAAAACCAAAAAGCTACACAACATGATATCTAGGGAAGAACCAAATAGGCCCAAGTGAATACTCAGATTCTCTTCAGGATCCTAGAATGTCCTAGTATGTTGGATCACAGCTGTGCATGGAGGATGACCTAGGTGGGCCTGTGTGTGCTGGCACACCTTGGGGCAATCAATTATTACTTTTCCCCTAAGGGAATGTTTGCAGCATGGAGTATAGGTAGTTCTTTGTCCTTCCTTTTCAAAGAGGACCAATGACATCACAGGGATGATGTCTTGACTTGTGGGTGAATTGTATTTAAATGAAGCAAAGTTATAAAAAGTCATCAACCTCTCTCTTCTAGTCATTGAAGTCCAGTGGTAAGACAAACATCAACATGACTGGTGATGGCCTGAAATGTAGCAGATGACCTTGGAGACTTCTATTTCTGACCATATTCTAAGATGTGCTCCACAGGGCCTGCTTAAGCTGCCTTCATAGCAGTTGGAACAAATTGTTCTCATCTGTCCATGTCACTGGGAACGTCTTCTCTTGCTTGGTGTAGATATCCCCCTCACTCACCAATGCTTTTAAGGCCTTTCAGCTACCCTCAACTTGGTTTGGCCTGTCTGCCAAGATGGTTTTATCGGGATGTAGCTGCGGCATGTACTACAGCTTCTTGGAGCCACAGGTGAGAGTTGGATGAAAGGAAAACCTAAAGGTGGATGAGCAGCACTGAAAATGGCTCAGCAAGCCCTCAAACCAGAGTTGCCAATCCTCCCTGAACACACCATTCACTCTAAAGACACATTCACTTTATTCATTATATAAGAAAAGTTATCCTTCCAGGTAAATGCTTGACCTTTTTGAAGTTTGATCAATGAGCTCTTTTGTAGTACCTGAAAAGTTAATAGCTATATTATAAAAGGCAAAATCTACTGCCTTCTTTCAGGTACAATTGGGCTTACCATGCCTATGTACTTTTACTAAAATAGAATGCTGAATTTACCTCTTTTCACAATATCATTTATTGTTTTTCAACAATTTGAAATTTAGTAAACATCAGTGACAACAAATATATTCACATATATTAGCAAGAAATTAAAAAAAAAAAGATTTCCCCTTGGGGATGTATGGATAGATTTCAGGTGGTGCATGAACTTAGATAGGGATATGTGTGTATGTATATATGTATGTATGTATATGTATAAATACACACACATACATACATATTTCAATATTATTAATTTCCTTTGTAGCCTTATATATTTTGTTTTATGCATTTGAAAATACTATTCTGAGAAGTTGTCCATAGGCCTTTCCAGACTTCCAAAAGGGACCAGGACACAAAGAAGGTTATAAACCCTCATTATATAGAATTTTGTACAGAAAGATACTTTGTACAGCATCTTGTTCAGTGCCCTCATTTTATAGATGAGGGAATAAAGTCCCAAAGAATGAAAGTGACTTGTTCAAGATTAGACAGGTAGAAAATTGTAGAGCCAGGATTTTGACTTGTGATACTTAACTCCACATCTAATGCTCTTTTTACTATATAAGAAATCAGACAATAGCATTATTTACAGCATAAAACTACCTTTAAAAGGTATATATTTACTTTAATAAGGTAGTAACAGCTATATACTGTTTGAGCCTCTTTGCTTTTTGAATACTTTAAAATATTTTTCTGGGTTTTATTGCTAATTGTTTTTACTGAGAGGTATTGCCCAATATGCATAGAAGAGTGTCCTTGCAATCAGAGTGACCTTGGTTTAAGCTCCTCTGCTGCTTCATTACTAACTCTGTGACCATGGCATAGACTTCTCCTTGTTCCAGGTAAGTCTCCTAGATTTTAAGTTACAAACAAATTACTCATTTGATTTCCACATCTGAACACTTAAGTCCCCTATCCACCAACACACATCAAATGAAATTATGGGGAGTATTTGAATAATTGTAAGTCTGTGGCCACATCGTTCCCATTATGCTTTTCCACTCTGTATCCATTTGCCCCCTATTTTTGCATTCTTTATATTTGTCATTTATTATGGTGCAAAAATATTCCATTATGTTCACATCCCACAATATGTTCAGTAATTCCCTAATCATCGGATTGTTTTTAGTTGTTTGCTATTGAAAATAATTATGCTGTGAATATTCGTGTACAGATAGTCCCCTTTCCCCTGCTTTCTACATCCTTAGGGTATAGCCCTAGTGGTTGGGCCTCTGGGGCAAAGGATAGTTTTTCAGCTCTCATTGTATAACTCCATTCAATTCAATTCCATTGAAGTCCAGGAATGCTTACTACATGCCTACTATGTTTGAGGAATTGTGGCAGGCACTGGGTAAACAATAAAAATTTATTAAGAGCTTATTTATTTCTAAGTATTTGAAGATTTGGTAATATAACAGTAAAAATGAAACATCCCCTACCATCAAGGAGTTCCAGGTACATGAATAAATGTGAAGTAAATGATAACAAAATAAATACAAAGTAATATTTTGGGAGAGACACTAGAAGCTGAAGTTATTATGGAAGGTTTCATGAAGAAGGTAGCATGATGATTAAATGAGAGAACATATATATTGAGCTTTATAAACCTTAAAGGATTACATAAGTACTAGCTATTTTTCTATTTCTTCCTTTTTTCCTTTCTTCCTCCCTCCCTCCCTTTTCTTTCTTTCTCTTTCTTTCTCTTTCTTTCTTTCTTTCTTTCTCTCTTCTTTCCTTCCTTCCTTCCTTCCTTCCAGGAGGTGCAGTGGATAGAGGACTAGACCTAAAATAAGGAAGACCTGAGTTCAAATACTACATCAGACACTTGTTAGCTTTGTCACCCTAGAGAAGGCATTTCAACTCTGTTTGCCTCAGTTTTCCCATATGTGAAATGGAGATAAAAATAGCACCTACTACCCAGGGTTGTGAGGGTAAAATAAGAAAGCGTATTGACTTTGAAGCACCATGTAAGTACTAGCTATTATTATTATTAATAATATTACCTGGGCTTTAAGGAACTATACGAATTTTAAAAGGAACTGAAATGACATTTGGCATGTGATACATGAAAGAAAGCAAATAAGCAAGTTTGGTTGCTTCCTAGAGCTCATGAAGGTAAGTGATATATTATAAGGTTGAAAAGATATCACAGAATTTGAAAGTTGGAAGAAACATCAGCAAATCTAATCACACACAATAGGAATTCCTTTTCTGAGGTACTATCATATACTTCACAAATGACTGGCCAGACTCTGCCTTAAATGTGGAGATGATGGGAAAGGTCTTTAACTAGGAAGTGTCAATGTGAAGAATATGAGAGTTTATGTGAAAGCAAAATTTATAATTTGACAACTGATCAGATATTGTATGGGCACAATAGAGAAAGAAAGGTCAAGGATGACTCCAGGATCACACATCTGTTTGACTGGAAGCATGATGGTACTCTTAATAAGAGCAGAAAGTTCAGAGAACAAGCAGGTTTGTGGTGGGGTGGGGGAGAAGATTGCTTGGCTGAATTCATACTGATTTTGAGATGCCTATAATAATGACCATCAGCCTTAGGGCATTTTAAAGTTACAAAGTGCCTCAAGTATATTATTTCATTCAATCTTCACAACAATCCTTTGAATTAGCTACTATTATTATCCTCATTTTACATATGAAGAAAGTGAAGCTGAAGGAAGTGAAATATATCACTCAGCATCAAAAATCTAGTAAATAACTATCTTGGGATTTGGATTTGGGTCTTCCTAACTTCATGTTTAGTGTACTATATCCTATATCAAACTGTTACTTCATAGTGATGAGGCAACTGAGAGATGGTTGAGAGTTAGTCGGTAATAGATGATAAGGTCACTAGGGATTCAAGCAGACTATACTTACAAGGGACAACATCTTCAGAGAGATGATAATTGAACTTATGGAACAGAAATGATCAGCAATGGAATATAGAGAGAAGATAAGAAGATACAGGATAGTGCGCCAGATAGCATCCATTTTAAGGGAGCAACACAGATCCTGCATAGGAGATTGAAAAGTAGAATTAAAACAAGAGAAGAACAAAGAAAGAACAGCATCACAGAAGTTAAGGGAAAAGATGGTATCAAGGAGAAGGGCTTTATCAACATGGTCAAAAATTATAGAAGGATTATAAAGGTAAAGGACATTACATGTAACAGTTAAGCAATCACAGGGCAGCTAGGTGGCACAGTGAGTAGAACACCAGCCAAGGAGTCAGAAGGAGTTCAAATCTGACCTCAGACACTTGACACACTAGCTGTATGACCTTGGGCAAGTCGCTTAACTCAAATTGCTCTGCCTTCCCCCCTCCATAAAAAAAACAGTTAAGTAATCATTTCCAACACTAAAGAGAGCAATTACAGTCACATGATAAAAGTCCAATTGTAAGAGATCAAGCAGCACACAGGGATAGATAATGGTGGTACAGCAATGACTCTAAAATATTTTGCATCTTGGTCAACTAGGTGGTGCAGTGAACTGAGTGCTGCATCTGAAGTCAGGAAGACAAGTTCAAATCTGGCTTCAGACACTAGTGTGAACCTGGGCAAGACATTTAACCTCAGTTTTCTCAGCTATACATGGGGAGTATAACAATACCTACCTTGAAAGGTTGCTGTGAGGCTCAAATGAGATAATATTTGTAAAAGGTCTTAGCACAGTGCCTGGAACATAGTAGGTACTATATAAATACTTATATCCTTTTCCCTTACTCCTTATCCTTCATCATTTGGCAGTCCAGTGAAGGCAATGGGCCCCTTCCCAGAATGTTTTTAAGGAATAATTTATATAGGATTACAAAGGAAATGAATTATAATGAAATATACTTTTATGTGCATGTTTTAGAAATCCACACTTTCAAACACACATGCATGCGTAGATATCTATGTACACATACATGTTTACATACTCCAGCTGAAGAATCCCTAGTGTGAAGGACTTTTTTTTTTCAAGAAATGTGGCAAAGAAATAGAAGGAAGATATAGGACAAACACTTAAAGAGATAATAGGGTGAAGTGTTTTTGTCTGCTTTTTTAAAGGCTAATCTATTTTTAGGTACTGCAGAAAGAGCAAGTACATAAGGAGAGATTGAAGACAAGGGAGAAGAAATGATTGCTGATGCACTCCTATTGGAGATAGAAAAGGACAGGACAAGAACACAGGTAAAGGAGTTAACTTTGGCAAGGACAAAGGCTATGTGGTCCTCAAAGTCTAGAGAAAAGGACAAGTGAAGAAACAAAGGGTCTTTGAAGTTCGGTATAGTGGATATAAGGACCTCACGTCTTATAAGAGAGTTCATTTGGTGGTAGCATAAAGAGCTTCTGGAGAATAAATTTGGTTGGAACAGCCACGGAAGAGATTGTAACAGACAATCCATCAAGGCCTAACTTGACAGTTAGTCAAGCAGTCAACCAATGCTCTATAGCAGTGAGAGTCTAGCAACATAAAAGAGAGAGGCCTGAATTGGAATTAGGAAAAAGAGCATTCATATCCCACCTCACATACTCACTTAGCTATGTGACCTAAGATGAGTGACTTAGCATCTGCCAGGCTAAGCTTCCTCATCTCTAAAATGGATATATAAATATTGACTACTTTACAGGATTGCTGTGAGAATCAAATTAAGTGATATATAAAGTGTTTTGTGAAACATAAGGTCTTATATAAATGTTAGCTATTATTATTATGAACTAAATATTGAGGAGATACTTGTTATGCTGGTATACGTTCATTCTGTGAAATTCAGCAACTAGAGAATATTGGAATTTTACTCTCTCTCTCTGTCTGTCTGTCTATCTCTCTCTGTGTATGTAGGGGGGGTCATCTAGGTTTTATGATTGGCAGATAGTGAACTTAAAAGGACAAGGGAAGGGGAAGAAAATTCGAGTGTTAAAAATAATGTAGAGTTGGATTGGTTAATTTTAGGATCAAGATTGTCAAGGGATTGACACACTTAGCTGTGTGACCTTGGGCAAGTCACTTGACCCCACTTGCCCTGCCTTCCCCCCTCCAAAAACAAAAAGACAAAAAACAAAAACAAACAAACAAACAAAAGAAGATTGTCAATGGACTGAGAATACAATGAATGAGAGAGTGAATGAAGGTTATAGTATAGATGAAAAGCATTTTCAGGAGGATAGAAGGTAGAAGAGTAAAGAAGTAAAGAGTAAAATTTTGAAATTCAAAATTATCACAGTTATTGTGATGGTGATATCTAAGTTATGATGTTTTCCTTGGGTGGTGGAGGTTGAATAATGATGTAGAACATGGGATCTAATGAAGTTCATTAACTGAGAAGCTATTCTTTCTGAGTAATGCTTAACATGTATGAATATAGGGTGACATGTAAAACTGTAAGATGTTGTAATAGCAATTTAGATTTGAAGATCTTTCCCACCCATTAATAGGCCATGTGACCTGCTTATGTCACAGGAATCCCAAGTCACATGTGGTAGGAGGAGCTTCCTGAGAGAAAAAGGAAGTTATATCACAGGAAATGCTAAGAGAGAGAGAGTTGTTATGGCTGTTAATGGCCTTTGTGATTGTTAGAGCTGAGGTAATGCAAGTCAACTTCTGATAGCTGAACAGACTGTGACAGATGTACTGTGAATTTGTTTTTGGGAAGATCCCAGCAGGGGGTCAGAGAGTTTTGGAATGGTGAGGCTCCATGTTGCGATATTATGTATCAAATGCTTCGCTGCAGTGATGGATTGGGTAGATGGCTTATGGGATGTGGTTCTCTGGTGTCTGAATAAATGATTTACTTATTCTACCTTCTACGTGGAGAGTTTCATATACTTTGTGATATAGAACCACATAGGCATTTTGACAATTATCATCTATGTTGTTATTATTTCCTTACTGATACAGATACTGAGCTACTTAAGAAAGGAAAGAGAATGACCTCGTAGTTGGTAGATCATAGCAACAAAGATTTGGATCAGGTGACATATATCAAACCTCAAAAGAAGATTGATTTCCGAGAGACAACGGCAGAAGGAGAATCTATAAGAAGTGGTAGGATAGAGTAAGGGAAATTTCAAATCCTTCTCCTGGTTCATGGTATTAGGAGATATGAGAGAATGAATAATCAGAACTGTTCAGGGATAGAATGTGTTTCAGAGAGGCAGATTTTCATTAATGTAAAAAGATGAAAGGAGAGTAAAATGAAGACATACAAGATAGAAGGAAGTTTGCTAATGAGGGAATAAAACTTCCAGAAGGCAAATGGATAAAAGTAACAGAACTGAGGAGAGGCAAAAGAGAGGTGAAAGGGAATGTTTGCTTATTTATTTTGATTTGGGATGATGGCGATTGGTTCACAGGGAATAAGGGAAAATGAAGATTTGAATTTTCTTTCCGTATTATGAGAAATCACCAGTTGGTTTTGGGTTCTCCATGATCCAATGGTCTGTGAGGACTGAAAACTGTATTTATGACAGTATTACCTTTGCAAAACAAAACAAAAGAAAAACCGGGAGTTGGTGTAGTGGAGGTGGCAGGAAATTTACTTGCATACTCTTTTTTCTTGAGTTGCATGATACTTTTCTTGTATTCCTTTTTCTACATATCTGAGAATTCTGTCTCAGTCTCCTTGCTTAGTTCTTCACCCACTCACTAAGTATACACGTTCCCACCAACACTTCTGTTGTCTTCCCTTCTATCTATATTATTCTCCTTGGTGATCACATCTTCATGCCCAGGTTTGGTGATGACTGCTAAAAACACACTGGCCTAATCTGTTTCCTATACTATAGTCCTACATCTCCAGCAGTAATTGTCCCATCAGTTTCTGTATCAGCAAGGCAATAATCACAATATAGATGATAACTCTCGAAATGCCTATGTGGTTCTGTATTGCAAAATATACAAGGCTCTCCACATAGAAGATAGAAGTAAACCATTTATTCAGACACCAAATAACCAGATCCCATAACCAATATGCCCAATCCATCACAGCAGCAAAAAAGCTGATATGCAATACGACAGCAGAGAGCCACTCCATCCCAAAACCTCTCTGCTCCCCTGCTGGGGCCTTCCCACAAACTCACTCACAGCCACCACAGCATGTCTGTTCTTTCCCTCAGCTCCAACAGTAGTAACTGCTCTTTCAGCATTTCCTGTGACAATTTTCTTTTCCTCTCAACAAGCTCCTCCAACCACATGTGACTTAGGCTTCCTGTGATGCAAGCAGGTGACATGGGCTATTAATGGGTGGGGAAGACCCCTTCAAATCTAAATTGCTATTACAGTCTCTCTAAGCCAATATATCAAAACCCCTCATAAATCTACCCCTCCTCTAAATTTTCCTATTTATGTTGATGATGCCAGGATCTATCCTCCTACCTAGGTTCATACTCTTGAAGTCATGACTGATTTTTCCTTCCCGATAAGCATCTTGTATCCTATTACTTGCCAAATTCTGTTAATCATCTCTAATCTATCCTCTTCTCTCTATGCACATAAATACCACTCTAGTGCAGACTATTTTTGCCTCTCTTAAACTACTGCAATAGCTTCATACTTGGCCTTTTCCTTCTCCAATCCATCCTTTACAAACGTGCCATGATTCATTTTCCAAAGTAGAGTATTGACTTCTAGGTCGTATGACCAAGACATTTAAAGATAAGATTTTTTTCTCCTATCCTCACAAATTCTTGTGTGCAAAAGGCAAAGTAATTGCAATTGTTCCAAAGGAAAGACACTAAGGAGTGTGATGAGGTAGGAATCTGATAAATATATGGCAGAGAAAAATAATCATGAAGGCTCAATTAGCACTCCTTTTCCAAGTAGATTTAACACTCTACTAAGGCAGCTCAATGATATCCATGGCCTTGTGCATTGGGATTCACTCATCAATGACCTTGCAACTATTATAGTCTCTTGCAACATGCCTTGCCCCAACCCTCACCCTAGCATTCTGTGGCATTAAACAATAGATTCACATGCTTTTGGAAAAAAGAAGAGGTATAGGAAAGTGGAAACGTATTTTGTCTGCAACAGAATATTGCTGTGCTGTAACAGCACTCAGCCAAAGAACTAAAGAACAGAAGGAATTGGGTCAGTTTGTTAGTGTGTGTGTGTGTGGGGGGGGCAGGGAGCAGGGTTGGGAGTGGAGTATTGGATCAGGCCTGAAGGAAAGGAGGAGAGCATCTTGCTAGGGTCAGTTTTGACCTCCTAGAAGTCTGATGGACTGGAACTTGAATCAGCAAAAAGTGAAATATCCCAAACTTGAGAAGGCTTAACTTTGTTTTTCAACCCTTTGGCAATCTGCCATCAAAAGGGAAGGATTGAGAAAGTGAGTGATAGGGGAATATGTGAGCTTTTCCCCCTGAAATTGACAAAGATCTCAGAAGGAAGAAAACTAAGTTAAAGCTGTGGCTATATGCAGATAAATTAACAAAGAAGATATTGATATGAATTATGATGGCCACTAGGACATGAGACCAAACAGCCCTAAACAAATATTCCACAAGTAGGAAACTAAACCAACTTGTGGTGATGGAGAAAATGATATGGATTTCTAGGAGATCGTGGAACCATAGCCACATTTCTATTTCCCAAATAGTTACAGAGAGAAATATGAATCACTGAAGCAGAATTTATGGTCTAGACAGAAGAAATTATTGGCAGAATAGAAAAACTTGAATTCACAGTGACAAATCTCCCCCCAAAGACATGAGAGAATAACTGATAAAGAATACTAATTCACAGAAATGAAAGGCAACCTGGAAGAAAATAAAAAAAAATAACATTGAAAGAATACATGATAACTATGCAAGAAAAATATATTGATCCTAAAGATAGGAATCATAGATACAATTTATGGATCATAAGATGCCTTGAAGACCAGGAAAAATAAGCATAAACAAAAAAGCAAAATATTGAGTATCATAATGCAAGAAAAATACAAGAAAACTTCCTAGGACTGAATAGAGAAAAACCAAGTGCCAATCAAAAAATACATAGATTGCTTTCAGGAAGGGGAAAATCCATTTTGCAACTCCAAGGCACATTAGTTAGTTAAATAATTCCAATTACAACAAATTCTGCAAACGAGCAGAACTTCACATAACAAAGAAAGAAAATCACAAGACTGTTATGCACCCACCACAACTCATAAAAAGGAACAGATTAATCTATTCTGAAGCACAAAGCATCTCAAGATGCAAACTAAAATGAGAACCTGAACTTAATCAGCAATGTTGAGAGGAATTTGAAGCAATCCTAAAAAATATGAGATTATCTCTTTTCAAAAGACCCAAGGAAAAAAAGGGGAGGGGGAGAAGTAAAGTACAAGCTATGACATAATTATTCAAAACAAAACAAAGCTAAAAAGATAATGAAATCTATGGACCAAACAATAATGACAAAATAATTACAGAAAGATCATTACAAGATTTCTCTCTCAAAGTATAAAAAGGTAAAGATGAAAATTAACTTAAAAATAAGTGATGTTGGAGGAACTGGCTTGAAACACTGTGGATTAAATCATTTAACAACCTACATACAAGAAGAAAAAATATTTTTTGTTGCACTAAACTGGAGTGGGAGGGCATAAAAAGGTAAGGGGGACATAGAAGATTAGAGAAAATATATGATATAATTAAATTTCAAGACCACAAATAATATAATCATAGAATGACACTTTAATCTCTCTCGGTTTTGCAGAAAAATAACAGAGTGATACACAAAGGATTAAGTATAGATTTGAACACATTCCTGCAAAAAATTAGAGGTCAAAGAATTACAATATCTTCTAAATGGGAGTGCTAAAGAATATACATATTTCTGTGCACCACATGGAATGATACCCTTCCTGTAACCTCAGAGATACTGCAAATAAATTTGAAAAAGCAGAACTAGTAAACACATTCCTTACAGATTATAATGCAATAGAATAAGTAACTATGTCGAGGAGTACAAACAAAATACCAACCCAGTTGGAGACTTAGCTTTTTTTAAAATACCTTTTTTATTTAATTCATCAAATATTTCCTAATTATGAATTTATTTATTAAAATTTTGAGTTCTAAATTCTCTTTAATTTTTCTGTGCCTCCTTCACCCCTTGAGTAGCTAAGTAATATATCAATTATATTTGTGAAGTCATGCAAAACATATTTCCGTATTAGGCATTTTTCAAAGGAAAATATATACGCGCGTGTGCACGCCTGCGTGCACGCGCACACACACACACACACACACACACACATACACATACCCACAACCAAGGGATAAAAAGAAATCAAAAAAAGCTTCAATCTGAACTCAGAGATTATTAGTTCTCTCTCTGGAAGCTGATAGCATTTTTCATCATGGGTCCTTTGAAATTGATTTGGATCATGGTCTTGATCAGAGTAGCTAAGTCTTTCACATTTAATTATCCTTGTAATATTACTGTTACTCTGTGTATAATGTTCTCTTGGTTCTGCTCATTTCATTTTGCATCAGTTCATGTAAGTCTTCCCAGGTTTTTCTGAAACCATACTGCTTATCTTACAGTAGTATTTCATCAAAATCATATACCTCAACATGTTTATCCATACCTGAATTGATGAGCATCTCCTCAATTTCCAATTTTTTCCCACCACAATAATACATTCTATAAATACTTTTGTACAAAGAGTTCCTTTTCCCTTTTCTTTGATCTTTTTGGGATACAGACCTAGTAGTGGTATTGCTGGGTCAAAGGGTATGCATATTTTTCTAATCCTTTGGGCATAATTCCAAATTGTTCTCAGCTGGAAACTTGACAATGAAATCCTAAATAGTGAGTGAGGCAAAGAACAAAGCATAGAAATAATGAATAATTAGATAAAAGAAAATGATAGTGGTAAAACAACATACTAAAATTTCTCAATTGAGCTAAAGCAATTTTCAAAGGAAAAAATATTTCCCTAAAAAATTTGACAAAATAGAAAATGAAAAGGGCAATCAACTGAGTATGCATTTTTAAAAATTCAAAGTACAACAAATAAACTAACCCAAAATAAGGAATGTTGAAAATTAGAAAAGAAATTGATAAAATGGTAATTAAGTAAACTATAGAAGTGATAAAACTAAAAGCTGGCTATTTGAAAAGACTAGAAAAATTAATAAATCCTGAGCCAATTTGACTAAAAAGAAAAAGGCAGCAAATCAAACCAACAAAACAGCAAATATATAAGGTAACATAACAAAAAAAAAAAGCAGATGAAATAAATGGTCATCACCAACTATGTACATTTACATGCTAAAAATGTGAAAACATCAAAGAAATAAAGGCTTTCTTAAAAATAAAGAATGTCCAAATAAATAGAATAATAAATAGGCATTTTAAATAATCTGATTTCTAATAAAAGAAATGGTGCTAGCTATAAAATAGATACTATATAGAAAATAGAACAAAATCCCCAAATCCTCCCCATTCTGTTGAATTCTATTAAACCTTTAAAGAGTAAACAATAATAATACTACACAAATTATTCTCTAAAAATGAGAAAGTACTCTACCAGACTCCTTAGGTAAGACAAATATAGTCCTAATACCTAAATCAATGAAAGACAAATCAAGGAAATAGAACTATAGATCAAAAAAAAAATCTGAGTACCATTCTTCCAGACTATACTAATTCATCCAATAAATCATTCATTTTGGCCAAGTTAGATTTGTATCGGGGATGCAAGGATGATTCAATATTAGTAAAATAATCAACTTAATCATATTAAAAATATAAGGCATAAATCTCATGGTCACTTTTCTGCTCAAAAACCTTTAGGTAAAAATATAGTTTTCTCAGTCTGGATTTGAAGCCTTCCATTTTCTGGCTCCAATCTACTTTTAGTATAATTAAAATAATTTTATAGTAGTAAGGAACTTCAGTAACCATCTAATCTACACAATAACTGGAAAAGAATCTCTACTGAGCACACAATAGTTCATGCAGCATGTACTTGAGGATGTCCTAATGTGAGAGATTTCATGACTCCTTGGTACAGTACTTTCTACTTTTAAATAGTCTGACACCGAAGGGAAAAAGAAATTCCTGTCATCAGTCTTAAATTTACTCCTTTTCAACTTCCATGCATTGCTCTTAGTTATGACCTATAGGATGCCACAGGACAAATTTTTTAAAAAAATTAGTATTTTCCAATCACATATTAGAATTTTTTAACAATCCTGTTTTAATATTTTGAATTCCCTCCTATGCTTCCCCAATTTTATGTAGATTATATATGTAAATTATGCAAAACAATTTCCATATTAGCCATGTTACAAAAGAAAGCAAAAACAAAATAAAGCAATAAAAATAAAGTTTAAAAAGGTATGCTTCAGTCTGTATTCAGAGTTCATAAGTTCTCTCCCTCTGAAAGTGGATAGTATTTTTCATCATGGGTCCTTTGGAATTGTCATAGATCACTGTCTTGAACAGGGTAGGTAAATCTTTCATACTTGGTCTTCCTTACAGAATTGCTTTGGTGTCCCAATTTTTCCATATATCCTCTCGCATTTGTCATTTTCCTGTTCTCTTATATTAACCAATCTGATAGACATAAGGTGGTATCTCAGAGTTGCTTTTATGTGCATTTCTCTGATTATTAGTGATTTAATGCATTTTAATGTGACTATTGATAGCTTCAATTCCTTCTTCTGAAAATTTCCTGTTCATATCCTTTGACCATTTATCATCTGGGCAATGGCTCTTATTTATATAAACTTGGTTTAGTTCCCTATATATTTGACAAATGAGGCCTTCATCAAAGAAACTTACTGCAAATATTATTTTCAATATCCTCCAACAAAACAAGAACAAATTTCATCCCTGTTCCGCTTGATAGTACTTCAAACACATGAGGATAGCCATGATGTTACCTTTTGAGTTTTTTCTTTATAAAAGTAAATCCCTGTGGTTTCATCTATAGATGGAGTGCAGACTAGACCTTTTGTCAATTTGTTTGCCCTCCTGTGAACACTCTATTTCTTACCTATGTCTCTTAAAATGTGTTTTTTGTTGCTGTTTCTCAGTTTTTTCTGACTTTTAAAAACACCATTTGGAGTTTCTTGGCAAAGATACTGGAGTGGTTTGCCATTTCCTTCTCTAGCTCATTTTACAAATGAGGAAACTGAAACAAACAGGGTTAACTGACTTATTTAGAGTCATGTAGCTAGTAAGTATCTGAGGGCAGATTTGAATTTAGGTCCTCCTGATCCAGAGCATTCTATCTAGGTACCACTCAGTTACCTTAAAATGTGGTAGGCAAAATTAAATGCATTACTCTAAAAATTGTCTGCCTTTTTCAAATCAGAGCAGAACTCTCACTTCTTCTTCCCTGGAAGAAATGTCAGTCTTCCTTTCTTTCTCTCTTTAAGTTTTGCTTTAAAAAATTATGAAATTAACAAACATAAATCAACCCAAACTTTTTCATATACAAAGATAAGAAAATAGACTTATCAATGAAACTGTTCATTTCTAATATATATATACATATATATACACACACACATATATATCTTATTTTAAACACACAAGCATAATATATGTATATGTGAAAGTACATATGTGTTTGTATGTATATATGTATATGCATACATAAATACATGCACATATATGCAAATATACATACACAGACACACACACACATATATATATACACACATACATACACATATGCATTTATTTGTATATTGCTAGTTTCATCAATGACCTGCTTGTCTGAATCTCTTCATGAACTTTCTTATGTTGTTTTTATCTGCTTTTCATTGTTTCAATGATATACTTTTCTTTATTCATTACTACCTCCAAATCTCTTTAAAAACTACCCTTTCCTCTCACCAATAAAACTTTCCCTTATAATAGATAAATATAGTTAAGTACCACAAACTCACCTATTAACCACATTTGAAAATGTATTTCTCATTCTGAATATACAATCTATTAGATCTCTTGCAAGACCTGAGACATATTTCATCATCAACCATCCGGACTTAAGATTGCTCATTGCATGGATCAGAGTTAAGTTCTTCCAAGTTGGTTTCTTTTAAATTATAGTCTATATATAGAGGTTTCTCCAGGTTCTGCATAACTCTGCATCAGTTCATGTATGTTTTCTGAAGTTTGTCTCAACACATCCATTTTGCTATTCTTTGTGGTGCAATGATATACCATTTTATTTCTGTAACAATTTATTCAATCATTCAATAATTTATAAGAATTCATTTTGTTTCTAATTCTTTGCTACAATAAGAAACATAGATTAAAGAGAAAATGAGATTTATACTACGTAAAATCGCTATATAATTTTGGTTATAATAATAATGCTATTTTTTTCATCTTAATGCTATCCAAGTCATTGACAAAAAATATTAAAGCATTGCATGCCCAAGGAAAGACTCCTAAAAGCACTCAATGGAGACTTCCTTATAAGTTGACATCAAACTATTAATTAATACTCTTTGAATATAGCTATTTAACTAGTTCTGAATCCATCTTAAGGAACCATCACCTAGCTCACATCTCTCTACCTTTTCCACAGGAATAATATAGCATAATTTATCAAAAGCTTTCCAACCCTCATTTTACATTGATCTTCATACATTTTATTTTGTTATTTTTGGGGAGAGGCAGTTGGGGTTAAGTGATTTGCCCAGGGTCACACAACTAGTAGATATCTAAGGGTGAATTTGATCTCCGATCCTCCTGACTCCAGGGCAGGTGCTCTATTCACTTAAATCTTCATTGCTCCCTGATGGTCCTCTACCTCTGTTCATTTATATGTTTTCTCTTGATCTCAATCTCTTAGAATTCTTATTTTCTTTCATTTCCAAGCTTACGTGCTTCCTCATCCACAGAGCTTCTTCTGGTTGATCCAGTTGTTAACTATCATTCTATTTTCAAATTATCTTTTATTTGCTAATCTATCAGCTTTTAGACTACTAATAAGATGGAAGATCTTTGAGAACATGGACTTTTTCAACTTTTTTTTGCTTTGTTAGCATTTAACATAGTGGCTTTCATATAGTAGGACACAAGTGCTTGTGGAATTTGACTAATTTCTCACTGAGATTGCATCACTCCCTATTACAGAGATGCTGTACAGGATATTGCAATTGACTGGTCAGTAAACTGGGTTTTACATTCTATTTCAAACACTTAATAACTGTTGCTGCAAAAGTACTCAACCCCACTCTACCTCAATTTCCTCATCTGTAAAATAGGGATAATGATAGTCACCTCATAAATTTATTAGGAGAATCACATGAGATAATGTATGGAAAGTGTATTGTGAATTTTAAAGTGTTGTACAAATCTGAGCTATTATTAAGTTGTGACCAGAATAATGATATCACCTGGTAAAATATTAATTCTGAACTTTGACTCCAGAGATCTGAGTTCAAATCTCACCTCAGACAATTATTTGCTTTGTGATGATGGACCAGTCTCTCAAATTCTCAGAGCCACATTTTCCCCAACCCCCAAATTAGGAAACACAGCATATGTCATTGTGAAGGCAGAGTAAGCATTTTGCTGATGTAAAGGGCTACATAGAACTGTGAGTTATTGTTATTCAATTAAAGGAGAAGCTTTTAACATCCCTGTGTTCCATTATGCATGGATAGAGAGCACTTGCTATTAGCACCATCCAAACCTAGGAAATGCAGGCCTTCTAATGTGTGCTGCTCATTTCAGACCTCTTGAGCTCTGTGAACATTTCAGAAGTTACACCAATATTCAGAGTGCAGATTGACAGGTGTGACATAATGATTACAGAAGAAATGCTACCTTGCAAGGAAATGTGATCTGATATTATCTGAAAGTAGGGACCGTTTCTTTTTGTTTTTCTTGGTATATCCAGTGCCTGGCACAAAGTGTGTATTTAATACTTACAAATTTACTGATGTTGGGGGAGGAAATGACAAACTATTCCAGGATCTTTGTTAAGAAAAACTCAAACGGGGTCAAGACCAGTCAGACGTGACTAGAAATCAACTGAACAAAAACAACAACAAGAATTTACTGATGTAACTAAAATATATGTAAACAAATGCACTTACCTTACAACTTACTTTTTTTTAGGTTCAGTGTCAGGTAGATTATTTCTTCATCAAGAGGATAAAATTTTGTTTTATGATCCATTCTTTGGAATCAAGATTGGTCATTCCAAGGGTTTGAGTTCTGCTGTCATAAAGAGTCATATGATTTATAGGATTGTGGTCACTGTTTATATAGTTCTTTTTTTTCCACGTACTTCACTCTGTATTTCATTTATGCCAGTATTTCCAAGTCTCTCTGAGTTCCTCATAGTTGACATTTGTTTTTCACAATTTAATATTATTCCATTGCATTCAGACTTCATTTGGAATATGATGTTGAATTCTGGCCACAGCAGTATAAGAAGATAACAAAGCATTAAACTTAAGAGTCTGGGGGAAGGGCAAGTAGCATGGTGAAGAGGCTTGAATCCGTGTTAGTTGAGAATCAGATGAATCTTAACATATTTAGTCTGGGTGTCAGGGGTAGGGGTGGGTGAGTGAGGGGAGGGAATGTTAACTGTATTCAATTATTCAAAGGGTTGTCTTGTGGAGGAGTGATTTGATTTGTTCTATTTAATCCTAGAAGATAAAGCTGAAGCCATGCGTGGAAGTTGCAAAGAAGCCAAATTAGCCTTGATACAAGGAAAATCTCCTAATAATTAGAACTGTCTAAAAATGGCTTGCTCTGAGAGATTGTGAAGTTTTCTTTCCTTGAAGGTCTTCAAGCAGAGGCTGGTGATCACTGTTGGATATGTTATTGTAAAGATTGGACTAGGGGACTTCTGAGGTCTTTTCAAACCCTTAAATTTTTACTGTGATTCATATACTCCATTTTGTTCAGCTATTCTATATGGATTGGTGCCACTTTTTGGTACACATTTTTGTTACCATAAAGTGTTGCTAAAAGTGTTTTTATATGGGACATTTGTTTCTTTCATTGATATTTTTAGGGGGACATGACTAATGATAACATCTTAATCAAAGAATTTGAACAGTTTTATCACTTTTTTTCTGAAATTATTCCAAATTGTTTTCTAGAATGGTTGTTTGATTTCATAACATTACCAAAATTAATTACTGCATCTGTCTTCCTCTCCAACATTGATTATTTCTGTCCTTTATCCTTTGTTAATTTTCTGAGTATAAAGTAAAACTTCATTTATGATTAAATGTGAATTTCTCCTATTAAAATTCAGAACATTTTTTTTCATATGACAATCATTTTAATTTCATCTTCTGAAAACTATGTATCCATATCCTTTGATTGTTTAATGGCTCTTTTCCTTACATATTTTTGTTTATTCCTTGTAGATCTTGGCTATAAAACTTTTAACATAATCTATTTGCAAATGCAATTTGCCTTCATACAAAATATTTTTCATTTCATATGATGAAGCTTGTCCTATTTTAAAATTTTCTTTATACCTTGTTTTGGATTTTTCTAAGAATATGAATCTGAAATATGGTCTCTTCAATTTCCCTCTAGATTTTTCTAATTTGATGTTGGGTCCTTTAAATTAAAATTTTAAGTTCACTATCCACTGGGAGTTCATTTTGCTATATTCTTTACATGTTTTCAAAGATCACTGACAGAGGCTCAGCAATCACATCTGCAAATTCCCTCATGATTTATTAAGTACTGAATGTTAAATTAGAGAATCCCAAAGGAAGGCA
Organism: Trichosurus vulpecula; assembly: GCF_011100635.1. Taxonomy (NCBI): domain Eukaryota; kingdom Metazoa; phylum Chordata; class Mammalia; order Diprotodontia; family Phalangeridae; genus Trichosurus; species Trichosurus vulpecula. The sequence continues at coordinate 357,565,448 of NC_050574.1, forward strand.
GACAACTATGTCATTTCTTACAGAATGATATCAAAATTTGGGTACTATAAAGACCTAGCCCTGGCAGATATAAATATGTAATTGGTATCATTCTGAACTTTTTCAGTGGTCCTCACCTGGGAAAAGATAATGCCTGGGGAGACACAATTGCTCCCAGAATCTGGATATAAGAGCAATTAGTGGCAAGTCCTTATTTATTTATGTGTCATTGCTGACTTGGATTCCTTGAGAAAAAGTCAGAGGTCTCTAACTATGACCTCATACAGCTTGGATTTCAATTCCATGTTTCCCAGTTTTATTCTGTATTTCTGAATTAGAAAATCATTATACCTGATAGAAAAACAAAAACAAAAACTAAAATAAGAGTTGTGTCACTTACATAACCAGGAAACTTCAATGGATTGCAATTTCATCTAAGTTAAAATAAAGACTTCTAAATTTGGTGTTTGCGTAATCTGACTACAATTCACTACTACTGATTACTTCACATTGCTCCTTCTTTATCCATTGTATTTTCTAGGCAAACTGGTCTATTGCAGTTCTTGAATTCATTTCTCTATCTTCTGCTTCCACACCTTATGGGTCTTCATTCCTGAAATGCACTACCTCATTACTATTTTGTCTCTCCAATCCCTAGCTTCCTTTAAGGCTCAGTTTATTACGCTGATTTCCAGGTGTCCTCATCTAGTTGTTAGTACTCTTTCCCTCCATAAATTAATTTTATTTACCTTTCTTTCTATACGTTACATACCATACCCATACCATACCTTTAAGATGGACTGTTTGTCACCTTTTTTCTTGTATTCCCAGTTCCTATTTCCATTTTTTCATCTGCAACCTATTTTGCAATGTGTTGCATGATACTGATACCTCATTTGCTTACTCTCCTAGCAAGAACAATACTACATTCATATAACTTTCTAAGGCTTGCAAAGTGCTGTACTTCAAATGTCTCATTTTATCTTCACAACAACTCTGTATTGAGGGGCAGGGGGAAGAGAGACAGAGAGAGACAGACAGAGACAGACAGAGACAGAGACAGAGAGACAGAGAGAGAGGAAAGAGAGAGAGGGAGGGAGAGAGGAGAGGCAGATAATACATAGACAGACAGACACGCAGATAGATTTTTTTTTCCATTTCACTCAGCTTGCTTTATTTTTTTTTGACAAAAGATAGATTAATTTATTTATTTTTAGTTGTCAATGTTCATTTCCACAAAATTTTGAGTTACAAATTTTCTCCCTATCTCTCCCCTCTGCCCACCCCAAGTTGGCATGTATTCTGATTGCCCCTTTCCCCAGTCTGCCCTCCTTTCTATCACTCCACTCTCCACCTCCATCCCCTTTCCCCTTACTTTGTAGTAAGGCAAGATAGATTTCTATACCCCGCTGCCTGTATATCTTATTTCTCAGTTGCATGTAAAAACAGTTTTTAACATTTGTTTTTAGACCTTTGAGTTCCAAATTCTCTCCCTTCTTCCCTACTCACCCTCCCTCCTTGAGAAGGCAAGCAATTCAATATAGATTATTGTATGCAAAACACTTCCACAATAGTCATGTTGTGAAAGACTAACTATATTTTCCTCCATCCTATCTCATCCCCCATTTATTCAGTTTTCTCCTTTGACCCTGTCCCTTTTCAAAAACGTGTTTGCTTCTGAATACCACCTCCCCTATCTGCCCTCCCTTCTATCTTTCTCCCTCATCCCCTTCCCTCCTACTTTCCTGTAGGGTAAGCTACCCAATTAAATGTGTGTGTTGTTCGTTTCTTAAGCAAATCCAATGAGAATTAGGTTCACTCATTCCCTTTCACCTCCCTTCTCTTCCTTTCTATTATAACAGCTTTTTCTTGCTTCTTTTATGTGAGATCATTTACCTCATTCTATCTCTCCCTTTTTCCTTCTCCTAATATATTCCTCTCTCACCCCTTAATTTTATTTTTTAGATATCATCACTTCATATTCAACTCACCCTGTGCCCTCTGTATACATATATATGTATATGTATGTATGTATATTCCTATGTATGTATGTGTATGTATGTATGTATGTATGTATGTATATATGTATGTATATTCCCTTCAACTACCCTAATACTGAGAAAGGTCTCAAGAGCTACAAATATCTTTCTATGTAGGAATGTAAACAGTCCAACTTTACTTAACTCCTTTATGATTTCTCTTTCCTGTTCACCTTTTCATGCGTCTTTTGATTCTTGTACTTGAAAGTCAAATTTTCTATTCAGCTCTGGTCTTTTCATCAAGAATGCTTGAAAGTCCTCTATTTCATTGAAAATCCGTATTTTCATCAGTTTTTCTGGGTAGGTGATTCTTAGTTTTAATCCTAGCTTCTTTGACCCCTGGAATATCATACTCCAAGCCCTTCGATCCCTTAATGTAGAAGCTGCTAGATCTTGTGTTATCTTGATTGTTTCCACAATACTCAAATTGTTTCTTTCTGACTGCTTGCAGTATTTTTTTCTTGACCTGGGAACTCTGGAATTTGGCTACAATATTCCTATGAGTTTTCCTTTTGGGATCTTTTTCAAGAGGCAATCAGTGGATTCTTTCCATTTCTATTTTACCCTCTGGCTCTAGAATATCTGGGCACTTCTCCTTGATAATTCCTTGAAAGGTAATGTCTATGCTCTTTTTTTGATCATGGCTTTCAGGTAGTCCAATAATTTTTAAATTATCTCTCCTGGAACTGTTTTCCAGGTCAGTGGTTTTTCCAATGACATATTTCACATTGTCTTCAATTTTTTTCATTCTTTTGTTTCTGTTTTATAATGTCTTGATTTCTCATAAAGTCATTAGCTTCCATTTGCTCCATTCTAATTTTTAAGGAATTATTTTCTTCAGTGAGCTTTTGGACCTCCTTTTCCATTTGGCCAATTCTGTTTTTAAGGCATTCTTCTCCTCATTGGCTTTTTGGAGCTCTTTTGCTATTTAGGTTAGTCTTTTTTTTAAGGTTTTATATTCTTTTGTATTTTTTGGGTCTTCATTAGCAAGCTGTTGACTTGTTTTTTCATGATATTCTTGCATCCCTTTCATTTCTTTTCCCAATTTTTCCTCTACATATCTTACTTGATTTTCCAAATCCTTTTTGAGCTCTTCCATGGCCTGTGATCAATTCATATTTTTTTGAGGCTTTTGATGTAGGATCTTTGATTTTGCTGTTTTCTTCTGGCTGTATGTTTTGATCTTCTTTGTCACCAAATTAAGATTCCAGTCTCAGTTTTTTTTTTTTACTCTGCTCATTTTCCCAGCCAGTTACTTGACTTTTGACCTCTTTGTCAAAGTATGACTCTGCTTCCAGAGTGGAGAGTGCTCTGTCCCAAGTTTCAGGAATTTTGCGCTACTGTTTTCCAAGCTACTTGCAGGCATCTGTAAATTTTCAGTCCTTCTGAGGTGGTATGATCCAGGGAGAGATGTTTACTCTTCTACTGGCTAGTGCTCTGGTCTGTAAGTGACCCTCAAGCCCTCTTTTTTGCCTTGGAATGGCTAGGAGGATTTCCTCTCCACAGCCACCACAAACTCTGGCACACCAGTGCTCCTCCTCACCCCAGGACCACCAATCAGGACTGCAGCTCATATCCAAGCAGGGCAAAACAAGAGAATCCTGCCTCAGTTCCAGCAAAGAAATCCCTGCACTGTCACTCTGATCATGTGCTTGATTCCCCCACCATCTGTGGGCCTGGAATTCTGGAAGCAGCAGCTGCTGCTGCTGCTGCAGCTGCAGCTGCAGCCACCTCTGCTGCCGTGGGCCTGGGGTCAGATTGTGCCCTTTTCTCACCCAGGTTCAACATTTTTCTCACTGACCTGCTAAGTTGTCTTTGGTGTTTATGGGTTGGGAGGTCTGGAAACTGCCACAGCTCAGTGATTCACTTCGCTGAGGTCTGCTCCACCCAGTCGACTCAGTCCTGGTCTGTGATGGTGCAGCCCAAGCTGGGCTACTTTCTGCTTCCAGCATGGTGGGATAGATCTTTCCCAGTTACCATCCAGGATGTCTTGGGCAGGAGACTTGTTTCAGTCTGTCATATCACGGGTTCTGCAGCTCTAGAATTTGTTTAGAGTCATTTTCTAAAGGTGTTTAGAGGGATTTGGGGGAGAGCTCAAGAAAGTCTCTGCTATTACTCTGCCATCTTAGCTCCACCCAAGAGATAGATTTTTAATAGATAGTGCCAGACAACTGCTCCCTCATTTTACTGATGTAGTGAATGTCTGGTGAGGGAACCCCCTCTACCCACACATAGTTTCATCTGCTATGCAATTTGCAACTTAGAGAACTCTCTAGGAAGCTAAAGGCTAAGTTTCTTGCCAAGTGTTAATGCAGCCATTTTATGATAGAAACAGGGATTTGAATATAGGTCTTCCTAACTCTAAGGATGACTATTCTCTATACCATTTTGCCTCAGATTTTTAAAAACATGTTATTACTTCCTATTTTATAGTAAAGGACACTGAGGTTCAGAGATGTTAAGCTCATCAGTCCCCTAGAACACATCCTAGTAGTGTCACAGGCAGAATTCAAACCAGGTTGTTGTTTTTTTTTTTTTTTTTCATTTCAAATTTAGCACTCTTTGTTGTACTCTACTGTCTCTAGGTCTGCTAGGTGGTGCCATAGTGCACAGAGTACTGGAGTCAGGAAGACTCATCTTCCTGAGTTCAAATCTGGCCTCAGACACTTGCTAGCTGTGTGACCCTAGGCAAGTCACTTAATCTTTCTTGCCTCAGTTTCCTCATCTGTAAAATGAGCTGGAGAAGGAAATGGCGAACCACTTCAGTGTCTTGCCAAGAAATCCCCAAATGGGATCATAGAGTCAGACATGACTGAAAAACAACAACACTGCCTCTTTTATTATAGGAGTTCAACAAATACATTTTTTCTGTGACTTCACAATTTGTACTGATCACAATCACTACTCAAATGTTTAAGAACATGTTTAGTTGTTTAATCATGTCGCTGTGTGCTAGAGTCTTCTGTTCATTTTTTACAATTCTATGTTTGACTACAAATCTGGAAAGCAAGTAATAAAGGTTCCTATCTGTGCCATATTCAGAGGAGCTAGGTAGTTCAGTGGATAGAGTGGTGGGCCTGGAGAATGGAAGCCTTCCTTCAAATCTAGCCTCAGATGTTTACCAGCTGTGTGACCCTGGGCAAGTCACTTAATCTCTGTTTGCATATATCGTATTATTCAGCATAATATAAACAAATATAGCTACTCTGGGGCAGGGGTGTGTGCGTGACTAAGGTGTGTTGGTCAAGATTATTGATTTTGTAAGACCTTTGCAGAGAAATTATTTCTTGATTATGTAATGACTTTATGTTTTCCTATTTCCATGTCCCACTTACACTGCAACATTTGAAACTATGTGGCATGGTTACAGTGGATTTCCTGACACTCCTTTAGAAGTGTAATGGTAAAGTACAAAGAGCAATGAATTTGGAGTCAGGAGACCTGAGTTTGAATTTGACTTCCAACACTAGCTGTTCATCCTGACCAGGTCACTATGCCTATTTTTACATTAGTTTTCTCATCTACGAAACAGTTATAATAATACACTGTGTGCTTCATGGTTGTTGTGAAGAAAGGGATTTGTGAGCCTTTCATTATGATATAAATATGTTAGTATTACTTATGATAATTAAGCTGCATTTATCTAAGTTAAGTTCAGAAATACATAGATAATTATATTATCTGAGCTAAACATATTAATATCACAGCACTTTCAAACATGGAAAGAATGATGCAGAGTCCAGGTCCTATCATTCATATAGCACCTATCTTTTACCATTTGTATTGTAGTTGCTATTTGTTTGTATGTCTTAACCTCATAACTAGATCATTAGCCATTTGAGGGCTGGGGTTATGTGTTTATAACTTCACAGTGGCTTGTGTATAGTTAAATATTTGAATAAATGAAAGATATTACTGAAAGAATTATTATTGAATTTGGACAGTGGGCAAGTTTCTAAACTTGTGATTCTTTTCATTGTTTTCATCTGGTAACAAGGGTGCAGGATTTATCTATTTTTGGGGGGTGGTGATAGCAGTTACAGTGTGGCCCTTGGGCCACTTGCAGCATGCCAAAGGATTTCCTCTACATAGAAAGGATGTTTTCCTCTACATTTTTGCAGGCCTCCCAAAATCCGTTGGTGTGGCCAAGAGGGCTGTAAGTGGCCCGAGGACCACAGGTTGTGGAGGCTGGGTAAATATTGAAAACTTGCTTTTTTTTTTCTCTGGTTGCCTTAAATTCTTTTGTGTGAGCAGACGGTGCATAATGCTGTAGGAGCAGACCCACTGGATTTCTTTCAAATGTGGCCATGGAAGTATTTCAAGCTTAAATTATCCTAGGCTGTATTCAGTTTAAGAAACATCATGACTGCATTTTATACTGAAGCACTAAAAATGGATGGAAAAGAGCACAAAACAGAAAGACTGGGGATCTGGATTTTCACCTGTCATTTACAAGTTGTAGGAACATCTCTTTGGGCCTCAATTTCCTTAACTTCAAAAGGAAAGGTTTGGACAAGTTGATCTCTTGGATTTCTTGCATCTCTGTGAGTCTATGAATTCCACTAATTTTCTTATGACTGTCTTGTGTTCCCCAAATGGCTTTTAAAACTACTCATAAGACTTGGACTCCTTACATACCTTTTCACAGTGAAATATGATTTTAAAGATTTTTTTAATTTATGGGACTATGATTCTTTTGGATCGAGGATCATAATGTAGATAACAAAAATAATCAAGGCTAGCATTTCACTATTGGACATGATTTCAGGTATAATTTGTAATTACTTCAATGGGGGATTAAAGCTGTTTAACACATAATTCAGTATGACTTAAAACCCAGTTACCCTTGGAGGGAGATTACAAACTGATTTAAATTCATACTAAAGAATAAATGACTAATATGGCCTCTTCTGAGAGCAAGGTTTGATAGGCAAGTGCGTAGAGAGAGCACAGGGATTTTTTCCTTGGAAAGATGGGGCGTGTTTAAGGGGGAAGATTGGCCTATAGAGGGAGAAAAGGAATATAAAAAGAGGAATTGTTTAGATAAAGCTTACCTATTTCACAATTTAACCTAAGAGTCTTCACTAAAATGAAGGAAAGACTTAAAACGAGTTGAAGGCTTAAAGTATCTTACCTCAAATTTAACTAGGTTTAGGGAAAGCAATCCCATCATCCTCTCTTTCATAATTCTTCCTCTGTTACTGTCACTTTCTTGTTAATATTAAGAGGTAGGATAAAGGACATAGTATATGCTATTATATTTCTATATCTTAGTAATATTAAATCCCTAAAGTAAATATTGAGGAGTAGCACTTAAATCAATTTATCTCTTCTGTACTCTCCAATCTAACAGTTGCCTGAGTTCTGAGGTCCTGTTTTCTGTTTTGGGGAGCTACAAAATAGAGGAGGAGGAAAACAAACACTATTTTTAGAGGTAGATAGGATATGAAAAATCATTTAGACTAAAATCCTTCATCTTAGCAATGTGGAAAGTGAGGCCAATGATGTGAAGTCATTTACTAATGGTCACAAGGGCAGCAGAGAAAGTATTTCAGTTCAAATCTTCTGACTTGAGGTTTTCAGACCACACAAAGTCTGATGGGTGGAGGCTAGTTCATTTAGACAGGTACTGTGGCTCTGCTAGGAAAGTCATTTGGGCTGGCTCTCTAAAGCCATGTCCCTGAAAATCTCAGCAGTCTATGAAGCTGAGTACAATGATTCATGGTTCTGATTTTGGTATTACAGGCTTTTGGGGATTGGTTTCCTATGTCTTTATTGTCACCTAGGTGAAGTGCAGGTGAATGACTATTCTCCTCTCCCTGTCATAAATCATGGTGAGCTAATTTAAAAGAGAACAGGAGTTATTACATACTCTTAATCTTATTATTCTTGGATGAAGAGTGCAAGAGTGATCACTCATGCTAGGTACTTTCAGTGGGTTCCTACAAAAGAAATAAAACCCCCATCAGCATTTTGTGGGCCATTGATAACTAAAGACAAAGGATGAGGCCTTAGGGTGCATAATGAGAGACTTTCCCTTCCCTCCTACAACACTAAAGATGTAGGTTCCCTTAGTGTTGGTAAGTGGAGACATTTCTTTGACATTTCAACATATAAAGTATTTGTGGTGATGTCATCAGTGGCCTTTTTCCCTCTGCCTATCAATATCACAGCCCCTCAATAACTTGGGAAAAGTTTTCTTTAGAGAATGGCTATTGTCAATAAATTCATCATATTGCAACCAGCTCAGTATTAAGCTTTTGTGAACTTAACTAGAGGGATCCTTGGGCAATATTCAGGCAATATACGTACCAGTACATGGATTGTAATTCCATTTAATGCTAGTGAAAACAAATGCAAAACAAAACTGTGTGGTATAGTGAAAATGATTTTAGAGTAAAAAAAAAAACTGAGTTCAAACCCCAGCTCTGCAACTTTGACCTTGGGCAAGTCACTTGACCTGCATCGGCCTCAGTTTCCTCATCTCTAAAATGAGGTAGTTGGACTAAAATTCTTTCCAACTCTAAATCTATGATGTTTTTCTTTAGTATTGTATGAAAACAACAATACTTCCTATCTTTGAGGCATGGTATCTAATTGAGGATTATGAGAAGGAAAGCCGTGGATATGTGTCTCCAATCATATTGTTTTGTTTTTCTGTTTGAAATAATTATTTTGATGCTTTTCATCCTTAAATCATAGTCAGAGTATGATCATTCCCTTTAAGTGAACCCTCCCTTGTGGCAAAGAAAGTAATCAAAAGTCAAAGTAATCAAAGCAATCAAAAATCACAGTAAGTAATCAAAAAGTAATCTAATCACATCTAATAGTGTATAATAGTAATGTGACTATATTTAATAGTGCATACAATGTTCTCTTCCACAAGGTAAAATCTGCCATTCTGCTTACAATGGGAGTGAGGGTATAATGGCAAGCAAAGTGGGAGTTTGGGCTGTTTTTTCTTTTGGAGTGCTTCTCAGCACTAAGGCAATTAAGTGCCTTTGATTGCCTTTGTTTGAATTAAGAGTCTTTGATTGAATCGAGTCATTGATTGGAATCAGTATATATACTCTGAGGTTAGCACTTTGCTTTGGAGGCTCACTCATTGGAAGAATGTTCATGTGATTTGGTCAGACGAGACTATGGGTAGCTCTTAAGGAGGCCCTTGGTTTTGAAAACTCAGTTGTTGGTGATTCTCTCTCTGGTAACTATGTATGTATTGCTATGATCCAACAGTTAGAAGCCTGTGTGTTGGTTTGTGTTATTTGCTCTTCTTGTAATTTCTGTTTGTATTTGCTCTGAAGTTCAGGGTGCTGACTTTTCCTCCTGAACTAAGTGAATGATATATGTATGTTTAATTAAAATGAGATTGGTAACCCTTAAAATTGCTTTCCTTTAGAAAAGTAGATCAAAGAACTTGTGCTAGCAGCCCTCCTGTGGGCTAGTATTATTGGCCTTACACCTCCACAGCAGCTGCAAGTAACATTGTTGTTACACTTGAGAAAAAAAAATCACTTCAGGAAGGAATAGTTCCAGGGCAGATGGCAATGAAAACAGAGAGGTGGGAGGAAGGTACATGTTTCATTGTATGTTCTCTCGAATAGTCACTTTTTAAAAAAATTACTCAGAATTCAACTTCCCTTTGTCAATCCTTTCATTTACAATGTTATAATCACTGGATTTCCCATTCTCTTGATCCTGATTTGCTTTGCTTTTCATAAGTTGATACAAAATTTCTCATATTTCTTTAAAACCATATTATTTACCATTTCTTACTATGCATTAATATTAAATCATATTCATATTCAGTGAGTTTTATTTTCTGCCAGCCATTCCTCAATTGATGCTCACTAATTTGTTTCTAGTACATCGTTACCACAAAGAGTATTGTTATGACTATTTCAAATACAGCATACCTTTTTTCTGTCTTTGATTTCCCTTGGTTATCTGTCCAATAGACAGAATGCTGGGTCAAAGTGAGTGGACAGTTTAGTTATTTACCTCACAAAATTACAAAATGACATGCAGAATAAATGGATTACTCGATAGTTCTACCATCAGTGCAGCAGGATCCACAACCAGTAATGAATATTTATGCAAAAATTCTAAATAAAATTCCCTCAAGGAGAGTATAGTGATATGCTCAGAAAAACATACTAGGAATAAGATGGTTTCACAGTAGGACTCAAGAAGAGTTCAACTGTAGTAAAACAATTAAGTCTATAAACAAACAAACTAAAACCAAAACCATATAACTTTAATAGGTACAGAAAACCCCCTGATAGAATAAAGTACTCATGTATACTCAAAACAGCATAGGCATGGAAGGATCCTTTTACAATATGCTCAGAATCATATACTTAAAACAAATAGTTAAGATTTATAGCAATAAGAGTCAAAAGTAGTTTTTTTTTTTTCCAGAGCAAACAGGAAAAAAGTAAGGATGTCCCTTTTCCTTACCACCATTTGACATAAATCTGGAAATATTTGATATAGAAACAATATATTAGAACAAAGTTCAAAGAATGCACATCAAAAATACATATACAACTTAGCTCTATTTGCAGATGAAATGACTATATATATATACATATACATAAATATATCTATATACTTAGAAAATCACAGAGAATCAGTGAAATTAATTGGGATAATCAATTGCTTTAGAGAAGTAGTAAGAGACAATCTCAATAGAAATCATCCAAATTTCTATGCAGTAGTAACAATGATTAGAAAGTAATAATAACAAAGATAACTGCATTGAAAGTTACTGTAACATTCATAAAATATCTAAGACTTGCCCTACCAAGGCACATATAAAATTTATATAAACATTGCTATGAAGCACTTTTCATATAAATAAAACAAGACAAATAATTGATGAGATATATAATACTAAGGTTTTCGCCATTCCAATACAATAAAAATGACAATTTAAAAAAACTTATGTGACTTGTGAATATTACTCAAGGACTTTGGGTTCACATTAATTTAACCCAAAGGAGCACATTATTTCCCTTTGGCTCTTTGCTCATTAATAAACCTTAGATATGACTTTTACCTAAGTTTCCCCAATGGGGCTCCCCTCCCACATGGGTACCTAATGCTCAATAAGAGTATTGGAGTATAGGGCAATCTTATTTTCTCCTCTATAAAAATGGCATATGATACATAGGACTCATTTGAACCCATGAATCAATCAATTAGTCCAAACATTTGGCAAGCACCTACTATGTGCCAAGGACTTTGATAAGTACTGGGGACACAAAAAGAAGCAAAACACAGTCTCTGCCCCCAAGGAGCTTGCAGTCTAATGGAAGATACAACATGCAAAGAAATATATGTGAAATGAGCTATATACAAGATAAATAGTAAATGATAAACAAGGGGAAGACATTGGAATTGAGAGGTGTTAGTAAAAGCTTCCTATAGAAGGTGGAATTTTAGTTGGGATGTAAAGGAAGCCAGAGACATCAGTAGTGAGAGCTAAGGAGTGAGAGCATTCCAGGCATGAGAGATAGCCAGAGAGAATGCTCAGAGTGAGAGATGGAGTGTCTTGCTTGTGGGACAGTCAGAAATCAATGTCACTAGATCAAAGAGTACCTGTCGGAGAATAAGCTGTCAGAAGACTTAGAAAGATAGGAGGGGGTTGGCTTATAAAGGGCTTTAATCGCTAAATAGAACATCTTGAATTTGTTCCTGGAGGCAATGGAAAACTACTAGGGTATTTTGAGTTAGAGGGATGACACAATTGGATCTGGGCTTTAGGAAAATCACTTTAGTGATTAAATGGAAGATGGATTGGGTTGGAGAGACTTGAGCCAGGCAGCCACACCAGCAGGCTGTTGCAAGAATCCAGGCATGACGTGATGAGGGTCTGCACTGGGGAGGTAGTAGTCAGTCAAGAAGCATTGAACAATTGAATAGCTCATTAGCTTTATCTACAACATAAAGATACCTGGGGCTGCTGAAGATCTTCTCTCACCTCATACTTATACTTTGTCACATCTGAAGACAATATTATGTTTGCTCAGGAACAGATCTCTTGCCCACCCATTGCATGGAATTTGTTCCTCTAATTATAGGACAGTTCTATTCCTTTCACAAGCTTGCCCTGTTAAGGAAATCTCCATCAGTGAAATCACTGCCTAGACTTTTGAACTGAAGAATCCTAAAACTGTCATGGAAAGTCCATTTCCAACAATTTTAATCCCTAACCTGTTCTCAGAAAAATGATAGAAAGAAGCAGGTATCCAGGAAATGAAGATCTAGATACATTTATCTTAGGCACACCTGGCATAGCACAGCCTAGTCACCATGTGTTTCTCTCATAGTGAACGTTTTTTGTTCCTAGGTGGCAGTAATGGAGAGAAGGAACACATAGACTCCTCACACTCTTGGTTACAATTTGGTCTGGAAGTCCAAAGGAGAGGAGACATACAAAAAAGAACCCATAATTTTTTTTTAAGTCAGGCTAGTAATCAAAAAAGGCAAGATCACTGTTTGAAAGGATTGTTTTACCTCAAGGCGATATCAGCACATCTCATGGGGCTATACTTGTTCTGAAGTAAAACAGGAGTGATGTATAATGAGATAAATTTCATAGTGCCCAATGAAATCTAAAGCTCTTGAGTTACCCTCTCTTTAGGGGGAGAAAACTACCAGAAATTTAAGATGCAAAAAGTGCTTTTTTTACAACAACGCTGTGAGACAGGTAACAAAAATATTTATATCCTTATGTTATTTATTAAGAAACTGAGACTCAGAGAGCTTAAATGATTTGCTCGTGCTCACCTAGTAGTTGTCTAGAGCAGGATTTAAACCCAGTTTTTAAACTTTCTGGCTCTAACTCCATAACTTAAGTCATCATGACATAGCATCATAGATTTAGAGAAGAAAGGGATGAGTATCTAGTCTAGAGTCTAGAAAGGGACAACATCCATTTTAAACCCCTTGTTTTACTTGTGTGACTTGCCTAAGATCAAACAGGTAGCAAATGGCAGGGCTGAGACTCAAACCAAAGGTCTCTGACTCAAATTTTCTTCAAACCCTAGGGCTTGTACTTAGTCTGGAGCTTGATGCCACAAATAGTCAGCCAGCCTTCCCAAAGATATGTTAATTTCCTTGACTCCCATTTGGCAGCAAAATAGTCAATATAAAGATTCCTGGGTTTGTATGCAAATTTTGTGAAATTACTTTAGTATGCTAGAAAATGGTTTTTTATATTTATTTTAAAAATATTTCTCAATTACATTAAAAAATTCAACATTCCTTTTTTAAAAAAATATGTTTCAAATTATCTCCATTCCTCCTGCCCCTCCCTTACCCTTTGAGAAGGCAAGAAATATGATATCAATTATCGATGTGAAGTCAAGCAAAACACAATTCCATATTAGCCATGTTGTAAAAGAAAACATGTACCAGAACCAAGAAAAAAAGTGAAAAAGTATGCTTTAAGACTTCATGTGTTTTCTCTGGAGGTGGATAGCATTTTTCTTCATAAGTCTTTCAAAACTGTCTTGGATCATTACCTTGAGAAGAGTAGCTGAGTCTTTCACATTTGATCATCATTACAGTACTGCTATTATTGTGCATAGTATATTCCTGGTTCTGCTCACTTCACTTTGCATCTATTCATATAAAACTCAGTTTTTTTTTTCTGAAACCATCCTGCTCATAATTTCTAATAGCACAATAGCATTCCATCCCAATGATATACCACAACTTGTTCAGCCATTCCACAATTGATGAGTATCTCCTCAATGTCCAATTCTTTGATAATACAAAAGAGCTGCTAATATATATATGAATATATATGTATATCTATATATACATATATATATATGTATATCTATATATACATATATATGTATATATATATGTATATATGGATGTATACACACATATTTACAAATAGGTCCTTTTCCCTCTTCTTTGATCTTTTTGGGATACAGACCTAGCAGTGGTATTCGAAAGGTATGCAAAGTTTTATAGCCCTTTGGGTATAGTTCCAAACAGTTCTACAATTCACTATTCCACTACCAGTGAATTAGGGTCCCTATTTTTACACATTCCATCCAACATTTGTCAATTTCTTTTTTGGTCTTGTTAGCCAACCTGACAGGTGTGAGATAGTATCTTGGTGTTGTTTTAACTTGAATTTTGCAAATTAATAGTGATTTAGAGCTTTATTCGTATGACTGTTTATAGCTTTGATTTTTTCTTCTGAAAACTGCCTGTTTATATCCTTTGGCTGGTAAATCTTTAACAATTGCTTCTCTCTTTTTCTAAGTGTATTTGATACATTTTAAGTTTAATCTGCATCATTAACATTCTCTCCATTCTTTTCTTTAGTCTAGACAGTCAACAAAACAATATATCAAGCCATGATTTATAGTGTTTGCTGATATCTCGAGTGTTAATGCTTCCAGTGAAAATTTAACAATTGGCTTTACTGAGCATTTATGAGCTAGCTCCAGCACACCACTGCCTTTAGTTCCAAGCTAGTACAAACTTAACGTTTACACACTTATTATGTTTTGGGGTTCCTAAAAGATGGAGATTTTGAAATTGTCATTAATTCCTCATGTATTTTTACCATGAGCATTTCTCTGAATTCAAATAGTGAATAAACTCTTACTAGGGCTAGATTCAAATATGGCGATCTGGCTTAAATTAGAATAGACAGTGGGGATGTCATTCACTTTGGAGGTAACGCCATGTGTCAGAGCTAGTTCTGGTTCTGTCAGCATACTTTGGCTTCCCCCACCCCTATACATTCCTTCACCCACCCCAATCCTTACCTGTTGTATGCCTTGATCCTCTCTCTATTCATTGTATTGCAAGTCCCATTACTCCTTGCATAACAACCATGACTGTCCCTGACCTCCTTGTGATGGGATGGGGACCTGGCTACTGTAGCAGAGAATCTCAGGCCAAAGGTAGGAGTTATGCACCAAAATTATACTACCATGGGCATAAGAATAAGTAAATCTATTCCTGATCTAAATTCTCCATGCTAGAGTATATACATTCTCCCTCTATGACTTTGTGTGTATATATATATATATATATATATATATATATATATATATATATATATATATATATATATATATAGACAGATATTATCCCTCTATGATAATTTTAAACTTAGCACCTTTGTAAAATCAAAAAGAAACAGTTGAGAAGTGCATCAATTAATAGAAAATCTCATCCCCCATCCTTTCTAAAGATTTCTTGATTTTTTTTGTTCCTCAGTCACTTATTTATGTGTTGTAGCTGGACAGGGTTTAGCAGAATGATGAGCATCAAATAATTTCAGTCATAAAGGAAAGAAAATGGTTATCCAGTCGCTCAAGCAAAAATCCATTCATTGTAATAGAAGAACTAAGAAATGCAGGTCTGCTCTCTGATTCAGTGCAGGGAAGGGCATGCATTTGTGTAAGCTTTTATAATACTGTCCAATTGCTTTTCCTTTTACAAGTACATACTTCTTGCTACATAGATTGAGAGAGAGAAAAAAGATTATGTCATCTTAAATTTCACAAAGAGCTTTAAGAGAAATAATAAAAAGATTTTGTGCATTTCATAGATATGTGGGAAATATTAAGTGGGGGACTGAAGTCTGGGCACAAAATCCTACCAACTAGATAGAATTTACTCTAGTGTATAAAGTATCTTTGTGAAAGGACTAAAAGATAATACCCTTTCATGGCCATTATTTATATGAAAGGCACATAAGTTAAAGCTGATCAAACTAGAAAATAAGGTCAAGTTTTTAAATGATTTATTTAGGACACATTTTGACTAAGTCAAAATTTATTGATTTGTTTGGGTATTATCAATGAAGCTGGAAATTGTTCTTTAATGAGGAAATGGTGGCTTTTGCTCTAGTCACTCAATATAAATTTGAATGCTGCTCAGAAAAGTGATCCTCTCTATTCCACTTTGTAAATTATTTAAATGATTTAATTGTTCTAAGTATACAAAGGGAACATGATGCCTCACTTTATGGAGCAAATGAGTTCTTTGAAAAGGTCCTAGAAATTGTACTTTTTCTAGCATCAAGTCATATCTTTTCATTATGTAATTTTAGATGGGTTACTTAGGGAAAATGTTTGGCTTCATGATGCAATAATGTAGCAAATATTTTTCAATCATATGGTTATGAGGACAAGGAGCTCTTCTATTTGAAAGCATATGAAGTTCTCATAAAAACATTTAAATTAATTTGCGATATAAACCAAGATTTTAGAAACCACATACCCTTTCAAAGAGTGCTGCAGCATCTAGTATTGAAGGGACAAACCTCAATATAATTTTAAAGTTAGGAGGAACCCAAGCTGTGGCTTCAAAAAGCAGGGCTATAAGAAAGAGAGGGAAATATTATGACTGCTTGATTGAAGTAAAAGATGGTTATGGCAGAATTATAGGGTGCATATGTCAGAAGTGGTCCTTATTTCTCTTCTGTCCATAAAAGAAAATAGATGCAGGAAGTGTAAGTATCAAAAAATTTTTGCAAGAGTGTTGGTAAACTATGTTGGACAGTGGAAAGGAGACATAGAAAACATCCCTCTCCTTCTCCTTCCCATCTCCTATAACTTAAAGTCCCAGAAACATAGTACAGTGCAGTGGGAAATACATTGGATCTGGAGTCAGAAAATCTGGTTTCAAATCCTATCTCTGACATTAGTTAGTTTCCCATATTTATGACCATGGGACAAGTCAATTAATCTAACTCTGTTTGGTTACTTGCAAAATATAAATGAGATTGTAAAATGTAAAAATATACTTAAAAACTATCTCTTGATATTCTAAGGAAAATATTTTATCAGTGTTTTTGTTACCATTTAAAAAAAAACCTATATAAAAAGCCTTTGATATTTAGTGAAGCTGCTAAAAATTTGGGAAAAAATGAATAAGCCTCAGAATAGTCCGTTACTAAGAAAGGTTTAGGGTAAATTAGGCAAATGTATTCTATTCAATTTTGAAGTGAAATTAAGGTTAGATAAATCAGTGATTGATAACAGTTACAGATGATTAAGACAAGTAATTATGCCTAAAAGCTTATATTTCTTTGAATTGTGTTTTAAATTATGTAGCACTTAAATAATGTTATACTAGTAATAAGACCTTTTTATATATAAGCTTTTTGATAATTTCTCTGTGATCTACTAAAATTAACTATAAGGGTGCTTTAAAAATACTGGGATATCAAAAGTTAGTTCTGCTAAAAAATTTAAAGGTAAGTCTTAATCATAGTTCTACTAGAGAACTCTGGTAAAATGAAGACATGAAATAGGCTTTTACAAAGTTAAGTGTTCTTGGAAATTTCGAAGAAAGACCGATTATGGTAAAGTAAACTGAGAATGAACTGTTATGTTCATCTGTTTGAGGATGTTTGGTTTGTATATCTGTGATGATTCTGTTTTGCTTATTCAAATCTCTTCCACAGAAACCATCTAATAAGTATGTAAATATGACTAGGTATAAACTGATGGTAAATGTCATAGAGCTCAAGTAACTTAGATGTTTTTTACAATAGAAATTGAATTAATTGGTTAGAAAATCCATAATTCAAGTGGAAAATATGTCAAGTTTCCAAATGTATCAGAAATTTACTTCTCCATTCTAGGCCCCCAATTTTCTTTGTTTTTTGAGTGGAGACACTAGTCACATGCTTAATTGCAGTTACAATTATAAGAAAAAGGATGCTTTTGTACAGAGCAAGTCAAAACTAATTACAAGTATGAAAAATTCAAGTCAACCTATACATTTGGTCAATGTATACCTGATAGAACATATGTATATCATGGATACAGAGCTGTTAGTTTATGCTTATATTTGGAACACTAGATTCAAAAGTCAAATGAAAGGACAGAATGGGTGGTAGATTGAAAATGGCTTCTTTTAAGCCCTCTCCCAATATTTTATAGCAAGGCAATATCTTTGTTTATCAGAATGTACATTGTAGATACTGCTGGTTTCAAAATTTAAGTGGTTCATCTAGTCTGAAGGGTAGAAGGAGATTGAAATTCAGCAGATTGATTCAAAATGCAGCATTGGATAAACAAACAAGGGAGAACATTTACTAAAATATATAGGTGAAAGTACTAGAAGATTCCATAAAGGTAATTCTTCCAATGTCAGTCATACTTTTATTTATAAATTCTGAGATTGAGTCTTTTTTTCTCAGATTTAACATTTTATTTACTTAAATTATTTTAGCTAAACTAGGAGAATTTTATACTCAATGGAACTCTATTTTAAGTGAAATAATATTTTGGTGATAAAATATTTTGCAGATTTTATATTTGCCCCTACCTTTTGTGATTGAATACTTTCATTTTACAAGAAAAACAATGGCAGTAATGATTCTTCAAGGTTTTAAAAGTTATTTTAGTAAATAGAGAGGATCAGCATTTCTGTCTCTTTGCTTTTCACTTAGATCATAAGGCCAAGGTCTTTGCTAGTCTGCAAACTGTTTAAATGTCCATATTATTTGTGTTTCATATTTCCTAAATTAGTAAGACTCTTTTACACCCACTTAGAGCTACATCCATATACAATTCTTTGTGTGGGATGATTACAGACTGCTAATCTGTCTGTGAAAAGTTGCTCTATGGAAATCTTTTAAGACTTCCAAGGGCCTTGAAAATGTCTTTTCAAAAAAAAAAGCCAAACGTTCTCTCAGAACTTTAAGATTCTGCTTTAAAAAGACATACAGATATGTAGTTCCCAATGAATTTTAATTAAAGTGAAGGTAACATTCATCTATGAAAAAAGGGCAGGCTAATTTATAAATGCAAAGGGAAAATGAGATGAAACGCATTTCTGAGATGTTTTAAAACTAGTGACTTATAATGTTTATTTCTAGTGGATGAGGAAAGAGCATAGATTTTGGAAAACATCAGAAAAGATGGTACATTTCCACTGCTCAGATCAAGCCTCAGGAGCTCAACTCTAACTATTTGAGTAACTTTCTAAACTTTAGATAAACCTGACCTCAAACAACATTGATGTTGCGTAAAAGAATGATTTCCCAAAGCAGTGCCATGTCACACTTGATTGCCATAGATGTTGAAACAAAATATTCTCATTATTTTTCACCAATAATTTTTATTTATAGTTGCCATCCCAGAGTGAGAGCCAGAAATCCCCATGCAAATATATTAATGTAGATTTTTAAGTATTTTAAAACATTTTAAAGTAGTTAGATGGGGATGTTATAAAGGACCTAGAAGACAAGATTTCAGGGAGGAGAGGATTCTTATAAATGAGCCGTGTGGGTGGATGGTGTCCAAGAAATTGCATAGTGAATGTCAGACAGGAACTGGTTATAGGGGTCAAAGGGAAGTGGAAAACAGCAAATATGCAGAGAGTAGAAGGTGCAATGCAAAGCAAATAAAGTGCCACTATATGTGACAGATTTTGCTATGACAGCCTAAAACAAGGTAAAAAAAGACTGAGACCAAGATAATCCAGAATTGCAGGTATAAATTACAAGCGTTAAGGAATGTTTGACCAAGTCTATGAAAAAGGTTGCAAAGAATGAAGGAAAAAGGTTTCTCAAGATAGACTGAGGGAACACCAGCCAACTTGGTGGGAGAAGTAGATCTAAAGGAAATTTAACTTTGGTCAAAAGCCAATAGAGATGTTCTTAGGGCTCAAGCAAGATGTGATTTTTCTCTTACTGAATTCAAAAAGAAAACTTGAGCATTAGCTTACCCCAAAATGAAAGAAGAATCATAACACAGACTAATGGAAAGGTCTGCGGTTTAAAGGAAAGTGACAGCAGGGAGATTCCAGGAAAGAACACTTGGGCTTTAATCCTGAGCCAAGTAAACTGAGAAAAAATGAAACTTTCCATGAGATATAACTTGTATAAATTTAAGAGACTGGAATACCCAAATTCTTCAACATTATATTTCAAAGATTATAGAATCTAGAGATGTAAGTGGCTCTTCAAGTTAGAAGTTCATCTCTTCCCAAACACATAGAAACACATGCGTACAGCTGAAGCAGGAGTATTGTCTGCAACATCCCTAACTAGTGATTATTTACCCTCCCCTTGAAATCATTAGTGGGAAATAGACTAAGGAAATAGACTCAGGTTGGGGAGAAAATTAATATACTCAGTGGCCAGTGTCAAGCAATCCAGAAGCTGGGGCAAATGTCACTCATGGGGATCAGTTTCTGTAAAGCAAAATGTTTGTCAGCTGGTATCCACAGTCAAAGCCTAGAGGGAAAGGTTTCAAGCAGACAGATTTAGTTGCAAGGTGCCCTGTCATACATGACACCCCAGGTAAAATGGTCTTTTAAAACATACACCAGTCATATAAGAGGATTCCAACAAGTCAGTTTCAAAGAAAAAATGGTTTTAGATGATCCCTATTGGAACAATTTTCTAGCGGCTATTTCTTGTCCTAGCTATACTGTAGAATATATCATTAAGAAGATACATTGGCATTTGGAAAGGTAAATGCTGTTTACTAAGAACTAACAGTTTCACTTAAAATGTGACCAGCCTCTCTTATTGGAATAATTATAATTGTAGAGCAAAGATATATGGTGGATATATTATACCAGAATTTTTATAAGGAAACTGACAAAATCTGTCATGCTATCATCCTTGAGGACAAGACAGTTAAATATATGTAAAACAGTTAACTCAAGAGAGAACTAGTTGAATGACCAGACTAAAAGGATAATCATCAATGCATTCATATTAACTTGAGTATAGGTCTCTACCAGAAATCTTCAGAGGTCTTTTTTGGTTTCAACATTTTTGTAAATTACTTAGATGAAGGCAAAGAGGGAATACTTGTCAAACTATCAGAGTCTATGATGCTGGAAGGGATCATTGACACAATGGAAGTCAGAGTTAGGATCCAAAAAATCCTTGATGTCTACAATGTTAGGCCAAATGCCTAATTAAATAATTTAATAGCTCTGCAGTGTTATTAGTGTTGGGACTCCTATGATTGTGCTGATTTAAATCTATCCAAGACTTCTGATCTTTTGTGATCCAAACACGTGTCCATGTTCCCCCACAAATTCTCTAAACACTACTTCCCCAAATACTATAAATATTATCAGCAACCCCAAAACACATTGAAATCTTCTGCTCACCACACCATTCAGTCAGCTGTGACCACAGAGATTTGATATAATTCAGAACATGATTTGTAAAAATCCTGGATATTCCTTTCTTGAGCTTTATTTGTTTATTTATTCATTTATTTATACCAAGAAACTAATCATTCACACAAAGGTTTTGTAGAGATGAGAAAATTGGCATCTGGGTAGATGACTGTTGATATATTCTCAATTTCCCTTCTTCAGTACTAATACCATCTGTGATTTCCCCTAATCATCCTCCTTTCATTTACATATCCTAAAAATCACCCCTTCAGTGCTTTCAAAATTGTAATGCTTCAAGCACATATTTTTTGTATACATTCAGTCTAGATCAGTTCTCTTCTTGGATTAATTTCTTAAGAGCTTTCCCACATTCCTTGTATAGCTTATAGGGGACTGAAGTGTTCTAGTCCATATGTGGTGACATCAATTATGAAAATAGGTTGCTATGGAAACACTACAGACTTGTTCCATTTTTTATCTCTCCATTGCTCTTTCTCTTGAACCATAATTTTGCATATATTTCTCCCTACTCTCTTTATTTCTCACCTTTGCAATCTTATTTAGATTTGTTTTAAAATAACTTCTCAAGTTTATTTTTTCTTAAAATTTCTCTACCACTACATCCTCAGCAATGGATGTTGTGCATAAGCTGGAACTATTTTCATGTTGGTAATTTTGCAAATACTTATCATTAGTACTGTAATATAAGATAAGCAAATGTCCCATGAAATAATATTTCTCATAGCATCTAGGCATATCATA
This sequence comes from Trichosurus vulpecula, assembly GCF_011100635.1. Lineage (NCBI taxonomy): Eukaryota > Metazoa > Chordata > Mammalia > Diprotodontia > Phalangeridae > Trichosurus > Trichosurus vulpecula. The sequence goes on from NC_050574.1 coordinate 357,587,374, forward strand.
AAACTCATTCCACCAACTCTTTTCTTTACCTCTCTTAGGACTTCCTATGAGCCGTTTGTCCATTTAGCTGCCATTTCCTTCTTTCTTTTAGTGTTATTGCTAACAAAAATGTCAAGATTGATGTGATTCAGCTCTCCCAGGAATATTTCTACTTGTTCACTGGACAAGGATCTCACATTTATACTACCAATGGTCAAATTTAAATGTCTTGATGGTCAAAAAAATGTGATTCTGACAACTTTGCCATTACTCTGCCACTGTCACTATTGAAGCCAATAGACTCCTCACAAGGACTTTTAAAACCTTTCGGGGATGTCAGGGATTGTCTTGTCAAAAATATCATCACTAGTTAGCATTGTATGGCTCTATAACTGGTAAGGATGATGCTCAGAAATCAGAGATTTCATTGTTGGCCCCATTCTTGAATCCTTTCCTGTAGGATAGAAACTTCCAGAATTTGTACTCAGCTTACACGTCTGTCCAGAACCCGTGGTCACCTCCATGCCATCCTGAGTTATCCATATAGGATTTTGAAGAAATCTATTATCTTACAATTAACTGAAAGATTTTTTAAATGTTAAGTTCCATATGCTTATTTTTATCAATTACAAAAAACCTGTTTGAGTAGAACAAAATACTGTCTTATGAGCTGTTATGCAATAAGGCATCTGCCATCTTTGCATCTATATCAGTTAGGACTCTTTGGAAGAGGTAGCAATAGGAATAAAACCATTTAATGGCCCCCTCCTAATAATGGCCAGACAAGGCATAAAATGGTAATATGTATGTTTACTAAATTTATTCATCACTGAAATGGAGAAGATCCAGTGCAGAGTTCAGGTTAGGGAGGAATTCTCTGGGAGTGAGGTCTTTCAAATGCTCCTGTCTGAGGATGAATTGTTGTTTGCCTCTATCTCCAAGATATTTCAGAGCCTCTTGGAAATGATCCCTAACCACATGAAGTCTGGCCTATCCATCCATAGAGGAAGGAGTCAGGGGATGAAATATGCAGATTTCAACATTTGTTTGCAGAGAGACCCTATAGAAGTTGTTCAATAGTATATATTTGTAGGATCAACAGCACTAATGGACAATCAGGTTGGCTCAGAGTTGAGAGGAAGGAATAATTTGTGTTGGATTGCAATGGGAAATTGCAAAGCTTTTTTACTGTACCCAAACTCTCCTATGAAAGTAACAGCATATCTTTTCAATACAAATAGTTTCTAAGCATTGCTGTATGAAAGCAAGATATTGTGGAGCACTGCTTCCACAGAAATGAAGACGAGTGTCACACAGATAACTCATGTTAAAAATGTAAACAGGTTGCAACATATAATCAACAAAACTAAAAGACAAGAGTAAAGGACAAAAACATATTATAAACTTAAATATTAGAACTTAAATACAAAGTAAAAAAGAAAAAAAAGCATGTCATATGCATAGCAGAACATGAGAGGGTTCAAAATATGTAACAATAAATTTTCATTTCAAGAAAAACTGTATAATAAATAATGAGAGCAACATGTGATTAACACAGAAACGACATGTGAATGACTTGTGATTAACACAGGTATGACACATGAATGACACGCAACCAGACATATGAATGACATGTGAGCAGCATGTGGATGACATGTGAGTGACACATGAGTAGCATTAATGACACATGACTGACACATGAATGGAATGGGATATTCTCTGAAATGACATGTGGATGACATACAAATTACATGTGAGCAACACAGAAATGACACGAGAATGACAAGCAAATGACATATGAGTGACATAAATCAACACAGACTGACATGTGAGTGATCAAGATCAACACAGAAATGACATGTGAATGACATGTGGGTGACATATGATTAACAGGGATGACATATGAGTGACATGTGGTCGACACACGATCAACACAGCAATGACACACAAATGGCATTGAGTGGCATGCTAGTGATGCGCAAGCAACATATGAACAACACAGAAATGACACACAAATGACATGTGAGCAACAGGCAAATGGCATGCAAGTAACATGTAAATGACATGTGATTGGTGTGCAAATAGCACCAAGATGGCATGTGAGTGGCATACAGATGACATGTGAGTGACATGTGTTGATTTTCATTCCACTCATTGTCAGCAATGTAGCATCATAAGAAGACCTCCTTCAGGTCTTCTCCATACATTTTTTTTTATGAGATTCAATGTTTCTTCTCAAGTTTTTTTGTCAATTATCAATCCTTACACAAATGTGGTTTCCTTAAAAGAACGCATGTTTGTATCCGTATTCATATAATTTTCAAGGTGTCATTTTCTTCCTTAAGATTCTGGATCTCTTTTTCTAATTGGTTTACTTCATAATCTTCCTGCTTTTCTTGGATTCTTCTTCTTCTTCTTCTTCTTCTTCTTCTTCTTCTTCTTCTTCTTCTTCTTCTTCTTCTTCTTCTTCTTCTTCTTCTTCTTCTTCTTCTTCTTCTTCTTCTTCTTCTTTTTAGTTTTTCCTCCATCAAATGACAGATCATTTGATTTTTAAAGTCTTTTTTAAGATGTTCTATGAATTCTTTTTTGGGCAGGTGACCACTTGACACTACTATTTAGGGGTTTCCTTACTTCAAGATCCTCCTCAGAAGATGAACCCCAGTCTTCTCTATTCCCATAATAGCTGTCTGTGGTTGGATTTTTCTGCTTTGCCTATGCATTTTTTTGTGATAATAGCTTAATTTTTGTAATCATCTCTAGCCCTAGGGTACAGGGAATGGTGCCTCTTGCCCCAGAACTTCAGTTACCCCCTATCTTGGAACCAAAGCCAAACCTCCAACCTCCTGTAATTGCCCACAGCCAGGGGCTTTCTGCCCCACTGCTTCTGCACTCACCAGACGTGCGTTGGTTTCTTCTCATCCTCACTGCTCTTCGAATCACAGCTGGTTCTGGAGTTCCTTGTGAACAGAGGTTCCCCCGATCTTCCCAGGCTCAGACACTCAACTCTGCTTACTATCCTGAGGGTAAAAGTTCCTGTGGCTGGGGCCTAGGCAGCCTCTGAGACCAGCTAACCTCGGGGCTTGCTGCTTGTTGTTGAAGTGGACCATAGCCTCGAGGTGTTCACTCTTCACAGGAACCAAACCTAGAGCTGGGATTTATCTTCTGATCTTCTCAAGTTGTCCCAGGAAGACCCCAGTTGTACCCTATTCTTATGTATTTTTACTCATACTTTGCCCTAAGGTACTGTTTTATCTCTTTTGTGGGGGGAAATCCTGAGAGCTTGGAATTTTCTGACCTACTCTGCCATCTTCCCAGAATCCTTTCTGAGAAAATATTTGTAAAATGCTCAGCATAGTGCTTGTCATGTTCTAGGCACTTAATAAATGCTTCTCCCCAATCCATCATAGAAATGTTGACCTTGATGTGCCATTTTCTGTTTATTGTCTACTTGACAAGTTCATCCCTGAATGCTGTTAGGATGACATAGTTTAATTGAACCACATGCCATAACTTCTTTAGACTTACATTTACTTCCACTCACCATTTTTTCACTGTTTTAAGAAGGATACTTCTTAGAATCTTAGATATAAAGCACAAAGAGACCTCAGAGAAGATCTAGTAGTTCAACCCCCTCCCCACCCCCTGCCATTTTGTGTTTGGAGCAAATGAGGCTTGAGAGTTTAAATGGATTGTCACAGTCACATAAAAAAGTGTCAGAGGCAGCATATGTACCCAAGTTCTTTAACTCCAGAGGAGTACTCAAATCTTCAACCAGGTCTCTGGGGATGTCTTACAAATACATTTGCATTCTATGCCAGTATTGGTCTTGATCACCATGTCTCTCCACTTTGCAAGTTGATCAAGTATTTTCTTTTTCAGGACATTTCAGGGCCCTCTTGGCCCCATTCTTGTGATTCCCATACATTGGTTAGCCATTGGTACATTTTGGTTGTCATAAAATAAAAGCCCCACTTTTCCTACTCCTACAACTAACATACTGCTTCACCTCGATGTTGAGTCTCCCTAGAACCATAGCAATATCATCTCAATTGTTCTCCATGACTCTGGACTCTCTTATGTGGGAAGATTTTGTGACAACTGGTCTGTGTCACACTATCTGCTGTTTAGGGTATATCAAGTATGGACTGCTTTTATCTGAGTTCTAGGTCTTAATCTAGTAGGTATATGCAGAGCCTCCTGAAGAGGTTCACTTTGTATCAAGTTTTCCTTATTTTTAATGCTTATCTTGCTCAAGGTTCTGATACCTACAGGTCCTTTATTTTTATTTGCTGCTTTGGGGCACTTAGATGGTACAGTCAATAGACCAGTGGGCCTGGAGGCCAGAGGACCTGAGTTTAAATTCATCCTTAAAACACTTGCTGTGTTAACCTGGATAAATCCCTTAAACCTCTCTTTGCCTCAGTTTCCTCATATGTAAGGTAGGGATAATATGGTGAAGATCAAATGAGCTATTTTCAAAGCATATAACAAAATATCTGGCATATAAGTGCTATGTAAATGTTAGTTATTATTATTGTCATTTATTACTGATCTATGTTATAATCTTCCTGCCCTGTTCTTTTATTTGAAGGGACATACTGTCCAGTCTTTGAACTAATGACTAACTTTTCTAATAGCTGTATTCTATAAGTTCTTGTATGTCTCACTCTTTTGCCTTGATTGGTAATTACTGTGCACCTTGTCTCAAGACTGCCCAGTTAGCCATTAGATGTGGACTTGTGGAGATTCCCCACCACTAGTCTTTTCCTGTCCCTTACTCCAAGCACTCATTTTCATCCAACCTTTCCTCTCTTCTTCCCTCTCCCATCCCTTCCAGCTTCCAGCCTTATTTCTACACTCTGTCTTTTTTATCACTCATGGAACCTGACCTTTCCTATGTTCTCTAGTTTTTGCAGCTTAACCTTTCTCTCACCTTATCCATCTAGTTCCACTCCACAATTTGTCAAGTGCACAGCTAACTTAACAACAGAGATAGCCAGGTTTTCTAGTAGACAAATTGTCTAATATAGCCCTGTCTCCCTCCCTCACTCTCCAGAGCTTTGACGACATGCTAGGACATGAAAGTGAAAGAAGATCTCATGCATGCGACAATATATGCTTCTTTCTCTGATGTAAAATTTGAATGGTTGTGGAGATTTGTCTGAAAATGCTTAGTTGATTGAAAGAGGCTGAAGTCAGAGTGGCAGTCCTGAGTCAGGGTATGGATGCATACATCAATGGAAAATAGGCTGTGAAGAGTTTGAAATAGGGGTAGGGAATGAGTGGCCCCCAGGCCACATGTGGCCCTCTAGGTCCTCACATGCAGCTCTTCAACTGAATCTAAACTTCACAGAACAAATTCCAACTTGGACTCAGTCAAAATGCTGCACCCCAGGATCTAGAAGGCCACATGTATCCTTAAGGCTGCAGGTTCCCCACTCCTGGTCTAAAACATACAGAAAGGTCAAACATTAGCAGGCAGGGAGTCTACAAAGACAAAAATGGCAAGGCAGGAAAACCATAATATAAATTAGCAGCCAAGTAAGGGAGTAAAGGGAGAGTATCAGTAATTCAGACAAGGAGATGAGCACTAGAGGTAGGAAACCTTCCTACAGAAATGACTTTCTTCTCCATATGGGAATTTCTGTACATATTAGATACTATGGCAACAATAAGCTTCCGGGTTGTAATTAGTCCTACACTGGGTATATTCTACACACTTGATAGTATGACTTGCCACCATAACTCAAGTCAGCCCAGCTAGCATGTCCTGATGGGTGGACAGGGGGTATCAGGAGGAAAACATTTCTCTTTCCTTGAATGAATGGAGGGAAGTCCTGCCAGTGACTTGATGGGATATTGTGCTTCATTCTACAACAATTCTTTCCAGAGATACACATATTGTCCTTCTTGTATCTGAAAGAATACTAGGTATATATTCTCTCCAGAAATAAGAATCTTCTCCCTGAGCCCTCTTATAACAGTCATTATAACTTGTGTGTATACCTTAATTTCAGGTTATCATGCTTTCCACTTGTGTGATGAAGGATTCTGACATCCTTTAATCCAATCATAATCTCCTCTCATTCTGTCTCTACCTATGTCTAACTTCTCCTAAACCAATTCTATGTATTCACTATGACCTTCAACTCCTTTACTCCCCAGTATTTCTCAGGCAATCATCCTTTTATCTCTTCCCAGTCTCAACCAATTACAAGTTCAACTTCACATTATCCGCTCTGTCCTATAGATGTTCAAGACAGTCCAGACTTCAAACCTACATATTATGCCCTCCCTCATTATCTTCCACTCTTACTCAGGTGCTGTTGAATGGAAAAGAGCACATAAACCTGATGATTGGATCCAATATAGATTTATATTATCTGTTTTAATCCGGGCCCCCATTGCAGCAATACAATTCTCTTTCTCTTTCCAAGTCAATTTTCTATTTGCAGTCCCCATGCTTCTATCCCCATTTTTTTTACTATCTTCTGAAGCCAACACCCTCTCCTCTGACTTTCTGAAATGAGGAACTCACTTCATACTTTCCTGAGAAAATCAAAGGCATTTATAGTGATTGTGTTCTTTTCTCACTCTATAAATCTTATAAACCTTTAACATCATTAACTAGTCTTTCCTCCTGTACTGTATTCTGATGAAAGGAAGGACCTTTTTATCAAGACCAATTCCTTTTCATGTACCCTGGATCTCATTTCTTCCATTCGCCTGGGGCATATCTCTCCCTCATTCATCCCTACTATTTAATTTTTAATCTCTTCTATTTACTGCTTCCTTCACTGTGTCTTCAAATAAGCCCAAGTTTCCCTCATCCTAAAATAAAACAAACAAAACAAAACAAACAACCTTCATTAGACCCTCCCCTCCCCTCAATCTAGTATCCTGTTTTTCTTCCCTTGAGTCTCATAGGCTGTGTATTGAGTGCTGAACCTTGTGTCAAGAACATGTGAATTCAAATCTGGCATCAGATCCTTACTAGCTATGTGACCCTTGGCAAGTCAGAGGAAGACATTTTAAACGACTTGTCCAGGGTCACACAGCTAATAAGGATCTGATAAATAGGGACAAAAACACCACCTACCTCACAGAGCTGTTAAGATAAAATGAAATAATATTCATAAAGTTCTTTTCAAACATGAAAACACTACATGAATGTGAACTATTATTAATAATTCTAGGCCAAACTCTTAAAAAGGTCTCCTCACTTATTGCCACTATTTCTATTCCCATCATTTAATTCTCAGTTCTTTAAAGTCTGGCTTTTGATTTCATCATCCAACTTAATTGTTCTCTCCAAAGTTACCAAAGATCTCTAGTAGGAGCTAATAATATTTGCTTAGTCTTCATCCTTGATATGTCTATAAAATTGGATGTGGTTGATCATGGATATTCTCTACTCTAGACTTTTAAGAAGCTTCTATTTCTTGGTTCTCTGGCTATGGTGCTTTTTTGACTTCTCAGTTTCCTTGACTAGATCATCATCCTTATCACATCCCTTAACTGCAGATATATCCCAAGTCTCTTGGGCCCTTTTCTCTTCTTTCTTATCACTCACTTGGTGAATTTATCAGTTCCTGGGTTCAGTCATCCTCCCTTTTGACTGACTCTGAGATACATTAATCTAGTATTTGTCCCTTTCTTGAGTTCCTGTTCCACATCATCAGCTGTTATGTGTTGGACATTTCAAGCTAGATGTCTCATAGGCTTCTCAGGTTCAAAATGTCTAAACTCATTACCCATTTCTCATCATTCTCTGTTTCTATTAAGGTCACTTTAGTACTCCTAGTCATATAGGTTTACAATTTTCTCACTCTCCCTAACCTTGTATGATTAGTCAGCTGCCACATCTTGTCCTTTTTATGTCTATATTTCTGTCCCATTCTCTACTTACACAGCAACAAACCTAATTCAGGTCCTCCTCATCTCTTACTTAAACTACTGTAATGGCCTCCTAATTGGTCTCTCTGCCTCAAGTTTTTTTCCAACATCATTCCATCCTCTGCACAGCTGCCAGAGTTACTTTCCTAAAAAGCAGATCTGTCCGTCTCAGAAGAAACTGAGATTTCCACGAACTGATGCTAATCTAAATGAATAGAATTAGAAGAACAACTTATACAATTACCACATTACAGAGAAAAATAAGTGAAACACTGTGGAACTCTGATCGGTATAATGAAAACCTGAGTCTGTAGATTGAAAATAAAACCCACCACTTAATGCACTTAAAATGTATATATAATTTATATTTATGTAAAAAACATGTTATGTTTTATAAATTTAAATTTGTACATAGTACATACAAAGGCCTATATAAACGTGCATATATGCACATATAACATCATATAACATATGATATTATGTATATACACACATCACAATATAATACTATATAATTTATACTTGTACATGTATATGTGCATGTATGCAGATAATATATACATGCCTCTGAGTATATATGTATATATATATATACATATATGTATGTGTGAAAATATATTATGTGTATGTATGTATATACACATATACATATGTTTATATATGGGTGTATATATATATATATATATATATATATATATATATTTATATTCTCACAGATGATACACCATCCTCTGTCTCTATACCTTCGCTATTGCTGTCCTCAGTGTCTGAAATGCATTTCCTTCTCAGCTTTACCTTGTAGAATTCCTAGTTTCCTTTAAGGTTTAGCTGGTGTATATATGACAATAAAAATGCTTGTTATTTTTGTTTGATCCTGTCATTTGAGTAGTGCAACTGCACATGCCTCCTAACTGATAAAGAAGAAATAGGATCAGAGATGCTAAATAATCTTTCTAGCATCACACAATTGGTTAATATATCAGGGCTGAAACTTCCTCCCAGTTCTAGTGAATCTAAAGCACTGCTCTTTTTTCTATTAGGCCGCATTCTCTCTCTTTTAGAACTACAGGTTTTTGTTACTCTACTGTTTTTCATGATCGCACCTTAGTAACAGGAATGAGGAGAAGGGTTTCCTAGAAATATTTCAAAGTCAGCGCAAGGGAATCCTTGCTGGACAGCATGCTGCTGGCTAAAGTGATGACCACTTAACTGTAACATTGCCTGGCATTGTCTGTCATAAGCAAGTGTTTCCCATTGTGATTGTGTTCCTGAGGTTGTCCCTTTATTTCTGGAATATGGATTTCTACATATAACTAAGAAATACAGGATATTTAGGGTTAAATTGCAGTTTGAGCATTACTTGTCAAGAAGAAAGCTCTGGGCAGGAATCTAATGCTGCTTCTGAACCTCATTAGTTCTAAGATGTCTGGCTAAACACACAAATGGGTACACATGTGTGCCAGGTCCTAGTCGTGCCCTCTATACCACTCTCCACTGCCCTGAACTTCAGATTCCCCATCTATAAAATGGGAAGGATAGGTATACTCTGCTTGCCCAAAAAGCATATTGCTGGGAAAAAAATGGGATATGTAAGAAAGAGTTTTGAATTCATTGGAAGAAAGCAACTATGCAAATTTAGATGAAGCTTTTGATGTGGTTATTCAGTTCCTCTGGAATTCAATGAATTTTAAAAGGCAGAGCTTGTATTTCTATGATATTAGTAAGAGCCATCTCAAAATTCTATACCTTGCTTATTTTCTGTTTCCATAGTGCTCACTTCCCTCAGGAGAAGCAGAGGAAGTTACAATTCTTTTTTTTTTCAAAAACATAGCAGATTCATTGCTATTGGACAAATCACACAACTAAGACACTTTTCACTTCCCACTATCACACACCAAGGCTACCTCAAATCAATTTTCAACTTGCAATTTTGGGAGTGATTCTATTAAAATATACACTCTCCTTTTTAGGGTCCAACCCTATATATACTGTGCGATAGAGACTGAGTGGTTCACAGACTCCTGTAAAGCTGACTTTCATAATTTGCACTTTCTGAGAAGAACAGCTGAATCTGTCTGGCGTAGGCCTGTTTCCTACTGGTTTTCTGTCAGATTCTAGGTCCAGTGGTGCCCCTAGAATATAGTGTTGTGTAGCTGCAGGCCTGTCAGTGGGAGTAAGAGTGTTTAATTAACTGCCTGCTGCACTTACTGACTGGCTGTAGTGACAATAATTCTCTCTGTTCAGTACCTTTCAGTTTTCATTCTATAGATTATCCCATTTTGGGGTTGGGTGTGGCTGACAAGGGCTTCAATGAATCTGTATAGTTCCAACAGATAAAATATGTCTTGATGGGATCTATCTCCACACACATTCCCTTCATTGAGGTTTTAAAGTTTATTTGTAAATCTTCTTAAGTGACACAATACAGCATCTCATAATCAAGTGAAGAGAATGAATTATGCTGCATATCAAAAGTGCTTGTTAATCTGTTAGAAGAAATACTGGAACAGCAAAAACACTCTGATACCTTGGGTTTATATCTATTGCTCATCTTCTAAGAGCTTCATTTTTCCCCCACAATAATGAGATAATGTATGTGAAATGAGATAATGCATCAAAATGAAATAATGTATGGGAAAGAGTTTTGCCTCCATAAAGCGCTATATAAATGTAAACTGTGGTTATTTCTTGAACAAATCTTGTTATAGCTGTGCCTGTTGGGTGGGCATATAATTTTTTTATCCCAAAATAAATGTGGTGACTATGTGTCAAAGAAGTATTTAAGAAACAAAATTATATTTTAACAGGCAAAGCAACCATTCTACATGCCTGGAGACATTTTTTAACCACTCATCTATTCAAAATGTGTTCACATATTCACTTCAGGTCCTACTGCATTTAGAGAACATTCTTAGGTTATAGTATCATGCCCTTGTACCTAATGCACTTTCCTATTGGAGCTCTAAAATTTCTAGTTTTTTAAAAAAATTTTTCCATGGAAAAGTTCAGGAGTTCACAGTTCCATAATCATGATTCCACCCTCAGCTCATGGCTTTATGGCAGTGAGAGATAAAGCATAACAGTCCCCGAAGCATTAAAAATGAATGTGTGTGTATGTATGTGCGGTAGTAATGGAGTGGTGCATGATGGGTTTGAACAACCTGTATTCTATGGCATAAGAAGAGCTTTACATATGAACATAAATAGAAGATGCCATCAAAGAAATGCATGATCAGAAGAGAAGATGGGTTGGTCATCTAAGGAAAGTAAGGTACCATAGAATTATAGAGCTGAAAGAAAATCTAGGGAACCCTCATTAAGTTGCTGTCCTGACCCTTCTCCAGGATTTTGTTTACAATGCCCTGAGCCTGTTCATTGAATGGGCAATTACCTCACTCTAAGTGATTACATGAAAATGTCTGAGCCTAAAAGAGCCAGGGTCTCCCATTGTATCCTGGGTCATCTTCAGTCATCCTGATGAATATCAGGTCATTGGATCCAGATGGCTCTGGAGGAGAAAGTGAGCCCTCCCTCGTTCAAATCAAAGTCAACTGCAAATCATGTCATCATTTCCCTGATGCCATGGCCCTCTTCAAGAACGAAGGACAAATACAACAACAATGCCCTGAAAAGTCTCCCTCCTGAAAACTCTTTCCAGCCTTGGACTTGACACAGAAATATCTCTGCTTGTTGACCTCTCTCTCTGATTGGTTAGTTCTTCCCACAGTCTTCATTTTAAGGACTATCCAGGTCCTTCTTTGCCAGGCTGTACTTCCAGCTCTTTGTCTTCTTCTATGTCCCTTCACTAGGTATCTTCACCTTTTCATCCCTATTTCAGCCTCCTTTTACATGTTTGCTTCCACTATTAGAATGTAAGTCTCTTGAGGACAAGGTCTGTGTTTCTTTCTGCTTCTGTTTGTATTCCCAGGACTTAGACACACACACACACACACACACACACACACACACACACACACATGCACATACATACATTTGTTCATTTTAAAAGAAATTTTGGAGCTCCAATAGGAAAATACAGTAGGTACAGATGCATCATAGCCATAGCCTCTAAATGCAGTAAAACCTTATATGAATGTCTGAATTACATTATTTTGAATGAATAAATGGTTAAAAATGTCCTGAGGCATGTAGACTGGTTGCTTTGCCTGTTAAAATATAATTTTATTTCTTAAATGCTTAATAAATGTTTGTTGATGATTACCTAGTCCAACATCCTAATTTTTTAGTGAGAAATCAGACCTAGACATATCAATTGAATTGCTAAAGTGAACAGTATTTTATTGATACCCTTGGGTGTTCAAAGAAATGAAGGAAGATTTTTAGAACTCTCGGTGGACCTTGGGTGATGAAATTATGGGCATGCATGAACAGGACTCACACAAGACAGGCAAAGAAGCTTTTTTATCTGAAGCAATGGAGGACACTTCTAAATCAATAAGGTCACAGTTTGGAATTTGAGTTTTGAATTTATTCCTTATCCTTTTATTGCATATTTATATACATTAATATATGAAATTATAGTTTTCTTATAATGCAAATATATATTTTGGGGGGAGAGGTGAGGAGAAAAGAGCAGGGAGAAGGGAGATTTATGCAAATTATGCAACCTGATTCATTGCTACTCTCAGAACCTTTATTATTTCCTGACATACTTCCCCTAATTCACTGAAGCACAATGATATGCTTAATGTTACAGCAAAAAAAAAAAAAATACAAAAGTGAATTGGAATTTTGAATCACCATTTTTCTAATTCTTTAGTAGTCTTTAGTAAATCTTTAGTAATTCTTCACTACTTGTGAGGCTCTGAGTTTTGAAAGCAAGTCTGTAAAGCCATGGCGTAGCCCGAAGAGGGAGGAAGGAGAAATATAATTGGCAGATAACTTAAAGGCAGTGTCACATTTTGGAATTTTTCATTTTCACACTTTTGAATTCAAGCATCTTTTATCTGGAGGGAATTTTAGAGCTACACTAGCTATATGATTGTCTAGTTCAAGGGCGTTGTGGAGTTTTAGAAGGTATAGAGATGGAACAGGGAGAACAATTTAAGGCTGGAGGTGGATGATGGGTGCTCTTTAGTGCTATTTCCCCTACCCTGTTCAACTCCAAACATCTGGTCTTACCTTTAACTTAACCCTTGTTTTCTCAGAGGTGGCTGTGAACAAGTGGTTACTATCTCAAAGCCCCACTTCTACTGCCCCACTATTTTACCATATGCAGATACAGGAAAAACTACCTGTAATTTTCTTCTCACAATGAATGGGCAAGTAATTCCCCAGGGAGCAAATATCTGAGTGAATATGGTTCTTGTTTAAAGGCTCCCTTTAATTTTAGAAACTTTGTATCTTTACAATTTCATTTCAGTTCTATTTGATTTATAGTTATATTTTTGAGATGCTGTCATGATCATTGGAATATTTTTATTTTGTTGCTTGGTGAAACCCATTGTAATCCAAAATGTGTCAAGATTTAAAATAATTTGAAAGTCATGTTATTTTTAACAGAAATGTTTCTTGGCAGCACTATGGAGAAATGAATTGTGTCACTACAAGGAAACCTAAGAGTAAAATGAACTGTGAATAGAGTGAAAAGGTGCAGGCTTAGTCCTATCTTGAGCTTTGCATGTCCTGTAAAAGACAAACACAGCCTAGAGTACTTAACAATCAGCCAACACTTAGCTACTTTGAAGGTTTTGCTTTGAGTGTGGTGTGGCTATTTCCTCCATGGGCACAGATCACAACCTCTCCATTCTTTCTCCTCCTGTGAGCTCTCTTTCCAAATTTTTTCAATTCCAATAAACAGAGAGTATGAGCTTACTGTAAAGCATGAAAATTTAATAGCAATACTGTCCCTTTAGGAATATATCTTGGCACTAACAAAAGTTATACCATAGAATTTTCTTCCCTTTATTCTCAGGAAGTCATTTTCATTCCAAAATTACTTAGAATTTAAACTGAGTTGGTTGCTTATCACTAGACATTGCTTAGCTGGACACTCAGAGGTTTGGGAAGGACAACTGAGGTTCAAATAGAATATGTACATTTCTGGTTGGGCATGGCTCAGTATATTGGCATGTTATTATCTTGTACAACTTGGGTCTTTATTCATAAGTATTGAAGAAAGATCCAAATGACTGGATGTGAAATACTGTACACATACATGTAGAAGATGAGACCACAATTACACACTTCTGCAGCCATGTTTTATAAAATTTTAAGTCAATGTTCACTGTCCCACTATATGTATATCTCAACATGCATATTGGGGGTATGAAAGAAATTGGAGTGAGATAATGCAAAAAGAATCCCCCAAATAGAAACAGTATGAATTCAGAGATGGTTTAACTGTAAAAGGACTGGACTCAGAATCAGAGAGAACAGCTTCACAACCCTAACCTTTTAACTGTGGGCAGGATAATCTCTCTCAGCCTCAGCTCCTTCATCTGTACAATGGGTATACTAATATATGCACTATCCTGTGAGGTATCATATGGTTGTGGGGATTAAAGAAGATAAGAGTTGTGAAAACCCATTATAATTATGAATCCCTGTTAACAATGTAAGATTTGTGGAGTAATATGATATAGACATGAAAGGAACAAGTATAAAATAACTCGATTGGTGCTTACGTCTTAAACATGGATTAAGAACCTGAGTATAGATTATTTTACCTGATCTATATTTCTATGAAAAATTCAAAATGGCAAAGACAAGAAAAGATGGAAACCCTTAGTGCTGAAGGGATTATGGGAAGATGGGCACAATTATATACTGCTTATGTATATTTGAATTAGCAGAAGTATATGGAAAACAATTTTGAAAAATATGAGAAAAATGACTAAATTATTCAGAACTTTGACCCAGATAATCCCACTTCTATGAATATAAAATATGAACTCCATTTCAGGTTTGTCTCTTTGTAACCCTGGCATCTACCACAGTATCTGGCAAATAGTAGGAACAAAGGAGATACTTGTTAATTAATTGACAGACCCCAAGGAGATTAATGATAGAAAACAAGAGGCCCTGTATACTGGAGGGAAAAAAAACTAGCAGCACTCTGCATTAATATAAAAGGAATAAAAAACCCTAGAAACAAATTGGGTGCCTAATGACTTGGAAATGGCTGAATGAATCATGAGAAATAAACATAAGGGGATATAATATTTAATAATAATAATAGCAGGCATTTATATAGCTCTTAAAAGTTTGTGAAATGTTTTACTTATGATGTCATTTTATCTTCACAAAGACCTTGGGATACAGATGATACTATTTTTAGATAAGGAAATTGAGGCAAAGAGACATTAAATGACTTGCCCACACAGATAGATTTAAAATTAAAATCTTCCTGAATCCAAGTCTAGCACTCAATTCACTGAGCCACATAGATTCCTATAAAAATGTCAAATATTTAAAATTCAGAGAAAGAAGGGAAGACTTTTTAGAACCAATGCAAAATGAAGAAAAAAGAAATATATGATTATAACAATGTAAATAAAAACCACACTAAAATTCAGTGAATTTCAGATTAATTATAATGACCAGTTCTTGTGCTAGAGAACACACGATGGAACATATTTCTTCTCAGCACAGTTGTGGGAATATGGGCACAAAATGTATGCACTATCATGGTGGGCACAAAATGTTGTATGCACTATCATGGTTAGTCTCTTCGCCAATTTGATGTGGCTTATCTTTTTTTTTAAATGAAGAAAAACTCAACAGGTGTGCCACATTAGAAAAAGATTGTGTTGCAAAAATAAAACAAAACAAAGAAATCCATTTAAAATATTTCTGAAACTACTAAGGCATCATAGTCACTGAGAGGATAGCAACAACATAAACTAGGAAGAATGTTATGCTAACAACAATGATGGCATCTCTTTCTAAAATTTGGTATTTTTTGAGACAAAATGCAAATATTTTCTATACATTTCATTTGAAACCACTTAGCTTTACAATATTTATTTATTTTTTATTCTTCTAAAATACATCCCCTTTTGTTGTTGTTTTATTGTTTCAGTCATGTCCAACTTTTCCCATTTGAGGTTTTCTTGGCAAAGATGCTGGAGTGGTTTGCCATTTCCTTCTTCAATTTATTTTATAGATGAGGATTTGAGACAAACAGGGTTAAGTGACCCGCCCAGGGTCACTCACCTAGTAAGTGTCTGAGACTGGATTTAAATTCAAGTTTTCTTGACTCCAGGGCCAGTGTTCTATCCACTACACTCTCCACATGGCCCAAGGAGTTTGATTACCAAAGGGGGTAATCTCTTCAGATGACTAAAACGATAAAATAAATAAACTTCTCTAAGATGACAGAGACCAGTTTTATTGTCAGTTGGCCAATGTAAGATTGCAATGCTGGGAAGAAATGACTTGCGTTTCTTACAAGTTCATTAGAGGATGCTATGACATGGCCTTGTGGTCATTTGCAAAGTCTCTAGTTCTCTAGCTGCCTCAGGTTCAGATCTTTATTGATGTTTAAATGTTTGATGAGCTATTTAAAGAATTGCCCAGTCATTAGTTTACTTTTTTTGTAGTTATCTTTTTCTTATAAATACTTAGGACACACTTTCAGAAATAAGACTGGGAAATAATGGACTGTCCTATTAAGCATTCAATTGTAGAACAGTGCTAAGATAGGAGGAAAGACCTTCTGTTCTCTGTCTACTGCCAAATCTAATTATTTAATTCAGTCATAATTTATTGTTGTCAAAGTGGGAGATGTCAGGCAGTCAGGAACAGGTTTTGTACTCCCTCTGAATCTATCTATAAGAAACCATCTGTAAGGACACCTTAATGAAATACGGGAGAGCTGGCTTCTCAATTGTTGAACAAAAGGCTATTTACCTCCCTAATGGAAAAGTGCAGGCTCCAGCAAATCTCATATGTCACTAACAACTGGAGAGAATAGAAAGTAGATTATCTATTAGAAAGTGTATCAATAAAAAGTCATCATCTAGAATCAACTCTTTGAGTAACCATTTGATATGGCCTGACTTATATAATAGTAGCCCCAGGTAATGTCATTTGCAAAGTGCCTTATGCTCATTTCTTGTAATACTAGGGAAAGTAGAGAGGAAAAGATTTTATAATAAACTTTTTCTCCTAAAAAAACATAATCAGGGCCTGACTGCTAATTGAAACATTCCAAATGCAGTTGAGTGTTAACCTAGAAGGAAAATGGAAAGATGCGTTGGGTAAATTGTTACATTTAGCAAAGAAACTTCTTGGCTTACTATATATATATACATATGTGTGTGTGTGTGTGTGTGTATACCTATATATATGTGTATATATATATATATATATATATACCTATATATATGTGTGTATATATATATTTACCTACCTATATAGGTATATATATGTATATATATATATATAGGTATATATATATATATATATATGCAAATATACACGTGTGTGTATTTTTTTCTTCCAGCTTTTATTTGCCACCTCAGAAGAGAATTAATTAGGACTTGGGTTAGCTAATCAAGTTTCTCCTACATTGCCTTACTTCTCCATCCTGCAAAGAAAGGGTTTGTGACTTCATTAGAAAATAGGATCAGAGACCTAGTGGTAGAAAGGACCTGAGAAGCCATCTAGCCCAATGCCTTCATTTTACAGATGAAAAAAGTGTCCAAAATCACACAGTTAGGAAGTATCAGAAGTAATATCTAAACCCAGGTTGCCCAACTACAGAGCACTTTTCAAAGTACCTTGTGGCCTGCACAAAAGTAGAAATTCAGTATTTCTCTTCAATTTGAAAGGAGCTTCTGTCCTGAGATTTTCACATAGAGATGTATCTCATTTTATGGAATAGACAAATTCTTAAATATTGTAGATAAATAAAGCTTTGCTAATAAGATGATATTTAAATATTCCAATGATTCAAGGTAAAGGGAATGTGTATGGTAGATGTATGGTGGGACTTGGATTCAGGGAGACCCTGGTTCAATCTTGCTTCTGAACTTCCTAGTTCTGTAGCTAGGAAAGTCATTTAATACCTCTGTACCTCAGGCAATTGCCTAGAAAATATCTTCTAATTCTGGAGAGGTTGTAATCTAACTTGGTCATGGGAGTTCTATTCCCATTAATAGTTCAGGGTAGCTGTCAGCTAAACAATGTGGGAATTCTTACTGTAACACTTAGAATTTTTTAATTTTTTTTAAGTTTTTAGTTTTCAACATTCACTTCCACAAGCTTTTGAATTCCAAATTTTCTCCCTATCTCTCCCCTCCCCTCACCCCAAGATGCCATGCATTTTGATTACCCCTTCTCCAAATCTGCCCTACCTTCCTATCACAAACCCCTTCTCTTATCCTCTTCCCCTCTATTTTCTTGTACAGTAAGATAGATTTCTATACCCCATTGCCTGTATGTCTTATTTCCCAGTTACAAGTGAAAACAAGTTTTAGCATTTGTTTTCAAAACTTTGCATTCCACATTCTCTCCCTTCCTCCCTCTCCACCCACTCCCATTGAGAAGGCAAGCAATTTGATATAGGTTATACATGTGTAGTCATGCAAAAACCTCCATAACAGTCGTGTTGTGAAAGACTATGTTTCCTGTTTATTCTATTCTCTCCCTCGACCCTGTCCCTCCTCAAAAGTGCTTGCTTATAATTGACCCTCCTCCCATTTGCCCTCCCTTCTCTCATCCCCACCCCCCATCCCCTTCCTCCCTATTTTCCTGTAGGGTAAGATATATTTTTCATAACCAATTAAATGTGTATGTTATTCCCTCCTTAATACAAATCTGATGAGAGTAAGGTTCACTCTTTCCTTTTTACTTCCCCCTTCTTCCCTTCCATTGTAAAAGCTATTTCTTGCCTTTTTATGTGAGATAATTTACCCCATTCTACCTTTCTCTTTCTCCTTTTCCCAATATATTCCTCTCTTACCCCTTAATTTTATTTTTTGCGTATTATCCCTTCATATTCAACTCACTCTGTGCCCTGTGTGTGTGTGTATACATGTATATATATATATATACATGTATACATATATATATGTGTATATATATATATACCTATCTACACACACACACACACATATGTGTGTGTGTGTGTGTGTGTGTGTATTCCCTCCAATCACCCTAATACTGAGAAAGGTCTCATGAGTTACACATCTCTTTCCATGTAGGAATGTAAACAGTTCAACTTTAATAAGTTCCGTACGATTTCTCCTTCCTGTTTACCTTTTCATATTTCTCTTGGTTCTTGTTTTTGAAAGTCACATTATCTATTCAGCTCTGGTCTTCTCATCAAGAATACTTGAAAGTCCTCCTATTTCATTGAAATTCTACTTTTCCCCCTGATGTATTATACTCAGTTTTGCTTGGTAGGTGTTTCTTGGTTTTAATCCTACCTCCTTTGACCTCTGGAATTTCATCCAAGCCTTTTGGTCCTTTTATGTCGAAACTGCTAAATCTTTTGTTATCCTGATTGTGTTTCCACAATATTCGAATTGTTTCTTTTTGGCTGCTTGCAATATTTTCTCCTTGACCTGGGAACTCTGAAATTTGGCTACAATATTCTTATGAGTTTTCATTTTGGGAACTTTTTCAAGAGGTGATTGGTGGATTATTTCAATTTCTATTTTATCTTCTGGTTCTCAAATATCAGGACAGCTTTCCATGATAATTTCTTGGGAGATGATGTCGAAGCTCTTTTTTTGATCATGGCTTTCAGGTAGTCCAATAATTTTTAAATTATATCTCCTGGATCTATTTTCCAGGTCAGTGGTTTTTCCAATGACATATTTCACATTGTCTTCTATTTTTTCCATTCTTTTGGTTTTGTTATTTAATTTCATGTTTCCTATAAAGTCATCAGCTTCCATTTGCTCCCTTCTAATTTTTAAGGAATCATTTTCTTCAGTGAGCTTTTGGACCTCCTTTGCCATCTGGCCAGTTCTGCTTTTTAAGGCATTCTTCTCCTCTTTGGTTTTTTGGACCTCTTTTGCCACGTGGGTTAGTCTATTTTTAAGGTGTTATTTTCTTCAGTATTTTTTGGGGTCTCCTCTAGCAAGCTGTTGACTTGTTTTTCATGATTTTCTTGCATCACTCTCATTTCTCTTCCCAATTTTTCTTCTACTTCTCTTACTCAGTTTTCCAAATCCTTTTTGACCTCTTCCATGGTCTACAACCAATTCATATTTTTCCTGGAGGCTTTGAATGTAGGAACTTTGACTTTGTTGTCTTCTTGTTGTTGTATGTTTTGATCTTCCTTGTCACTAAAGTAAGATTCTATAGTTTGATCCATACTCCCCTCCTCCCCCCAACTGTTTGCTCATTCTCCCAGATAATTACTTGGCTTTTTACCTCTTTGTCAAGGTAAGACTCTGCTTCCACTGGTGGGGGAAAGGGTTGTGTACTGTCCCAAGCTTCAGAGGTTTTGGGCAGCTGTTTTCACAGATATTTTTACTGACCTGTAAATTTTCAGCTCTTCCAAGGTGATATGATTAAAAGAGAGGTGTTTATTCTTCTCCTGGACTGTGATCATATCTGTGAGTGACCTCAAGCACTCTTTTCTGTCTTTGAACTGTGAGGAGGATTCTCTCTTCACTGCCACCACAAGCTCCACCACGTGCTCCTCTTCACCCCAGGACCACTAAGATTGTGAGCTAGATAAAAGTATGAGCAAAGGAAGAGAATTCTGCCTCAATGCCAGCAGACAGATCCCTGCAATCCCCTTATGATCAGCCTCTGGATCCTCCCACTGTCTGTGGGCTGAGAAGCAGATGCTGTAGCTACCACTGCCATCCCGGGGCTGGGGCTGTACTGCCCTCCTCTCTCACACAGGTCTGACAGACCTTTCCTGCTGACCTTCTAAATTGTCTTTGGCATTTTGGGGCTGAGAAGTCTGGAAACCACCAGAGTTGCTAGGTTTTCAGTCTCCTGAGGCTTGATCCAGCCTGTCTGTGTCAATGTATCCCAAGCTGGACTGCATTCTTCTATCAGATTGTTGAAACAGACCCTTCCTGTCGACCTTCCCAGTTGTCTTGGACTGGAAATTTGTTTCACTTTGTCATTTTGTGGGTTCTGCTGCTCTAGAGTTTATTTTGAGTCATTTTTACAGGTATTCAGAAGGGTTTGGGGGAGAGCTCAAGCAAGTTTCTGTTTTTACTCCACCATCTTGGCTCCACCTCACTTTGAATGTTTTTAAAGAGCTTTTGCTCATATTAGCTAATTTTATCTGCATGGATTATCTATGTGCAATATTCATTGATATATATGATATGATATATAATATATTACATGCATTGTATAACTTATGCATACTTATAACAATTCTTTTTCTATCACCAAACCAACCCAACAATATTTCCAAATAAATATCATTGACTATTGAACTATCATATACTTAAGTTTCTTAATTTTCCATTATTTTTCCTTTGTCTATTTCATCCTCCTCATTTCTCTAATGAACTTTACCCTCCAGGCACTTCCTTGGATGCTACTTCACATTTATGGACCAGAATTTTTCCTCTCTGTTTCAAAAATCTGGCTAGCAGCTGTTGTGGGGATGAAAGACCAACACAAGCCCAACAACAAGAATGCTGCCAAAGCCCAGGTTCTTTTGATCTGCTTTGGTAAGGAAAGCAATGTTAAGGGGTTGACAAGTTTACTTTAATTCAGCCTACAAACACCACTCACTTAGTTCAGAGGAAAAAGCCAGCACCCTGAACTTCAGAGCAAATACAAATAAACTACAAACATCGGCAGATAAACCAAATAGGATTCATAGTTACCAATATCTAGGTTCAGCCGGGAGCTCATAACAAGGGCTGGCCCAGAGTCACTTATGCCACCACTGCTGTGGGTAAGAGCTCCAAAAAATAGAAAGCCAACCCCTGGTTTTATATCTTTTTAAGGGTCAAGGGTAATTTACACATACTACTCACCCACGTGACCTAGAATTTTCACAGCCACTCACCCACGTGACCTAGAATTGTCACAAAGAGGTGACTGAAACCCATGTGGTCTAAAAGCCTCTGATGTCCAAAACATGTTACTCAAACTCATGTGTAAACTAGGTCCTCCCCTGAGGCAAAGAGGTCACCAAGGACTGCCAAATCTAATCAAGGAAACAAAGGCCAAACTCTTCAAGGGCACTTGGTTGAACTGAGTGCTAAGAGTCCATTTTGTTTACCAACACACTCTCCCAGATAATCTTTGTTCCAAAGAACAAGAATGTTTGTTGTTCTACTTTTGTTTTATTTTTAATGGGACCCTAAAAATTCTTTCTAACTTTAGCTAATATGCTCTCCCCCACTTTTTTTTTCCTTCCTGGTAGTCTTAGTTAACTGGTTCAAAATATCCTATTATAAATATTTCTTGATAAAGACTGAGAATTGCTAAGTCTCCTCATTCACATGTCCATAACATATGAAGACATGTCTTTTTTAATCCCATTACTTTATAATAGTTTTAACCAGTAGTTTGCTGTATATGGCATTCCATCCAACATCTTGGCTTTGTCCTATTTCTTCTATTTTAGGCAGCCTATTAAAAATCCTTTCTATACCTTCAATTCTCAAATCTTTCCATTATTATTCTATGAACACAAACTTCCTTTGACATGCTATTTTATTTTTTATTTCCTTTTTAGGTTCTTGACTTATTCTTCACTCTGCCACATTCTTTTTGCTAGGTGGCCTTTTAGTAATGTAGCAAAGCTTTTTTTTTCTTCAGTGGAGTCCTTCCTTCCTTCCTTTCTTTCAACATAGATAGGGAGCATTTGAAGTTTGTGTCTTAAAGTTGAAGCATAGAAATGTTAAACTTTAAAAGAATTTGACATTGATTATGTTTGATCACTTTTTTGATGGCTGAAGAATTTGAGAGAGCTGCCTTTAGATAGTTTGCTACTAAACTGATAATGTTATATAGAAAAAAAAATTAAATGTTTAAATGAATCAATGAATCACAGCATGTTTGAGGTAGACAGGACCTTAGTGACTATCTAGTCCAAACTTTTCATTTTATAGATGAGGAACTGGAAGTCTGTGGTGAGAAAGTAAATGAACCAAAATGATCCCAAAAGACCAGGATTCAGGTTCTTTGACTCATCTATTGCTAGATTACTTACTGAAATGTACCATAATTATTTTTCTCATGTAAGAACTTATGTGAACTTCTAATTTGGAATGAAATCATCTTCTCAAATTCTCATTTGATACTCCAGTTCAATTACCCATACACTTATCTGAACACTATATGAATTGCCATCCTTATTCAGCCCCATGGTATAAGCAAACTAATACTATCTCTCCAAAAGTTGCATTTGTGAAAGAGCACAGGTATTCTCACTATTAATCTTAAAATTTAGAGACATACCCCCAATACCTAGCTAGTTTACTCTATTTTGTCACTACACCAAAGATCTATGACTTCTTGATATGAGAAGTCTTTTTTACCATTGCATATCACAATCAGAATCCCAGGCACATAGAATTTCAGAGTTGGAAGGGCCCTCAGCTGCCGTATTATTCAACTTACAGCAGAAAAAGAATTTCTTTACAAAACACATGGTATGTGTTTTGTACATGCAGATTTCATTTAAACACTTTCAGTGTAAAGGAATCCAGTGCTTTCCAACAGAACTCATTTTGCATTTGGAGAGCTGTTAGTATTTAAATTTTTTTTTTTACATTAAAGCTAATTTTTCTTCTTTGAAGCTTAAGGCTTTTTCTCCTGTTTTGTCTTCTGACTCCAAATAGAACAAGAGACAAGTACAATACTTCTTTCACATGTCATTCCTTTAAATATTTGAAGACTGGTAGAATACTGCCTCTAAGTATCAGTCATCTCTTTCCAAGGTTAAAAATCCTCACTTCCTTAGACCAATCCTTACAAAGATTGACATGGACTTAAGGTCTTTTGCCATCTTGGCTGCCTTTTTTTTACATCGTCTTCAAAATAATCAAAAGTCTTCCTAAACTTTGGTGCGCAGAATTGAACCCCATATTTCATATGTTTTGACTAAGGTAGAGTAAAGTGAGGTAATCATCTCATTATTCCTAGAGTCTAAACCTCTTGTGCAAACTAAGTCATATTTGTTTTCAGGCTGCCACTTTGCACTTTTGATTACTATTATACTCAGATTCTTACAAAACTTCCACATTTTGCAGATAAATATTTGTTTAACAATGTCTTGTCTATCTTGTATTTACGGTAAATAACTGAATATATAGATAATTGATGACTAGTTATAGAAGCACATCCATATGTATATATATATATGATACAAATAGATATAGATAGATGAATATATTAAGTGAGTGCCTAAAGTAGATGATGTCTCTGAGCAAGACACACCCACTAATTTAAAGATAAATCAGCAAAATTTAATACTCAAGTAAACAAGGTGGTGATTATGTCAAATCCTACCACTGACAATGAATTAATAATTAGAATCATTTTGATATACTCTTTTCCTATGTAGATGCTCTAGTGATTATGCAACTATTGTCGTTATCATCCCCAATATACAGATGAGGAAAATGAAATTCTGATAAAATGATGTGACTTGCCCATGACTATATAGCTAGTCAGCACCAGAGATAGGATATTAATTCAGAACTTTCTGACTCCAAGTCCAGGATTTAATCTAGTGTACCACACCAACTCTTTTTTGTTTTGTTTTGTTTTTGGTGAAGTGATTGGGATTTAGTGACCTGCCTGGGGTCTCACAGCTAGTAACTTTCAAGTGTCTGAAGCTGGATTTGAATTCAGGCCCTCCTGATTCCAGGGCCAATGCTCTATCCACTGTGGCATGTAGCTGCCCTGGCAGCATCCTTTGAATTCTCCTTCATTTATTTATTTATTTAGTTTTATAACTGTTTCCTTTCTACATATAACCCTCCACACTCCTCTACTCACAGAGCCAACGTTTTTAACAAAGATTTTTAATGGAAAGAGTAAAAAACAAAACAATCATCAAAGGTAAACAGAGTACAAATAATTTTGAAATTGAATTTTCTTCTATGAGTAATATTTTATTTTTCCAAATTACAAATAAGAACAATTTTAACATTCATTGCTTTAATATTTTGAATTCTAAATTCTTTCACTCCCTCCCTCTCTAACTTCTCCCTGAGATGCTGAACAATTTGATATAGTGCAAGCATTCAAAACATGTTCTCATATAAGTCATGTTGTAAAAGAAAACACTAACAAAAAAAACATGAAAAAGAAAAAGTGAAAAATAGTATGTCTTGATGCGCATTCAGAATCCACCATTTCTTTCTCTGGAGGTGGATAATATTTTTCATCATGAGTCCTTTAGAACTGTCTTGGACCATTGTATTGCTGAGAATAGCTGCCATTCACATTTGATCATCAATATTGCTGTTACCGTGTATGGTGTTCTCCTGGTTTTGTTCACTTTACTTTACATGAGTTCAAGTAAGTCTTTTCAGCTTTTTGCCCCTAAATCATCTTGCTCATCATTTCTTTTAGCACAATAATATTCCATTACAATAATATACTACAACTTCTTCAGCCATTCCCTAATTGATGGATGTCCCCTCCATTTCCAATTCTTTGTCACCACAAAAAGAACTTCTATGAATATTCTTGTACAAATAGGTCATTTTCTCTTTAAAAAATAATCTCTGTGGGATACAGAGGGGATGCACAGTTTTGTAGCCCCTTGGGCATAGTTCCAAATTGCTCTCCAGAATGGTTGGATAAGTTCACAACTTCAACAGTGCATTAGTGTTCCAGTTTCCCCACATCCCCTCCGACATTTATCATTTTCCTTTTCAGTCATATTAGCCAATCTGATTAGTGTGAGGTGGTACCTCAGAGTTGTAATTTGCATTTCTATAATCAATAGGGATGTAGAGCATTTTTTCATATGCCTATGGATAGCTTTGATTTCATCATCTGAAAATTGCCTGCTCATATCTTTTGACCATTTATCAGCTGAGAAATGACATGTATTCTTAGAAATTTGAGTCAGTTAAACATTCCCCTCCCACAGCTTTCTGCTTTTCTTCTAATCTTAGTTGCATTGGTTTTGTTTGTGCAAAAACATTTAATCTAATCTAATCTAATCTAAATTATCCATTTTACATGTTACAGTTTTCTCAGCCTTTTGCTTGGTTTTAAATTCTTTATCCATAGATCTGACAGGTGAACTATTCCATGCTCCCCTAATTTGTTTATGGTACCATCCTTTATGTCTAAATCATGTATCCATTTTGACCTTATCTTGGTATAGAGAGTAAGATGTTGTTCTATACCTAGTTTTTGCCATGCTAATTTTCAGTTTTCCCAGCAGTTTCCCCCAGTGAGTTCTTGTCCCCAAAGCTTGGATCTTTAGGTTTATCAAACGCTAAATTACTATAGTCATTTACTATTGTGTATTGTGTGCCTAATCTACTCCACTGTTCCACTACTCCATTTCTAAGTGAGTACCAGATTATTTTGATGATTACAGCTTTATAATACAGTTTGAGATCTGGTATGGCAAGGCTAGCTTCCTTCCCTTTTTTTTCATTAATTCACTTGATATTCTTGACCTTTTGTTCTTTCGGCTGATTTTTGTTATTATTTTTTCTAGCTTGAAGAGTAATTTAACACATGCGTATTCCTTCAGCTTCAAAAAAGGTACTTTTTTTCTCTTGGGCTGAGTTTGTTGTTGTTGTCATTAAACAGTTTTAAATTGAGGAGTTATTTGATCTTTCACTTTAATTGCTGTGTTCTTTGTATTTATTGTTTTTTCATTTATTTTGCTGATAGTATTTATAGAGTGTCTTAAAGTTTGCAAAGTACTTCACAAATATTAACTCATATTATCCTCACAAGACCTTAATAGGTGTTATTATTATTCTCATTTTAAATATAAGAAAGAATGAGGCAGATAGACATTAAATATCTTTTCCAGGTCCACACAGCTTTAAAGTGTCTTAGATTGGACTCAGATCTTCCTGACTCCAGGTCCAGCCCTCTATCCACCAAGCCAACTAGATGCCCTTCACTTTGTATCAGATTATATACTTTCTCAAACTTCTCCTGTTTCTTCATATATACCATTTCTTATGCTGAAATAATCTTCCATTACATTGATGTACCACAATTTACTTAGCCGTATTCTAGTCAAAGGGCATCTGCTTTGTTTCCTGTTGCTTTGTTACTACAAAAGATGCTGCTGTGAATATTTTAGTGCCTAGGGGACTGTTCTGTCTTGGACTTCTTTGCAATAAATGCCTAGTAGTATGAACTCTGAGTCAAAGGGTGTAGGTATTTTAGTTCGTTTTTATAATTTACTTTAATAATCCATTATATGTACACTGTAGGAATAGAAGAGTTGCCACTAGGTTTCAGAATTCTAACATTCTTTTCATTTTCCCTCCTTCCCCATTAGCTACTGCTTCTATTATCTTTCTACATTAGTCAAATGAGTTTCATTATACTCACCCAATTTCATTTTGCTGCTTCTACAATATGTCTTCTTTCTTAAACTTAACCCACCTGTCCCTATTTAAAATAAAATTTCAAGCCTACTTCTTCTAGGAAGCTTCACTCTATTAGTATCAATAATGATGTTACCCAGTGTTCAACCATCTCATATCCAGTAAAGAAATTATTGAAAGTTTGCTGTCAATTACATCACTAACTAAGATTTTAACTTCTAGAAGAAATGGAGCATATTTGATTTATTCTTCACCTTAGCAAACAACAACAATAAAAAGACATTAACAATTTTCTGTGTGAAAAGTAGTTTAAAAGAAAGATGTAGCAAGATTCGAGGTTGAAGTAGAAAGTAAGAAATCAATCAAGAATCCCTTTCACCATCCTTGTTCTGATTCCTACAGTTTCTTATTTCATCTTCTTGCTCTCAAAGAAGTCCCCTTTAACCAAGATTTCAATTCCTGAACTTCAATGATTTTTCTTTTTCCTTTTTTCTCTCATTTTTGTAGCTATATCATTTGTCTTGTTCACTTGGCCTTTCTTTTCTGGCTGCCTGATCCCCCGTATCACATAAAGTAGGTCTGGCCTTGGACCTCACCAGCATGTCAAGACAAGATAGTGTTGGCAATGGGGAGCCCAACAGACTCTCGTAAAAGACAAAAAAAGCTTTGCAGAGATAAATTGAGTCAGACAAGTAGTCAGCAGCTCCAACATACCACATATTATGACTCTTGTTCCATTATTGGACTCTAAAAAGAATCTTGATTCTAGCAATTGGTTTTCCTAAGTCTTTGGGATTTCAGTTCTGTAAAGAAATCGCATTGGTGACATGGCATTCCCCTTTGGTTTACACTTGTGCAGATTCTAATTTGGAACCCACATCACCACCCAGCGGGTTATTATCTTTCCCTTATCTTGGTATTCACGTAATCACTCAGAGTTAACAGCTCCTCCACATGTGGTATACAATCCAGGAAAACCCTTTATATATTTTGAATGCTTGCTTTCCTTCTGTTATTATCAGTGATATGTCCTTTCCATAAACTGAATTAGGATTGAACCTGTTTTTCACTGTTCCTTATTTATCTTTACACCTGACTTCTCAACGATTTGAAATGGATTTTCTTACTAGGTCTGCAGACCACACACAGAGCAAGGAGCTACATGGTTAACCTCATTTTACTTCTCTTACCTTTTAAATTTATTTCTACATCTACCCATTGGGCACGCAGTCATTGGTCACATTGGCATACACTTATATATTTTAGCAGTGCATCTGACACAGCATGACTTTAGATGGTCTTAAAGGGGAAAAATATGATTTGTTTAATAAAAAGCTTTTTCCTAATGCAAATATAAAAGGTTCTATTTCCCTCTTTGACATGCACCATAATTTCTCAAAATTCCCTCCTTGATATGCCCCATAAGTTCACAAAATAGATATTTTCGCTATGTTGTCACACAGTGTTCTGCTTTGTCTATAATACTCTCATAGTCAATCTGTTACCAATGCACTTTGATTTCACCTTGGCAATATCTCTGAAGCATGCTCTCATTTCCCCTCTGATACTTCCACAATTCTCCTGCAAGCCTTCAAGATCTCATGCCAAGACTATTGTAATAGCATGCTTGTCAGTGTGCCTACCTTCTGTCTCCAATCCCATCCATACTCCATTATGCCACTCAAGTAATTTTCCAAAAGCACAAGTCTGATCATGTCATACCTGAACTCAGCAAATTCCAGTGGCTCCCTCTCTGCTCCATGATCAAATACAAAATCTTCTATTTGTCATTCAAACCTTCCACAACACAGCACTCTCCACCTTCCCAGTCTTCTTATAGTTTACTCCCTGTTGTGTACTTTTTAATCCAATGACATGGGCCTCCTTGCTTTTCCATGAGCAAGACACTCCACCTCTCACCTCTGGCCATGTTCTCTGGCTGTCCCTCATGCCTAGAATGTTCTCCCTTTCTCGTCTCTGCCTCCTGACTTCCGTGACTTTTTTTATGACGTAAATAAAATCTCATCTTCGACAGCAAGCTTTTACCAACCCCTGTTATTCCCAGTGCCTTCCCTCCCTTAATTGTTTCCTATTTATCCCATATAACTTGTTTTTACATATTCATGAGATTGTGAACTTTTTGAAAGCAGAGACTATGTTTTTCTTCCTTATAGCCCCAATGCTTAGCACAGTGCCTGGAGGATAGTAGGTGCTTAATAAATGTTTATTAATTGATTGTGTATCATATTGTCCACTATTATTGCCTACCTTTGTATCAAGATTCCTACAAACATCTTTTAATCCTATTAGCTTCCAATTTATAATAATATTATTCCCCTTTCCATTTTAAACATATCATGATCTGAACTTTTTAATTCATGGTGTTGGCATTTTACATTTCACCTTTGAAAATAGTAGTCAAATATTTGCGTAGATGACCCTCAGAAACATTATAGAACATAGCAATGAGACTAATAATTTTTCTTCTATGCATTTTTGTCTCACTGCTCTCTCCTATTTTTCCTTTCTGTCTCCTGATTGTTTTCAGTTACCTTTGCTGGAACATTTTTCATATCATGTCCACTAAATGTGAGTATGCCTAAGACTGTCCTGGATTCTCTTCTCTTTACTCTTTATGTTCTTTTAGTTTGGTTTGATAATCATCTCTTTGAAGATAACTCCCAGATCTTTATATCCAGTACTTATCTCTCTCCTGAGCTCTAGTTTCTAATGACCAACTGTCTGGATGTCACATAGTCTTCTTAAACACATCATGTCCAAAATAGCACTCATTTACTTGAAAATTCATTCTCTTCTAAACTTCCCTATTACTGTCAAGGGCACTTAATCTCCCTGTCATCCTCAACTCTTCACTCTCACATATACAATCAGTTGTCAAGTCCTATTGTTTCTATCTCTACTAGGTCTATTGTCTAGTCCCCTTCTCTCTGTTCATATAGATATCACCCTGCTCCATACACTCATGACCTCTTACCTGACTTTCTGTAATATATGTGTATATATATGCATATGTACATATGCATATATATGTGTATATATATATATGTGTGTGTGTGTGTGTGTGTGTGTGTGTGTGTGTGTGTGTGTGTGTGTGTGTTTTATCTCCCTCAAGCCTCTCCCCTTTGTAGTCCACCCTCCCAATAGCTGCCAAGGTGTTTTTCTGTAGGTGATCATCTAACCATGTATGTTACCCGCTTACCAAATATATTCCTGTGGTTT
Source organism: Trichosurus vulpecula (assembly GCF_011100635.1). Classification (NCBI taxonomy): domain Eukaryota; kingdom Metazoa; phylum Chordata; class Mammalia; order Diprotodontia; family Phalangeridae; genus Trichosurus; species Trichosurus vulpecula. The sequence goes on from NC_050574.1 coordinate 357,617,940, forward strand.
CTTATTATCTCCAGAATAAAGTATTAATTTTCGTTGCACTTATTCAGTTCTTTATCATCTGCATCCTTCCTGCTTTTTCAATATTCTTACAAACCACTCTCCTCTGCTGTGTTGAGTATTTGCCATTCCTCACACACAATGCTTCATCTCCTATACCAGCACTTTTTAAACTGTGGGTCAAAACCATATGGGGTCATGAAAAATTTGGCAACAGTAAAAGGTCTCTGAACACCCAACAGCCAAAAATTAATTAAAAATCAAACACATAATGAGTCTGAGATGTTTCTGGCAACACTTGCCCAGGTTGCATCCAGCAACTTCACTGAGACCTTGGTTCTGAACACAAAGCATGCACACTTTGCACTGTGCATGCCCTCAGGACACGCAACAACAAACAAATGCTTCCCAAAGGAGAAAAAGGGTAGAAAGCGGAAAAAGTTTAAGAAGCCCTGTCCATGTGTCCATGACTTCATGAGCACCCTTTCCTCCCCTTAAAGGTTCCTTATCATATTTTTAAATTTTGCCTTCTTCTAGAAATAATGTGCTCAACTTACATTTACCTTGGTCAGATTACCTTGTTTTTAAGAAAATAATTTCAGCTTTCTGAGAGGGAGCCAGCATAGCGGTTAGAAACTGGCATCTGAATCAGAAAGTCCTGGGTTGGAGTCTTTCATCTGAAACCTGCTGTCTGTATGACCCTGCACAGGTTACTGCTATTGGTACTTTCGGCAACTATCTATGTTTCTAAGAAGGTGCCAGCCTATGCTGATAGAATGTTTTCTCTAGGATATCCTTATACCAATTAAGTAACAGGTCTAGTCCCCATCACCTAAGTTCAGCTCTTACCACTCAATGATCTGAAAAGGCAGTATCTAACTCCATGACTATTACCTAATAAATCATTCAATTTATTACTGTTATTATTATTTAATAATAACATTTATATAGTGCTTTAAGCTTTGCAAAACACTTTACATATATTATCTCATTTTATCCTCATAACAAATGTAGGACTTAGTTGCTATCATTACATCCATTTACAGATGAGGACATTGATACAGACAGAGATTAAGTGACTTGCCCAGGGTCACAGAGCTAGTGGATGTCTGAGACTGGATTTCAACTCAGGTCTTTCTGATTCCAGGTCCCAACACTGTATGCACTGCACCACCTAACTGGCTCTTGGTACTTCACCATCTATATTTAAAGACATATATGTACACATATACATACATGTATCATTTCACAAAGATATAGGTCCACATGCACATATATGTATATACACACATGAATACATATCTTTAACATACATACAGAGATATATACATGTATAACACTGTACAACACATGCGTATCCATATATCCCACCAACTGATCCATGTGAAAAGTTGTGAACACGATCCTATCATGTACAATTTTCTTTTTTCTTTTAGATTTTCAATTTCTAATTTAAAAATTGTTGATAGACATGAACACTTCTGTATATATTGAGAAAAAAGAGATATATATATTTAATAAATTTCTGTTGCATGTTTTTAAAAAAGATTTATGCTAAATTTAACATGGTAGTAACAAAATTGCCCTGCCTTTTAGAACTATTTTCCTGTGCATTTAAAATCTTTATTGACTCTCATTTCATTTTTCCTTTCTTTCCTTCTTTGTTTCCCATCTCTCATTACCCTTTATCTCCCCCTCTCCCCCTTTCCCCATAAAAGCCTCACCTTATAAATATAATCAAACAAAAGAAACCATCAAACTGGCAATATCTGAAAATGAATGACTCATTCTGTGCCTCTAGGTCATCACCTTTGTGCCAAGATGTTAGAAGTATGATCCATCTCTAGTCTTCTGAAATCACGATTGGTCACTGCATTGATCAGAGTTCTTTAGTCTTTCAGTACCCATGTAACTCATTTCCTTCCTCACACTCAGCTTTGTTTCTTAAACTAAAATGAATCCAGTTTTTCTTTTCTAAGATCCCCATCGGCTCTATGTCATGCCTTTCATACTTTTCAGCTATTTATATTACAAGTTCCTACTTAAATTGTGCTTCCCTTTATTACTGTGATTTTTATTTAGTCAAGCCTTTTTTTTTTACTCTATTTTGTCCTTCTACCTCTGGCCATTCTCATTCTACAGATTCAGAGATTCCATTAATACATTCTATCTGTATTCCTGCTTAGGGGAGTTTTATTCCATGTACAGTTGGCATATAATACAATTTTCTTTGATATTTCCCTTTCTATTCCATATCCCATCTTTACCTTTGAATTGGATGTCTTCCCACCAGAAATCTCTCTACCCTTGTGTCTATCTTTTGAAGGTCCTTCTTTTAAGATGCACTCAAACATAATGTTTTGCATGAAGCCCTTCCTGATCCCAAAGCGCTGTGTATGTGTGTGTGTTTGTGCATATGTGTGCACATATGTGTGTGTATACATATACATGCATATTTCAATTCAAGAAATATTTATTAAGGGGCTACTACGTGACAGAGACCATGATAAGGGCTGTGGACACAAATAATAATAATGATAAATAATATAATAATAATAGAAATATGATCCCTATCCTAAAGGAACTTACACTCTAATGATGAGGGAAACAAAAAATGAAGCTGAAAAGTGGGTGGGAGAGAACAGGATGAGAGTATGATATTCTGTAGAGTTGAAACTAAGCAGACATACTGATGGAAAATGGAGAGTTATATATCCATACAAATATACATATAATGTGTGTATGTATGCATGTTATATATGTATATTATATATATGTGTATATATAATATATATATAAATGCACAACTGTGCATAGGTATATACATATATGTATGTAGACATATATACTTATATATGATGTAGAAATATGCATACATGTATATGTATTTATTGACTTAAAATTGATACTGTATATATTTTTCTATGTTCTTATTTCCTCCAAAAGAATATAAACTCATGATAAGTAGGAGTTGTTTCAACTTTGGTTCTGAATCCCCCACTCCTAGAATGGTATGTGGCATGCATTAGGAAATTATTAAACACTTATTTATTGTTTGGTTGAATGATGGAAACAGTAGCAGAGAACATCTTGAAGTCCCCTGTATCAAAAGAGACCATCCATTGGAAGCACCGTGCCTAGAAAATATAGTTTAATGCCCAGCAAAGAGCAATCTCCATCAGAGATAATGCACTGCTCAGTGTAGAGAAAAGAGATGAAATGCTCAGTGGAAACTAGCTCAAGGACATTATTGGTTCTCTAGCATCATAGTTGTGAATTTCCTTGGCCCTTCATGTACTCTGGAGGCACATATATTCTGTATATGAAAACTCTCCCATGCCCTCCCTTCCTGCAGTGGTATACCGACCTTCTGAAAAGGTAAATTAAATGTGAATAGAGTAAAACTTTTCTTGTCACTTTATTTGCTATACTACATGTGTACTTTGCTCTGAAGTACATAAAATGTAAATTCCTTCAAAGCAGAGATTATTTCATTTTCTGTCTTTAAACCCCAAGCACCTAGTACAGTCCTTGGTACATAGAAGATACTTAATAAATACTTATTGTTTGAAATAAAGTGGGCCTCTACTTGCCTGGCAAATTTAAGCACAGTTACCCATTTAAGAAACTATTGACTCATTGATTGCCTTGCAACCTGTGATAGTTGTGTATGTATATATGGAGGACAGGGTGAGTACTACAGATACAATGAAAATTAAACCCGGAAAGAGAAAATGAATAAGTTTACAAAGAAAGTCATATGATACGCTGGGTTCATCTATTTATATACACAAACACAGGTGAAAATAGAACTGGAACATAAAACTTAATGCATATATACATATGTTGTTGTCGAGTTGTTTCAGTCATGTTTAACTCTTTGTGAGCCAATTTGGGATTTTCTTGGCAAAGATCCTGGAGTCGTTTGCCATTTCCTTCTCAAACTCATTTTATCAATGAGGACTAGAAGAAAACAGCGTTAAGCTACTTGCCCAGGGTAACACAGCTGATGTCTGAGGTGGGATTTGAATTCATGAAGATGATTTTTCCTGATTCTAAGCCCAAAGCTCTACCCAAGTACCACCTAGCTACCCCATCTATGTATATGTGTATTGTTGTATACATATACATTCATATCCATGTATACACACATACACATGTGCATACATATGCACTCAGATGTAGAATCTATTATGACAATTACGTAGCACCTTAATGTTTGCAAATGATTCGATTCTCATGATCACTCTACCAGATAAGTATTATCATTTCCCTCATTCTAAAGATGAGGAAACTGAGGCTCAGAGTGGTAATGTGATTTTCTCAGAGATTGTCCAATTATTAAATATCTGTGGCGGGACTTGAACGTAGGTCATCATTTGGATGGCTGTACTCTGTGCCTGGAATGCTCTTCCTTCTTAAGGACTTCTCTTAAAATTCCTGGCTTATGTCATGGCTCAGCTCAGATGTTATCTTCTATAGGAGGCCTTTCCTGGCCTTCCTGGCTGCTAGAGGATTCCTTTCTAAGATTACCTTCCATCTACTCTGTATGTATCTTGCATATGCCTATTTATTTACAAACAATTTACAAACATTAATTAAGCTTCTACTACATGCCAGGGACCGTGCTAAGGTTGTGTTTGTACTTCATTTTTGTAGAGGACCGTGGCATCAGGGAAATGATGACATGACTTTGCAGTTGATTTTGATCTGAATGAGAAAGGGCTGTGCAAGGTCACCAACCTCACTTTCTCCTCCAGAGCCATCTGGATCCAGTGACCAGATAGTCATCAGGTTGATTGGAGATGACCCAGGATGCAATGGGAGACCCTGGACCTTTTAGGCTAAGGCCTTAACTGGGGATACAAAGAAAGGCAAAACCAATCTCTTACCACAAGCAGCTCACTGTCTGATGGGGCAGGCAATATGGAAGTGATTGGGTACATTCAAAAAACATTGAGGTCCAAGACTCTTTACCTTTCTGTGTATGTGCAGAGCTTAGCATAGCACCTGGCACATAGCACAAGCTTAATAAATACTTGTTGTTGTCGTTGGTTAATTGATCCTGTCGTGATGCCCAGATCTTCAAAGAATGATTTTGAACAGTGCAGGATGCTAGTATTTTGTCTCTGCTCCTGATCCCTTAAAGGTTTACAAAGTACTTTCAAATTCATGGTGTCATTTGATCCTTTCAAGAAGCCTGAGTGGGAAGCAAGGAATGTGATTATGAGACAATTTCCCTGCCTGACCATGTTCCCAGCCAATTTACCTGACCTTTGAGTTTTTTGTCCAGGTATGACTGCTTGTAGAGTGGAGAGTACTTTGTCCCAAGTTTGAGGGGCTGTGCTGTTGTTTTCAGAGCTATATCTACACAGCAAGCTCTGCCCCACCAGCACTACTCCTCCCTCAAGAACCCAACCTGGACTAGACTCATATCTAAGCTGGATCTGCACTCCTACTCAGATCTGCCACTTAATTCCTCCCACCAGGTGGTCCTGGGGCCGGAAGCAACTACAGCTGTAGCTCTGGAAGCAGCCTCAGAGCTGCATCACTGCTACTGCCCCCAGGGAAGTGGCCAAACTGGGAACTCCTTTCACTCTGACCTAGCAGCTTTTCCCACTAACCTTCTCTGTTGTCTTTGGTGTTTGTGGGTTGAGAAGTCTGGTAACTGCCACAGCTCACTGATTGAAGGCGCTAGGGCCTGTTTCGCCTGGCTCCTGGTCTGGTTGGTCCGGGTGGCCAGGCTCACGCTGGGCTCTGCTCCGTTCAGCTTCCAGCTCCCACTCCCAGCTCCATGCGACAGACCTTACCCAGTGACCATCCAGGCTGTCCTGGGCTGGAGCCCTGCTTCCGTCTGCTATTTTGTAGGTTCTGCAGTTCTAGAATTTGTTCAGAACCAGTTTTTATAGGTATTTGGAGGGACCTGGGTGGGGAGCTCACGCAAGTCCCTGCTTTCCAGCCGCCATCTTGGCTCAGCCCCAAGACTCCAAAGCTGTCAAGATTTTAAGAGATATGCTAATGATACAGATAAAACAGCTTACTTCATGAACCCAGATCTTATGTAGTGCTGTCAGGTTCATGCAGAGTAAGCATTTTGCCATGAGAAGTCATAGTCCTTCCCTTTTTAAATTAAAGATCACGTTTAATAAGTATCCTCCATGAGATAAGGTCTCACATTGCTAGGTAGCCCATGATGCTGAATGCTGCGAAACCATTAGCAGAACAATATGGGAAAGCACATGGACCTCAGTAATGATTCAAGACATTTTTTCAACTTGGCAAATTTTCATCACCTATGGATTTCACCTTGCCTGATTTAGGGCTTAAAGTCTAAGGGTTTGTATGCATACTGATTTGCCCTTCTCTTCTTTCTCTTCCTTCCCTGCCCTTTTCCTCTTTCCTTTCCCTTCAGTTCCCTTCTTTTTCAGACTAGCCAGACACAATAGAGGAATCCAGTGGAAGGTAGGGTGGAGTGAGGAAGGGGGAATACCTGTGTCAGAATGAACTCTTATATACCAAAAGTCACTTCTGGAGTTAGGACATGGGACACAGGTTGGCAGTTTCCAAATTCCCAGATCTTTGATAAGGTCCTACCTTAAAAGAGTTTCTCTTCATTATTTTCTGCCTCATTTCCTGTTCTGTATTTAGGGAAGATGAAAAAAACCAGAACAATCCGTATAGACTGACCTAAGAGAAAAGGGTACACACAAAATGGCCCAAAATTTCTTAGTAGGTTGTGATGTTAGTTTACATTCAGTAAGGAATGGATTATAGACCTAAGAACTCTTTTTATAAAGTTGTGTGTGTGTGTGTGTGTGTGTAAGCGTGTGTGTATGTTAGGGAATCACGTTACTGATACTTCTTTACGAACCAAAAGACCCCTTTTATTGAAGATTCTTGGGTCATGTAGTACTCTCCCCCAAGGAGTCAGTATTTAATTATTTCCTATTATATATTTCCCAATAATCTTCTCATTTCAGATTTTAATGTTTTATATCATGTGCCATTTGCCATTTTTAAAAATGCAATTCCACTGTCAATAAAAGATCCTACCACAAAGAAATGTTTTCCCTGCTGGTGGCTAGCCTAGTTCCTCTTTTAGAAGCGCAGCCCTATTGCTCCCAACTATATTCATTCCCTGAGTTTGAGCTAAAGTATGCCTTCCATCTGCCCCTCAATTTTAATGCTTAATAAACTCTTTGGATCCTTGGAGCCTGCTTATATTATATTCCTATTTCCTTTCATTGTTGAGGAAGCTGGCTAAATTTAACACTTTTAATCTTGCTTCAGCAGTCCATCTCCTTAATCATTTAATGCCGTCATTTCCCCTTTATTCACCAGCATCTTTCTGTGACTCAGGTGCCGAGACCATTTACAACAGTTCAGAGCTAGTATAGCATCACGATCAAGTAACAAAATCTGACCATTTACAAACATTAAGTACTGCCGATGCTCTGCTAAGTAGCTCTTTCTCTCTAAGCTGCAAAAGTGTTTTCGATATCCTCTTTCTGAAATGAGCAATAAAGCTGGGCCTACTTGAGATCGCTGAAATGAGGTTTATTGAAAGTAAAATCTCCCTTGAATCTTTGGTGACAGCCTTTCTGGCATCCTCGGATTTTTAGAATGCTGAGACGTTTATGGAGAGCTGAGGTTCTGTCTAGAACGGACAATTGAACAGAAATTGGCACCTCACATCACAGGCAGCTGAATCCTGACCTTTGAAAGGCAAACTTGAAAATTCAAACTCAAAAGGAGAAGCCCTAATAGCAAGAGTGATGCCAATGTGGGATTTTACAAAAGAACTGAGTTTAATGGAGTAAACCAGTTATGGGTCCTAGGAAATAGTATATGCTTTCTGAATTTGACATTTACCAAGTTTTCTCAAAGGAAAAGGTCTAAGAGTAAAGTGACTGACAGTCAAGGGACATAAGTTAAATTCAGAAACTGGCTTTCTTATTTTAAGATATTCACTTAGCCTTCCCATTCCTTAGTTGTGTCATCTTCAGAAAGGAATATGACCCACTCCTTCCTTCTCCAAAAGGGTAACTTGTCTTCTCCCACCTAACACAATTTAAAAAAAAATCAACAAAATGCTTCCAGGAAATTAAAAGTACTTGGTTACTCTGTTGTGGAAAGAATACTGGCTCTGGAATTAGAAATCCTGAGTTCCACAACTGTCTCTGATACTTAGTATCTATGTCATTTTGCTTCCCCATCAGTGGGCAGCAGTGACCTGTTGGATAGAATGCTGAGTCTGGAATCAGGAAGACCTGAGTACAAATCCAGACTCAAGACACTCATTGACTATGTGAGCTGGGCCAAGTCACTTTCATCTCGGTTTTCTAAATTATAAAATGTTAACATTAATAGCAGCAACTTCTCAGGGTGGTTATGAGAATCAAATGAGATGTTTCTGAAAAGTTCTCAGTGTAGCATCTTGCCCGTAGTAGATGTTTTTTCCTTCCTCTCAATCTCATCTAATAAAATGAAGGCATTGGACTAGACAGCCTCCAAGATTGATTGTATTTCTAGATCTATGATCCCAACCCACTGGAAGTAGTTGTGGAACTTGTCATTATAAATTCAAAAAGTTACTTTCATTGTCCTTTCTTCTCCTGCTTTTCAGCAGAAAGGAAGTTAAGACGGTGAGTTCAGCTGGAAATCAGTAATATTTTATAAAGCACGTCTCATTACCTTCATTTTGTAAACACTATTCAAAGTCCTCCTTCAAGAGAGAAGAATGTATTTGGTGAAAAGCCACTTTCTTTCCTCTGGGAAGAGATTCCAATCTTCCAACCAAATCCCATCTGTGCATTTGAAAAATGCATAATGGATATATGTTTGTCAAGATTGAAGTTGATTGTTTATATTGCCTGCCCTATTGAAAGCTCTTGAGGGAAAGTACCATGCCTAATTTTTAATATGCCCCCCTCTAAGAATCTAGCATAGTGATGTGTATCCTGTAAGGATTCAATAAATATTTGACTAACTGACTTTTAGGCTGATCATATGCAATGGTGGGAGGCACAAACAAATAGCTATTATTGAATGATAAATGCCTTTACAGTGGCTCATCTTGATTGTAGAGAAAGTACCACCCAGTGACACAAATCAGAAAATCCATGAGGCACCACAGGTTTACAAATTCTGTCTTATAATGCATAAACCAAAGGTCCCAGCAGTCAGTCATGTGATACAGGATTGGATTAGGACTACAGTCAGGTCCAAAACAGATGACAATATACTTATATGCATATATTCATAGGATCATTATTATTATACAGACATTTAAAATAACTTTGAGATTATGACAGTTCTATCAATTCTACTTCACACAACTGTCTATCACAAGAGAAAGACTATGGAGTTTTCATTCATCCCTTCTTTTATCTTTTGGGTATGTGAGATCTCTAATCAAATGTAGTTTTGATTTTGGGGAAATTCTGGATGCACATTGTTTCTATTCAGAATTAATCCATTATATGCTTGTCAAAAATATGCATCCTCAATGACTTCTCATAAATAAAAAGAGTAGAGGTGAGTGTTACTAAATGAATGACATACACACACTCACATATATATATATATATATATATATATATATATATATATATAAAATCTAAGAAAAATTTCAAATGAGAACATATAAGGAGAAATTATGCACATTACTTTATGTCAACATTAATTTAACTCAATTGCTACTTCTCTCTTCAAAATTGCCCTACTGAAGAATTCCACTATAACAGTAGAAGTAGAAAGTAGCTAGGTGACATGATGGACAGAGAGCTGGGCCCAGAATCAGAAATACATGGGATCAAATCCAGCCTTGGAATTTTACTAGCTGTGTGAACCTGGACAAGTTGCTTAATCTCTGTTTGCCTTGGTTTTCTCATCTGTTAAATTTAGATCCTAATAGCAGCTACCTCCCAGGGCTGTTGTGAAGATCAAAGGAAAAAAATATTGGTAAAGTACTTTTATTTACTAAGGCAGGCCTGTACAACCTGTGGCCCACCAAAGGACTTTGGGCAGCCCTCGAAAAATGAAGAGGAAAATATTCTATACATTTTTCGTGGGCATTCTAAAGTCATGCCTACAGACTGCTTACGGCCCATGGGCCACAGTTTTTGCAGACCTATACTAGAATCAGCTGGGTGGTGCAGTGACTAAAGTGTAGGGCCTTGGAGTCAGGAATATTCATCTTTGCTGAGTTCAAATCCAGCCTCAGACACTTACTATCTGTGTGACCCTGGGCAAGTTATCTCACCCTTTTTGCCTCTGTTCCTCTTCTGTAAAATGAGCTAGAGAAAGAAGTGACAAAACACTCCAGTATCTTTGCCAAGAAAACCCTAAATGGGGTAATGAAGTGTTGGATAGGACTGAAACTACTGAACAACAACTCTACCGTACCACTTAGTTACCTTCTACTTCTGCTGTTATAGTGATAGATTTATGGGGAAGGTACTGAAAATTTTTAATGGTTTTTAGAACATTTACGATAATCTATTTCATTGTTGGGAATCTCATATGTGTTAACATTATTTAAAGAACAAAGAATAGATTCTGCTATGGAGAGAAGGAGCCACATTAACTAAATTAAAGCAGAAGACTTTTAAAATGTAGCTAAAAGGAAAGATAGCTCACAGGATTTCAACAGACCAGTGAGTAAAAGGAATTAGAAGGCAGCGTGGTGCAGTGATAGCCCTGGAGTTAATGAACCTGGAATTTAATTTCGGCTATGCTACTTAAATAGTAGTTAACATTTGCACAGCTCTTTAATGTTTGCAAAGTATTTTACATATATCATCTCATTTGATCCTCGTGGTGATCAGGGACATAGGTATGATTATTATCCCCATTCTAAAGATGGGAAAACTGAGACTGAGATAAGTTAGGTGACTTGCCCAGAATCATACAGCTACTTAGTATCTGGAGCAGCATTGAATTCAGTTCTTTCTAATTCAAAGGCCAACATTCTGTGTACCATACTAGTGGTATCAAACTCAAATTGGCATGGATCCTGTGAGCCAAATAGTGACTTAGAAAACCACAAATTAATAGCATCTATGTTTTATCAATTTTTTATTTAATTCATTAAATATTTCTCAATTACATATCACTCTGATTCTGGCTACTGAAGAGTTTTTCAGTGCTGCTAGAGTTGGATACCTCTGCAGTATAATATATTTCTGTCTACAGTGTTCAAGATAATTATGAGAAATTCAGAAAGGAAGGAAGGAAGGAAGGAAGGAAGGAAGGAAGGAAGGCAGAAAGGACGGAAGGAAGGAAGGAAGAAAGGAAGGACAGGGATAGGAAGAAAAGACACCACCATGAGTTTATATGCATGTAATTTTATGAATAATTGATAAAGACTCCTAAATCAACATATACAAAGATTATTGATTATTTCATTGTAAAAGTAGGTGAATAATAGAAAAGGAAAAACTATATTGGAAAATAATGTTTGGAATCAACAATTCATATGGTTTGTGGACTACTCAGTGGCCTCACAATTGTTTAGAATGAATGCTTATGTCAAGGGATTGGGAAATCCTTTGACTTTGGAAAAATTGAACAACATCACAAAGAAATGAAATTGTTTTTTCAGATGTCAAATGCCTGGTTGTGAATAAAAGAGTTTGTTTTTTTTATGTTATTGGTTTGAGAAAAAAATTTAAATCAATATAAATTAGAAGATATAAAACTGAGAAGATATTGTTTCAACATAAATTATTAAAACAACTATTGATGCAAAAAAAAGAAAATTTGACAAAAGACATTGTACTATGATAATTTCTTAGAGTAGTTTAATGAATAAAAAAACAGACAGAAAAAAGTCCAGAAAAGATCTCAATTCATGAACATTTAACCATCAGAAGACAGATATGCCAGCTAAGGTCAATGGTAGTTTAGAGTATAAGTTCACTTGCAATATACTACTGAGTGTGAATGGTAGGGAGATAGTATTAATGAAATTTATTTTTTATTCTATTTGTATTCTCTCCAGTTAGTGTTCTGTGGTCTTCCCAGACAGTGACTACCTTCATTCTGAATTTGGTGAATTATCTTTGATTGACATAATCATACTCTCAGCACCATCCTAGCTACTGTATAGAAAACAGATTTAGAAGCGTTCACTAAGCCTGTATATCTACACTTCTTTAGCTAACTACACAATTCAGTTCTTAACTCCCAGACCTTCTTTTCTATTTCCTAGGAAAAAGGCTACAGATAGGCAAAAAAGAGATGCAGCAGATAGAGCATTGCGCCTATCAGGAGACTTCAGTTACTCACTAGCCTGTGACCTTGGGCAAGTCACTTAACCTCCGTCTGCTTTAGTTTCCTTAACTGTAAAACAGAAATATTTGCACCTGGCCAACAGGGTTATTTTAAGGACAAAATAAGATAATATTTGTAAAGCTCTTTTCAAACCTTAAAGTGCTATGTGAATGCTAGCTACTATGTAGCTGCTTCCAGTATATATCAATATACCTGTAGCTTTCAGAGGGAAGATCAGTGCATTACCTTTGACCTCCATTTGGCACTCAGAACTTGGCCAGTGTTTTCATTGCCTATAATCAATCAATCTTTGATAAAGAATAGTGTGTGAGACTGGAGGTTCTAGTCCAGGCATTGCTGTCATGTGGCCAACATTATCAACTCTCCTGTTACCACATTATAATTAAAATAGAGAAGAGAGACATCACTATCGAAATACTACAAATCAAAACTACTACTCAAAATAATGCCCAGAGTGAAGTCACTAGGAAAAGTGACAGTTACAATACCTGCTTGCACTACCTTAGTATTTCTCTGACTGATGTCTCCACTCTGCCAGAGAAACTACTCATTGGGATAACCTCATCATCCTAACATCTCATTAACTTGATAGTACCTTTTGCCTCTCTGATTGGAGGTGGGGTTGTGAACTCCAAACCTCCATTTAAGGAGAGACCTCGTTCAGATATCTCTTCATCTCTCACCTGCCTGAACTACTTTGAGACTTCTCTCACTGACTTCTCAACCATGCCCTCAAGTACCCTCTGTTCCCTCTCTGTTCTTCCCCCACCTTTGATAACTTTTTTTGGTATGTCGTCTTTCTCCCATTAGATTGTAAGCTCAATGAGGGCAGGGATTGTTTTTCTTTTTTCATATTTGTATCATCAGAACTTAGCATGGTATCTAGCACACAGTACCATAACACATAAAGAATCTAGGTAATGCAGTCGATAAAACACGTGGCCTGGAGTCAGGAAGAGTTGAGTTCAAATCTGGCCTCTGACAACTATGAACTATGGCAAGTCAATTAAGCCTATTTGCTTCAGTTTCCTCATCTGTAAAATGAGCTGGAGAAGGAATTGGCAATGCCATGAAAACCCCAAAATGGACTCACAAAGAGTCAGACATGACTGAAAAACAACTGAATGACAACAGCACACAGTACGGGCTTAATAAGTGATTATTCATTATTGCAAGAGAAAAATTTCTAAGGTTGAAAATTAATATCTTGTTTACATAAAGATTCTATCTCAAATGTCTGATAAGCTGTTGTTAAATAGGTATATGTAGAGTTAAAATTTAACAAGGTGGAAAATGACACCATTTGGCGGGTAAGTTCTGCATAAGAAGAAGGACTGCAGGGTGTGGTAAGAGAAGTATTAGTAATGTAGTTACAAAGATGAGTTCAGATCCCGCATCTAACACTTACTAGATATGTGGTCATAGGCAATTCACTTAACTTTTTTGAGTCTCAGGCAAAACCCTGTAATATATCTAGTAAGTCATAGATGTGTTGAAATTTACATTGGTGGACAGAGTTTCCTTCTATTACATCACAGATCATTCTTTAGCCAGCCAGGTACGGTATAGCATTTTTCCTGCTTTCTATGTTAGACTAAATTAGTTATGACCTCAGTAATAAATGTATTGCTCTGATTGACTATTACTGTTTTTCTCCTCTTAGAAAGCTTAGCATGATTTCCAATACTTTTAAAAACCCCTTGCCATTGAGAGGTGTTTTCAACTCTGATTCCATTTCTTTTTCTAGAGTCAGGATTTTTTCATATTTAGATTTTATGCTGCCTTTCCAATTGTCTTCCTCCATATAGAGTTCTTATGGTAGAGTCGGAAAAAAAAGTTTCACATTCTAAACAAACTTAAACCAACAACTTCAGTAAGATCAGCAAACTCTTAAGTGTGATTGGGTAATGGCAATACATCCAAAATCAACTCTGCATTTTGCAGAATGCCTCTGTTGTTACCACAGGCAGTCCTTACAGCTGTCACTGTATTTTTTAAGACAAATTTTCCTTTTGTGACACCAAGTTCTACAACATATTTTGTTCTATGTACTCATTTTTATCTTTATCCAAAATATTTTTAGTCCCATTGGAGTTCTACACTGAATGGTTTACTAAAGCAGTCACTATGCAGAGGATGTGAATTATTTATATATATAGACTACTTTTAAATTGAGACCAACATCAATTTGAGTAGGTCCCTGACTTTGGGAAGCTGATTGCCATGTAAATAACTATGGAGCCAATGCCTTTGAATTAGTGTACAAATGTCTACAATTGACGAATAAAATATATTTGCATTTGAAAGTTATTTTATCGATGAAGAATAGATCTTTGGTAAAGCTTTCCATGTCTAATTATGCTAATTCCATAATTTTTCATAGTATGCCTTCATGCAATTTTCTGATTTGTTATTGTGATGAGCTATAAATGTTTGTATTTATTATGCCAGAGACATAAAAAGTGCTTGCTCATCTCTTGTCATTTTAGACATTTATACATTCCCTTCAAATGAAGGGGATACTGGTTTGTGAGTGGCGGCACTGTAGGAATTGTAAATCAATCCATCTTTCACCCTTCCTCTTCTTAGCATGCAGTTAGCAAATTTGAGCTAATTTAATGACCCGAGGATGGATTTTTCATTGATTTTTCCAAGATCTGTCTTCTAGAAAAAATGACTTGTAAGTTTTAACAAAATTATGGCCCTAAGTCTTATACCATACAAGGTCTCTGGTCTCTGGATTACATTCCATTACAGGCAATTTCGGGTTGCTGTTCTGACTTGATATTGGGTTACAAGATAGATTTAATGGCAGGTTTAGAAATAATACCTTTTATTAAGTAATGCACTATTTAAGAAAAAAAAGTTCACCTGCATTGGTTGTCCAATGCTTATTCTTTCCCTGCATGTAAATGTGCTGATTTGTCTTTCCCCTTTTGCTTTCCTTGTTCATGCTGGCATTTTTGTGTGATGACTTCTGTGCTCTCTGTAAACTCAAGATTCCTTTTTTGGTTTCTCCTGCAATTAATGGAACATATGCATTATGTAGTAGTCCTTTCTTTCTTCTGGCACAACAAACATTTTGGACAACGACATGATTTGCTTCGACATTAAGTTCATTAGCGGACAAAAACCGATGCATTCCTTGCCAGCCCACAGACATATACAACATTTGGTGTAGCATTCAAAGTAGGCAATCCTAACTTTAAATATGCTTCTCAAATACCTCAGTAGCACTGGTGAATTTGGAAGCAGGAAGTACAGAGTTTGAACTTTGCAGGTAGCTCTGATCTTAATATTCTCTCCCTGAGAACAAACAGCAAGTTTTTGGTGACTCCAGACAGCAGGCAACTTAATTAATCAAGTTTCTTTGTTTAATTTTTCTCTCTGTTTAACTGTACAGTGGAGCAAGAGAGCGAATATTAGTTATTTTGCCAGAAGGTTTTTTTCAAATTTGTCTTCATTATTTTGGGGCATTCAGATATATAGATTGATGGACGGATAAATGGATGAATTGTAGAGATGTAGAGAATAGAGAGGCAGCTAGGTGGCTCAGTGGATAGGGCCCTGGGCCTGAAGTCAGGAAAATCTGAGTTAAAATCCAGCCTCACACACTTACTAGCTGTGTGACTGTGGGCAAATCACTTAACCTTCGTTTGCCCAAAACCACTGGAGAAGGAAATGGCAAACCTCTCCAATATCTTTGCGAAGAAACCCTAGTTGAACAAGACTGAACAACTGAATAAGATAATAGTGAGATATACAAAAACATACATATACATGTGTATATATGCATGTGTATATGTGTATACACATAATGGATATATATATATATACACACATATGGATATATACATCTCTACATACATATACATAGATTTTGTGTATCTATCTATATCTATAAAATTGTGCTTCCTAGATATCCATATGTATGTATTACTAATGAAAAAAGCACTGGATTTGAATTTAGGAGACCTAGATTCTTGTTCCAGCTCCATTACTAATTAGCCCAATAACCTTACACAAGTTAATTAGTCTTTCTATGCTGCAGTAAAGGCTGATATCTCTAAAATGGGCATCTCTACTTTCTACACATATAGAAATATAGGATATACAAACATTAAAATAGTGAGAAATATTTGAATAAATAAGTGCCATACAAATTAAAAATATACTTTGGAAACTTCCAATGATATAGTCTTGGAGTCTGGCTATGGAAAATTCTCCTACTTGCTTTCAGTATTTCTGTAACTAAATCCCCTTGGATGAAACCAAAGATGAATCCATTGTTTACTAAGTTTGGTGGTGAATAGTATCTGAGTGAAGTTCCAATTAAAAAATATATATGCACATATGTATTGATGTGTTTTGTCTTTCCTTTTTAGATTGAAATCAATTCTATTTTAGTGTCAGTACAGCCTGGGTAAAAGGGATACCCTACTGTGATTTCAACATAATAAAGGCTGATTGAAATGTCAATGACTCAGCTGTGTTTTCTATTGCAAAGTTAAACATAGTCTTTTCCTTTAAACAAAATGATTCAGAAGAAGTGGGAGTTTTGGGACAATAGGGCCAAGGAAAAGAATATTAGTTCATTTTATGACCCATTACACAGATAAAAAAAAAACCTTCTTAACTTGCTGAGAAACTATGAGTGAAGACGCCCTCCAATCTGTCCTATCTATCCAAGGACACTATATCTTGTAGCAATTCAAATCTCTGAAAATTTTTCATTCATTTAATTGGAATTCATTTACTGGCTATAAGATATAAATTTTATGTGTGTGTATATGTCTGTGTGTGTATCAGGGGTGTGTATATATATATTTATACACATAAATATCTATATGTCTATACCTATATCTACATCTATACACAGACACAGACACAGACACACACACACACAGACACACACACACACACACACACACACACACATCTATATATATATATATATATATATATATATATATATATATATATATATAGTATGCCTATCTGGATATTTGTATATATAAATATATACATACATACTTATACCTCTGCAAAAGAGAGAAAGCAGTTTTTTAGATTTTATTCTTGGAATGATTAGGGAATTAGGAAGCAAAACCACTCTATATTCCAATCTTTGGAGGGATGTAGATCTTTTCAAAATGCTGATTGCTTAACTGAAGCAACCCTCATAGCATATCTTGAATAAAGTTGGAGTGAGCAATGCTATTCCACAATGACATCATAAATATGTATAACCCTTGTGTCATGTTCTTCCTCCAAACATAAATAACTAAAGGCCATTTTGGTGTCTGCTCATTTCTCAGGATTGTCATTCTAATCTAGATGCTATAAGATCCTCAGTATCTGACATCTTCTAACTGTAGCAACCAAATCTCTTAACAAGCAGTTTCACAAAGCTAAATGTACAGTTTTATTTATAAGTTAACATAAACAGAACTTAGACCATGACCTATGAAATGTAATGATCCCCAACAAAGAACAGAGAACTTATCAGAAAACAATTAAAATTCAGTGCATTGTGATCCTGAACAGGGCTCCACCAAGGAGAAGTTGGGGTTCCAGATTATTGTCTCCTTTAGCCACTCTGTGTAAGAAGTGTTAGTTGTTTCTTGTGGCTTTGATTAGCTCCTACTGTTGTTATCAATCTTTAGCAGTTCCCATTACTTCTCGTTGTCTTCCATAATTCTGAAGCTCTCATTACATCCTAGTCCCAATAAGTGGTAGTTTCCTTGTCTTAGGGTTCTGCTTTCTATCTCATGGAACTCTGTTTTCTATGACTATTCTACATTCTCAGCAGGTGGCCTTTTCATCAATAACCTCATTTAGCTATCTCTGCAGTTCTGCCATTCTCCTTCATCAACCAATGTAAGTTGTCTTCCCCACAGATAGACTCTCTAATTAGCTGATATGGGAAGAATTTTTATGGAGCGTTTACAACTCAAAAACACACCTTTGTTATTCTTAAACCTGCTTAATTCATGGTCTTCATAGATCCATTCCTCAGTATAAGAGTTCTGTCAAAGGCTAAAGAAACTTTCCCTTTGTGCTGCACAAGAAAGTTGTCTCTGTACCTATTCATGGAGGCTCATTTTGACTCATTAGAGTTGGCCTTCTCTCTTCCCCAGTGCCCTAGAGGTGGATCACCTATTCATGTTAGAACTTTATTTTGGGTTTAGAGACTTTTAGAACCAACCCTACTTTCTCTTGTATTATACCTCTCTCCCCCTTTTAGCCAGGCCATGTCGTTAAATTACACATCTATATCTCAAAAAATTTAGGGAAATCAAGTACAGGAATAACTTCTCCTAGTGGTGATGGTGGTAGATTGTTGTCTAAAGGATATATAAGTGAGGAAAACAGATTTGTCCTCCCAGCTACAAACATCATAACCGAGCCCAAATTTAGTGAAATTAAGCTTCTTCTGTCGTTAATGACCAATGACATATTAGTAATTAATAATGTTTGTAATTTTGTTCCTATGGAACTGTCATCTGTAACATTACTTCATTTGATTCCGTGTTGGTATGAAAACAACACCGTCAAGGTGTATTTGCACATCTATGGATGAGACTTCCAAATTTAACTGTCAGAATTTGGGAGGACATACCAGGTTAGAAATTAATTTGGTTGGATTAAAGAGACCATTTAATCTCAAATTCAATTAACATGATCTAGAGGAAAGTCAAAGACCTGTATTCTAACCTTTTACTATCTAAGTATGTGATCTGGGCAAATCATTTAACTTTTGTGGACTCTTTTTTCCCCTCAACTACAAAATGAGAGGGAACAAAGGGATAGGATTACACAATACTAATAGTTGAGATTTATATAGTACTTTAAAGTTTGGGAAGAGTTCTGAAAACATCTCACTTGAGCCTCACAATAATGTTGTGAGGAATCATATTAAGGTATTTTTACTAGTGAAAAGTGAACTCATATTTTCCTGATTTTTAAATCCAACTCTTCACCATGCTTGACTGCCTCACATGCAAAAACTAAGTCACATTTGTATAGTAATTTAAGGTTTACAACATAATTTCCTCACAACAACCTTGTAAAGCAAAGGATACACATATTATTTATCTCTATAAGATTCAGGGAGGTGATACATTTCTTAGTTCTGTTTCTTCTCTAAAATTCTGTGATTCTGGAGGATAGAGAAGTTCCTTACTCCCATTTAAATGAAGCACTCATTTTATTGCATGGGTCATAGAATGAAACAAGTTATTTTTCCTTCTTTCTTTTTACCACATCATATATTAGCATTATAGACAGTAGGCTATTGGTTAACTAATCAAGGACAATTTGGTTAAAATATACAGTAAATCCTTTTGTAAAAGATACAGGAGGATGGCACAACTCCTCTTTGGCCATGTTTGCCCTTAGCAGTTGGCATATTTGCAAGTAGCTATCCTTGTCTGGCTCAGCAAAGACGCTCTTAATGTTATGCAGATTTTATAAAATGGCTGGGGCAACCCTTGCAACTAGACTGAGAACCACTTTGCATAAACAGAATACTGTGATCAATAGTTTCTCACCTTACATAGTGACATCTTTCCTTATGCCTCCCTAGCATATCAATAATTGTCATTATAGTCTAAAGTCTAAAATCCTGGTGAATTTTACTGAGAAATAAGAGGAAGATACTGTAGAGAATAATGATTAATCTTAGAACTTTCAATTCTCATTTTCTCTGATACCACCTTCTTCAAATGTTGTTGTTGTTGTTGGGGTCATGAAGAGTCAGACATGACTGAACAAAAAGAGCAATTTAGATGACTGTAGTTACAGGTTTATCTTAAAGAGGCTGAAGAGTAGAAAGCATATGATTTTTACATATGATCAGATTTACAGATATGTTGATATCCTACCTGGTTTCTGGCCCCTCCCCTCATAGAATCATAGGACTTTAAAGTAGGACGGGGTGTTATAATCATCTCATCCAATCCTATCATTTTACAAATGAGGAGAAATTACTTGTCCAATGACAAATGAATTTATAAGGAATTCCCATTAATATTGCCACTCATACTGTAGGCTTAGTCTTATGTCAAGTCCTGGAAGCCAAACAATTCCTAGAAAGATGAACATGACAACCCTTGTATTCTATGTCAGTGGCTCGACAATATCACACTTCCTATTGGTTCCACTCAGATTTAGTTATCTAGTCAGACAACAAGCATTTATTAAGCACTTATGTGCCAGGCACTGTGCTAAATATTAGGGATACAAACAAAGGCAAAAGACTTTTCCTGTTCTCAAGTACCTTACAATTTAATGGGGAAGACAATGCAAACAACTATGTACAACCAAAATATTATCACAATCAAATGGAAGTAATCTAGAAGTAAGGCAGTGCTATTTCAATGGATTGGGAAAGGCTTCTTATAGAAGGTGAAGTTTTATTTTCCAGATTAATTTATTTTTTTTAATTTTTTAAAATTTATTTACTATTTTTAACTTTCAGCATTGATTTCCAAATACAAATTTTCTCTCCATTTCTACCCTCCCCTCCACTCCAAGATGGCATATATTCTGATTGCCCCATTCCCCAGTAAGCCCTCTCTTCTGTCACCCCAACCCACCATCCCCTTTTCCTTTACTTTCTTGTAGGGCAAGATAGATTTCTATGCCCCACGGCCTGTATATCTTATTTCCCAGTTGCATGCAAAAACAACTTTTCTCCTGAACGTCTGCTTTTAAAACCTTGAGTTCCAAATTCTCTCCCCTCTTCCCTCCCCACCCTCCCTAAGAAGGCAAGCAATTCAACATAGGCCACACATGTATTATTATGTAAAACCCTTCCACAACACTCATGTTGTGAAAGACTAACTGTATTTTGCTCCCTCCTATCCAATCCCTCTTTATTCAATTTTCTCCCTTGACCCTGTCCCTTTTCAAAATTGTTTGCTTTTGATTACCTCCTCCCCCTATCTGCCCTCCCTTCTATCATCCCCCCTTTTTATCCCCTTCTTCCTTCTTTCTTGTTGGGTAAGATAACCAATTGAGTGTGTATGTTTTTCCTTCCTTAAGGCAAATCCAATGAGAGCAATACTCACTCATTACTTCTCACCTGCTCCTTCTTCCCTTACAATGAACTGCTTTTTCTTGCCACTTTTATGTGAGATTATTTCCCCCATTCTATCTCCCCCTTTCTCCCTCTCTCAATATATTCCTCTCTCATCCCTTAATTTGATTTTATTTTTTTAGCCCTCTCTCTCTCTCTCCCTCTCTCCATATACATACATATATATATATATCTGAGGTCTCATGAATCACACACATCATCTTTCCATGTAGGAATGTAAACAAAACAGTTCAACTTTAGTAAGTCCCTTATGATTTCTCTTTCTTATTTACCTTTTCATGACTCTTTTGATTCTTTTGTTTGAAAGTCAAATTTTCTATTCAGCTCTGGTCTTTTCACTGAGAAAGCTTAAAAGTCCTCTATTTTATTGAAAATCCAGATTTTGCCCTGGAGTATTATACTCAGTTTTGCTGGGTAGATTATTCTTGGTTTTAATCCTAACTCCATTGACCTCCTGAGTATCATATTCCAAGCCCTTTGATCCCTTAATGTAGAAGCTGCTAGATCTTGTATTATCTTGATTATGTTTCCACAATACTCAAATTGTTTCTTTCTGGCTCCTTGCAATATTTTCTCCTTGATCTGGGAGCTCTGGAATTTGGCAACAATATTCCTAGGAGTTTTGTTTTGGGGATCTATTTGAGGAGGCGATCTGTGGATTCTTTCAATTTCTATTTTACCCTCCAGCTCTAGAATATCAGGGCAGTTCTCCTTGATAATTTCTTGAAAGATGATATCTAAGCTCTTCTTTTGATCATGGCTTTCAGGTAGTCAAATAATTTTTAAATTATCTCTCCTGGATCTATTTTCCAGGTCAGTGGGTTTTCCAATGAGATATATCACATTGTCTTCCATTTTTTTCGTTTCTCTGGTTCTGTTTTATAATATCTTGATTTCTCATGAAGTCACTAGTTTCCACTTGCTCCAATCTAATTTTTAAGGTGGTGTTTTCTTCAGTGGTCTTTTGGACCTCTTTTTCCATTTGGCTAATTCTGCCTTTCAAGGCATTTGTCTCCTCATTGGCTTTTTGGATCTCATTTGCCATTTGAGTTAGTCTATTTTTAAGGTGTTATTTTCTTCAGTATTTTTTCCGGTCTCCTTTAGCAAATCATTGACTTGTTTTTCATGATTTTCTCACATCACCCTCCTTTCTCTTCCCAATTCTTCCTCTACTTCTCTTACTTGCATTTCCAAATCCTCTTGAGCTTTTCCATGTCCTGAGAGCAATTCATACTTTTCTTGGAGGTTTTTGGTGTAGGGTCTTTGACTTTGTTGACTTCTTCTGGCTGTATGTTTTGGTCTTCTTTGTCACCAAAAAAAAATTCCAAAGTCTGAGTCTGAATCTGAGACAGTTTTCTCTGCCTGTTCATGCTCCCAACCAACTACTTGACCCTTGAGCTTTTTGTCGAGGTAGGACTCCTTGTCGAATAGAGTGTACTTTGTCCCAAGCTTGAGGGGATGTGCTGCTGTTTTCAGAGCTACTTCTACACAGCAAGCTCTGCCATGCCAGCCCTCCTTCTCCCCCAAGGACTGCCAAACAGGATTGTGGCCCAGATTCAGGCAGGGCAAAGCAGGCTTTGCACTCCAGCTCTCACCTGTGGCTTAATTTCTCCCACCAGGTGGGCCTGGGGTCGCAAGCAACTGCAGCTGTAGCTCTGGAAGCAGCCTCAGAGCTGCACCACCTCCACTGTCCCTGGGGCAGTGGCCAACCGTGAACTCCTTTCACTCTGGCCCAGTAGCTTTTCCCACTAACCTTTTCTGTTGTCTTTGGCATTTGTGGGTTGAGAAGTCTGGTAATTGCCACAGCTCCTTGATTCAGGGCACTACGCCTGTTCCACCCGGCTCCTAGTCTGGTTTGTCCTGGTGTGGCCCATGCTGTGCTCTGCTCCCAGCTCCATGCAATAGACCTTTTCCAGTGACCATCCAGGCTCTCCTGGGCTGGAGTCCTGCTTCCCTTTGCTATTTCATGGTTCTGCAGCTCTAGAATTTGTTCAGAGCCATTTTATAGGTGTTTGGAGGGACCTGGGGGAGGAGCTTAAGGAAGTCCCTGCTTTCCAGATGCTGTCTTGGCTCTGCCCTCCAGAAGGTGAGGTTTTAAGTTGCTTCTGAGTCCTCAAATTATCAAACAAATATTTAGGGAGAAGGAAAGGGAATACACATTTGTGTAATGCCTACGATGTGCCAGGCACTATGATAAGTACTTTTTACTAACATTATCACATTTGATCCTCACAACAACCCCAGGAGTTAAGAGTTATTATTATCAGTTGACGAAACT
Organism: Trichosurus vulpecula; assembly: GCF_011100635.1. Taxonomy (NCBI): domain Eukaryota; kingdom Metazoa; phylum Chordata; class Mammalia; order Diprotodontia; family Phalangeridae; genus Trichosurus; species Trichosurus vulpecula. The sequence continues at coordinate 357,641,615 of NC_050574.1, forward strand.
CAAGCAAAGACAGATTAAGTGACTAACTTAGGTTCACACACCTAATAAATATCTGATGGCAATTTAAACTCACATCTTCCTGACTCTGGGACTATCACTCTATACACTGCATCACCTGTTTATATGTAAAATACAGTCTCTTTTCTCCCATTCCTCAGTATAATGTATGTTCATTGAATGCAGAAACTATCTTTTGTATGCCTTTGTGTACCTAATACCCTGTCCAGCACTTTGCATTGTAGGCACTTAATAACCGCTGGTTCGGCTGAATCTGGTTTCAGTAACTGGGCTCTTGCCTTGTTCTTTGTCACTAAGATCCCATGTTATAGTTGTGTTCCGTTAACTGCATTTCTATCTTATCCCTCTACTCAGTTATTGATTTACTTTATGACTTGTTCTTACTCATTTTCATCAAAATTTTGGTCCAGATCTTTATCTCCTTCCCTGCATGTCCTCCCAGGGAATGGAATCCTGCCCATAAATTGCTACCTGCTTTGTTGTTTCCCACCTGGATACTCTCCTGGATTTCATCATTTTCTCTAGATGCTCATCTTCCTGAGAGATCATGTTAGTTCTGAAACTCACAGCTCTTGAGTATCACCTGCCCCTGGGGGCCCCTCCTTAGGCTGATTGAAGAAAGAAAAGGATGGATATCAGAGAAAGTCTTCCCAGATCTTCCATTTGAAGAGGGCATCCAGGAAAACCATCCCATCATTTTCCATTAGCTACAGCACTTCACCATGTGTCTCATGCTGACTTTTCTCCCTTCCTCCTCCTTCCTCTGTCTTTTTAGCCCTCCACCTGCATTAGGCCATGAGCTCTTTGAGGGTAGAGACTGCCTTTCTTATTATCCTCAGTGTTTAGCACAGTGCCTGGTATTTAATAAATGTTTATTGATTGACTAGCTCCTTCCTTGATGACCTCTTGGATGCTAACTGCATACTTTTAAGGACATTTCTTTGGGATCCAATTGCTGGATTACTCTAATGTTGTTGTGTCCACCTTCCTGAGACATTTGCCTGTTGTGACACTTTCTTGAAATTGTTCATTTATCTGTCAGAGTTTCCCCTTATTGACTGTTATTGAGACTACACTCTATTACTTGGCCTAACCTGGAGGGCTTCACTAGTTTCTAGACTGGCTTTCTTCATTCCAATCGTTCCGGCTGCTGATCCTTATTTTAGCAATTCTTTTTCTTCAGTTCACCCTTGATAAACCTAAGCTTTCATTCAGGTTTAAACACTGCTAGATTTAACCTATGTAGTATGTTAGATATGCACAATTTTTTCAAAGTAATATAGATATTAAATGGCTCAATATTCACACTTGAAACTTTCCCTTATGGATGATGAACTCAAAATGTATTTCAGAAATCTGTCATAGAAGCAATATGTCATAGTTGTGGTGGGAGACTTCAGTTGTCTAGACATTTCCTTTTGGATTCTCTGATAAAAACAAAACAGAAAAATTCAGTTAAGAAGATTCAGTTAAGAAGATACAGTCAAGAAGATAATAACATCAAGATTCTAATGATTCTGATGTGAAAAAGGGAGGGGCTATTTATATAAAGAGAATAAGGTGGTTGCGAAGGGCTGTTGGTGCAAAAAATTACATTGCTGAGATATTTTTGTAATATTTCATAAAATACTGAGACAAAGCTAGATACCTAAAAACGAATTCTAAGGAATAATTTTGATGACCTGGGGGATATGTGTCCTCATCAATGCAAGTATTCCATTCCATCAGTACAGATTACATTATGGATTTTCATTCTGTGCCATTCTTGCCCACATTTTTCCATAAATCAACTGCAGAGGATCCAGACAATGGGATGATTTTTTTTTTCTCTAGCTCTTTTAACATCTTAAAGCTTCCAGTAAAGAAATAAAGCTAACTATCTATAACCTTTTGCTTGTGCCACACAACAGAAACTTCATTCATTTTTCTGATGATCATTTTATTCAGTATTATTTAGGAGTGTATGGGAACCAGCTTGTAATAGCTCAGAAGAACCAGCTGATACATTTTTATTGTGAGCATTTATACCTCATAAATCAGTAAATGCCCTAAATCAGTACTGATTTGATGTTTTGATGATTTTCTAGACTTAAGAAAGTGATAGAGAAAATATTAATAATTAAAATTAAAAGCAGGTCTGATGAGTTTTGGAAAACTGGCTATTTAACATTTACTACCACACCACTGCTGATAACCCTTATAACATTTACTTAATATGAGTAATCACCAAAGCTTACTTTTACTCATCTCTCCTTTGTGCATTACATAATCCACAACTGTACTTCTTCAACAATGGAGATATTCAAGAATTCATGACTATGGAGTATCACCAGGAGAACATTTGTTACGTAAAATTGGGCCCTTGAAATGGGAAGTAGCTTTGAATTATTAAAAGCACCACATAGCCTTCCAAAAGTTATCCACTCTATGTTCTTTCTGTGTTATGCTATTGCTAGAGAACACCTTGTGGAGTACTGAACTTGTGCCCTGGCCATCGAAGGGAAATGTGCTTGCCTCTTAAGGACTTGTTGCTTTGAAATGATGTAGCAAACTGTGGGAGGTCCACTTGGTTCCTCACTGCAAGAGACATAAGAGGGAGGGGGGAAGTTTGTATCAAAGCTGCTTCTGATAATATTGGCCGCTTAGATGAAAGGAGTAGTCCAGTCAATAGGTTTTAAAGAGGGGATGACTTTATCCTGTGTCTCTCCCTCATCAAAGCGTACTCAAAACTCTTCCTGTGACATGTGGGGGAGGAACTTTACCTTTTCCCCTCTCTTTGATTCATAGTGTCCTTCAGCACGTGGTAGTTGAGAAAAGGAGAAAGGACTCTATGACTATATTCTATTCAAACGAGACGAATGTGAAGGATTGTGTTTACTATCCCGTCATAACATTCTCTCTCTGGTTAGATATTTGTCCTCAGCAAATAGTATGGGGCTCATTTGCCCATATTCCTAACTGTTAAAGTTATCTGGGCTTCAGAGGAGACTCAAGAATTTTCTTTTCAAGTAACCCCTCAGTGCCTTGAACTGAAGATTTCAATATGGCATAGTTCTTAATGGCCTACTAAATTTCATGTAAAGAGTCCCTATAGTTCATTTAATGCAGTTCTGTATAGCACACAGACTATTTAAAGTCCCCATACCTTTGTTATGGCACAAATTTACTATAGTTTGTGTCTCTGGATGGTATATCACCCTCAAATACAGGGTACACCAAAAGTCATAGTTCCAGTTTAGGCTATTAGAGATTAATTGCCCTATTACTTTCAGTACAACCTGTATAAAGTTTTTATAAATTCAATAAACAAATGACATTTTACAAAGCATACATAAACACACACACACACAAACACACACACACACACACACACACACACACACACATGAAATTGTCCCACCCCTTGCAAATAGAAACAAACTGGAAAACTGAAATAATAATTCGAAACACTAACAAAAATAAAAAATAGAGAAAAATAAAAGGAAAAATCTGAGCTTACCCTCTCAGAGGGAAAGACTAGTACCAAATGAGCTCTCAGAACACATTGATTTCTACCCACAGGAATTAGGTTCCCCAAATCAACTGGTAGCCACTGCTTTTCTATCCCTGAAAAAAGAAATCCTGAATAATTATGACTCAGTGGGTAGATGGGGAGCACAAAGTTCACTCTCTTTCTCTTTGAGGACCACTTTGTAGTCTAACACTTTTAATTTAGTTACTATTCCTATCTGAAGCAGGTCTGATGCAGACTCCCTTCACCTTCTTAACTCATTATTTGCAACTTGCCAAACAATGTCCCAAACAATTGCCAAACCACCCTTAGAAGTAAGTGTGTATCTTTTTAGAAGTGGCCAGGGTTCAAGCTCAGCACTGAGAAATGCCCCAGCCTGAGAAAGGGGAGAGAGAGACTTTTTTCCCATTACAAATGAAAATGCCCTGTTTAGTTTTGTGGGAGGAGGGAGAGGTGAGCAATAGAAAGAACAAGAACAAGGACCTCTTTTAGGCATATATTAGACCATGATAAAAGATGATACAAGCACATGACAAATTTTAATCCATTGATAGAATTACAATGTTTATAATGATGGTGTTGCTGTCCAGATATACTCTTCTTTCTCAGACCACATCTGTAATGTCACACTCAGTACTGGGAAACTACTTTTTAGAAAATAACATTAAAAATCTTGTATGATTTCAGAAAAGAGTGACCTTAAAACTCAAAATCTGAGTGTCAGTTGAAGGAATCATGGATGCTTTCCCTTAAGAAGAAAAGTAAATAGAAAAACAAATAAGAGAAAAGTCCCTACTGTGTTCTAGAAATTTTGTTAAGCAATGAGGATACAAAGAAAAGTAGAATATAGTCCTTGCTTTCAAGGATGTCACAGTTTAAAGGGAATGCTGACCAATTTCAAATATGTGAAAGATTGCCTTAGTTTCTTTATTCATAAAATGAGGGTGAGTAGGACTGCCTGAATTATAGATTATAAATGACTCTTCTTTGATCTATGATCCCAGGATCATGTATGTGGAAGAGGGATTTGACTTGTCATGCTGAGTCCCATAGAGTTTCACTAGGTCCAGTTGGTAGACAGAGGAAATAATGAGTATTTATCAAAATTGATTCCCAATTCCATTTACAAAAAGTTTGCTTTTAAAAGGTTTCCTCCATACTCAAGTAGGGTATATTTTTAAAAAATTGTTCTTTTACTACCAGGGCCTAGCATAGTGCTTTGCATATAGCAGTGCTTTTTGAAGTTAATTTAATTATTGTATAATAAAGACTTTTAAAAAATAGGAACATATCTCTCAAATCATCCATGAGAAACATATGATTCAAATTTTTGAAAAGTCAAATTGCTTAATATTCTGCATTGACTAGTCAATCAACACATGTTTTTGAATGCCTAATAGGGGTTAGGCACTATGCTAGGTGCTCATAGCTACTAACTTAGATATTCCTTAGACCCCTTATGGGAATGTTATTCTTATACATGTTTTTGGGAGAGGGAGAAATGTAAGAAACTCAAGGTTCTGCAAACATTAGAAAATAAAATTCTTATACTTTTTTTACAAATGGGAAGAATAAATCCTAGCAGTAGACCATAACGAATACAATTAGGTTTTCATCCTGGCACCATCACTAGTTCTTTACACAACCTTGGAAAAAAAGCCTTCTTTCATCTAATACTCCCATTTTTCTAAACTAAAATAAAGTTGGCACTTTCTTGAAATATTTTCCTTATTCTAAAAGTAAAACAAATGACAGATGCTTTCTGCTCCTTGGGAAAGTTCTGTGAAACATGAAAGACTAAGTTGTCAGAACAAATTTAGTCCAGTTTGGAATACAAGCTCAGAGAGTGGAAGATATTCCTAGGAACAGAAGGAAATATACCTGGAAAATCTTAAAAAGATGAACTAAAGACCAAAGTCAAATTTGGGGGTTCAAAGATTTATAGAAATCATATCTTCCTTTCTACCAGAACCCTTATAGAGATCACTGAAAATATTTGAAAAGTGCTTGGTTACCTAGGAATGTTGCATTTTCAGGTGACATTGTTTAAGTACTAAGTATAACGTAGAGAGAAATCACCAACCTTTTGTTTTGTTTTTTGTTGTTTTCATCCAAAGAAAATATACCTACTACATAAAACTAGATGAGGTAAATCTTTATTTTTAACCACAAAGGCTTTTTTCCTCTCCCCAAAACATCTACCAAGATGATAACATTCCCATTAGATAAGCGGTCTAAGGATATACATACATATATATATATATATATATATATATATATAGATAGATAGATAGATACACATAAGGATATATATATATATATATATATATATATATATATATATATATATATATCTCCATCTATTTAATGTGTGTGTGTGTGTGTGTGTGTGTGTGTGATCTACTTAAGTAGCTATGAGCACCTAGCATGATGTAAAATCTGGGATGACGTAAAGTCTTTGTAACTACTATGGATTGCATTTGTATAGTAGATTTAAGCAGTAGAAGGGACTTCTGAGATTATTTATTCTTACTTTCTGTAACAAAAATGCTGCTAGCAGCTTCTGTGGAAGTGTAAGGTATAACAATTCTGCTTGCAGCTGCTGCTGAGGTGTAAGACCCAACAAGACCAGCAACAAAAGCTGCCCGCACAGGTTCTTTAATTTGCTTTTCTAAGGAAAGCAACTTTAAGGGGTTAACAATCTCACTTTAATCAAACATACATATATCATTCACTTAGTTCAGAGGGAAAAGCCAGCATCCTGAACTTCAGAGCAAATACAAACAAATTACAAGCATACACTATATAAACAGAGCAAATAAACACTAATCAGCAGAAAGATTTCTAGCAGTCTGTCCAAGCAATACATAGTTACCAGAGAAGCACCAACATCTCGTTTTTTTTTTTTTGAAGCCCAGTGGCTCCTTAACAATGGCTACCCAGGGTCTCATCTGGTCAAAGCACACCATACTGTTCCAGTGAGTGAGAGCCCCAAAGAAAATGCTTGCTTTTCATGGTTTTCTTGTATCACTCTCATTTCTCTTCCCAATTTTTCCTCTACTTCTCTAACTTGCTTTTCCAAATCCTTTTTGAGCTCTTCCATGGCCTGAGACCAGTTCATGTTTTTCTTAGAGGCTTTTGATGTAGGCTCTGAGTTTGTTGACTTGTTCTGTTTGTCTGTTTTGGTCTTCTCTGTCACCAAAGAAAGATCCCAAAGTCTGAGTGAATCTGAGTCCATTTTCACTGCCTGGTCATGTTCCCAACCAACTTACTTGAACCCTTGAGTTTTTCACCAGGGTATGACTGCTTGTAGAGTATAGAGTACATTGTTCCAAACTTGAGGGGATGTGCTATTGTTTTCAGAGCTATTTCTGTACAGGAAGCTCTGGCACACCAGCGCTTCTCCTCCCCCAAGAACCACCAACCCAGACTGGACACAGATTTTAAGCTGGCTCTGCACTCCAGCTCAGATCCACCACTTAATTCCTCCCACCAGGTGGGCCAGGGGCCAGAAGCAACTGCAGCTGTAGTTCTGTAGCTGCACCTCCTCCACTGCCCCCCAGGGTGGTGATCGGTCTGCAAATTCCTTTCACTCTGTCCCCTGCAGTTTTTCCTGCTAATCTTCTCTGTTGTTTTTGGTGTTTGTGGGTTGAGAAGTCTGGTCACTGCCACAGCTCACTGATTCATGGCGCTAGGGTCTGTTCCGCCCAGCTCCCAGTTTGGTTGGTCTGTGCCCATGCTGGGCTCTGCCCCGCTCAGCTCCCAGGTCCGTGCAATGGATCTTACCCACAACCATCCAGGCTGTCTTGGGCTGGAGCCCTGCTTCCTTCTGCTATTTTGTGGTTTCTGCAGTTCTAGAATTTTTTCAGAGACATTTTTATAGGTGTTTGGAGGGACCTGGGTGGGGAGCTCACGCATGTCCCTGCTTTCCAGCCGCCATCTTGGCTCTCCCCCCACCCCCCCCACCCCCGGCAAAGAAAATACTAACCTCTGAGTTTATATACCCTGTTTAGGGCCGAAAGCTTCACACCTAATCAGCAAAAGGGTTTGGACCTGGGGCTTAGTACCTAGCATGACTTAATCAAAGGCACTTGATTACTTTAGCATTCTAAAAGAGAAAACAGTAAAAAAAGTCCCACCTTAATTAATATTACATAAGGCCAACAACACCAGCACACAGGAGGGCTACCAGCACAGATTCTTGGATCTGCTTTTCTAAGGAAAGCAACTTTAAAGAGTTAACAATGGCAAGATTGTTTAATTAAACATACATATACCACTCAGTTTGGGGGGGGGGGGCGGCAAGCCAGCACCTTGAACTTCAGAGTATAAAAACAGAAATTACAAGCAGAAATTATATGAACAGGGCAAATAAATACAAATCAGCCGACAGGCTTCTAGCTGGCTGTCCAAGCAATACACAAATAGTTACCACAGACAGAAGCACAAACATCTGGGTTTTCAAAGCGAGGTGGTGGGGGATTTCAACAGCTACCCAGAGTCTCTTCTGGCCAAATCACCAACCCTATTCCAATGAATGTGCCCCCAAAGGCAAAATGCTGTCCTCCAAGTTTATATGCACTTTTTCAGGGTCAAATGGTGGCATCACAACCATGGGACTCAACCCCATGAGATCTAGGCCTTCCCTTGATGTAAGCAGGTCATCAGAGACTCCTGATTCAGTCAAAGATTCCTTAGTACTGAGAATCACTCCAAAACAAAGGAAAAAAAAAGTCCACTTTGCTTGTCACTACATTTGAAAGGCAAAGCTCATCAATAGTTCTTGATTACCTCAGCATTGGAAAAGAGAAAACAGTAAATACCAAAAGAGAAAACAGTCCCACCCTAATTACCATAACACTTTCTCTTTTTATAATTGAGAAAATTTAACTGATTTGTCCAAGGACACACAAGTAATAAATGGAAGCCTGAGAACTGAACCTGGGTCAATTGACAGCAGATCTAGGACTTGTACCATTGTGCCCTCTCTCCTCTCTCTCTCTCTCTCCCCCTACCTACCTCTCTCTCTCTCTCTCTCTCTCTCTCTCTCTCTCTCTGTCTCTCTCTTTCTGTGTGTGTGTGTGTGTGTGTGTGTGTGTGTGTGTGTGTGTGTGTGTGCCAATTCACTAATATAGTTGTCAAGTTTGAGGTCCATGATCTTAGGAATTTAAGGTTTTTAGTTTTCCCTTTGATGTAAAGGACACTCTTCACTATAAATAGCCTGTGAAATACTCTACCTGAAAGCTGATTCTAGCAGTTTGCACAGCTCAGAAATGATAGATTTGAACATACTGTTTGTTTGGTCATAGTTGGAGATAGAATTTCTTACTGCTACGCTATTTGTTCATTTTGCTTGGGCTCTTGTAATAGAGGATCCAGACATGCAGTTCCCAAAGAGTTAAATTAATATCAATTGATAATTAAAATTATTTCACTGAGACTTAGTAGAGATGCAGAGTATATCAATATTTTTTTTAGTCATGAAGCTCTCCATTCTTCTGACTTGTTTGTGAAAATATGATCCTAATTTAAGTCAGCGAAATTTACAAAATTTTGACAGTTGTAGCTTGGTTCTACTCCTAGGAGACAGAGATGGTCTTTTCCTTGTTTTCCCATATGTTTTGTGTAGTACTAGACACTCTGCAGTAACACATTAACTTTTCACAGATTATAGTGCTTTCTGCCTTTTAGATTTTTTGGTCTTTATTTTATTTTTGCTTTGCTTTAGTAGAAGTGGCTGACTATTACATTCTTCGGAGAACTTATGTCCCTTTACTTGGAAGATATTAGAGAAAAATCAAAAGATAAATAAAATGGGGCATATTCAAACCCCAGATTTCTAAAGACCTAGAATCATTCAAGTGAGTGCAGTTTCAGATTTTCTAATATTGAAATAGAAGTGACATCATTGTTCTCTAAGAAATGCAAATATGGAATAATTTGAAAAACTCAAGACTTGGAATAAGAAGACTTGAGTTCAAGTTACTTCTCTATCATTTACTATCATGTGACCTTGGAAAAATGATGACCTCTCTGGTTCTCAGGTTCCTCACCCATAGTATTGAAATATTACTTGATTGATTTCATTGCTGTGAGGAAAATATCCTGTACCTAGAAAGTACTTTATAAATTTGAAATGTTATTATTTTATTCAAAACCAGTCTACCTAATCTTGAACCATTCATTATTATATGAAAGAAAATTTTATTTGACTGTAATTTTGGTTTCGAGCCAATCAGCAAATCAAGCCTTTTATTATTAAATCCCCACTATGTGCTAAGTACTTTGTAGATGCCTGGGATTCCAAAAAAAGAAAGAAGAGATTCTGCCTTAAAAGAGCTTGTATTCTACATACACTAGACCAAAAGAGGAAGAAGAAATGTCCACATATAAGCATAGATAAAATATATTTGTAATGTTGTGCATCAATTGAGAATTGATCAATAAATCAAATCACCCACTGCATGTAAAACATGTACCAAGGTGCTAAACTTTGTTGCCTTAACATATTGAGTATACTTATTGAATAATTCGTGAGCTTTAAACTAAGTATAAACAAGTCCCTCATCAACTAGAGTAATATTTCAGAGGATATATGTTCAAATTTTCTGGGGAAACTTAGCCTCGTGCTATGGGTCATCTAGGAAACATCAGTGAGTTCTGGTCCCTGAAATTGAGATGTCTAGCAGAGGGAGAGAGCTTCTTGCTAAACCCCTAAGAAGAAAGCCATTTATGAGGAGGAGAAAAACCCAAGATGACCTTGATTTGGTTCCACTCTCTCCTCCCCCCGCTTTGGTTAGAGGAAGACTTTGTAAGTATTGAAGGGTTCTGAGTATTTCGATCTGTCATCTTCTCATCAGCCTTCGAATAATGTCCCAGCAATAACAGATGGAAATTCCTTTATTGGGTTCCTTGATTTGGGTTCTAGGCTCTACAAAGAACCTAGCAGAAAAAGTACAACATACCTAAAAGAAACATCTTGAAGATTCTAGTAAAAGGATTTTCAAGATCCACAAATTACTCTTATGCTACATGTATTCTAAGATTGAGCTGATTTTCTCGTGAGTTCTGTCTGTACTTATAGAAATTGTATCATAGAGTTAAATGGTGAGTGCTCCAATTTTACCAACTATACTGCTGTAATAAAATACTCCTTTCATAAAGCCAATTAAGACTGGCTAACTAATTGATAATCAAATTTATAATTGATAATCAAGTGAGAATCATGGCAAGAAAAACATCATTAGTAATTTGTGAGCCGTAGTGTTAGAAAGATCTCCCAGCCACTCAGGCTAGCCCTAGAGACCTGAAAGATCAATTAGGTGGAACCTCTAGGTTAAGGAAATGTGGGGCCATTTCTCATGACACTACTCAACACTATTCTCATAATATTACTTCTATAGGAGGTAGCATTTGAACTGAACTTTGAAGGAAGCTAAGGATTTTAGTATCCCATTAATTTCATCTAATCAGCACTTCATGCTTGAGGATACAGTTTCATATTTTTTAAGGAATCATTGCTGAGGTTCATTTAGCCTGAAAGTGATAAATCTAACGACAAATTAATACACATAGAGCCTTTTCTTTTCTCTCATTCTCTTGGCAAGTAACTCGGTTTTCCTTAAACTCCGGAAGTGAGTTTTCCTATTGTCCTATAGGCTACCCTAGGAAAGCATTTTTTTCCTTTCCAAGAAGTGAAAGCTCTGGAGATGTCTGGATAATTATAATGTGCAAACTGAGGAGGAAGGTGGAAGTACAAGAAAAATTAAATTTGAGCCAAAGTGCGGCCATGGTGACAAAATAAAATGTATTCCAGTTTGTTTGTTGCTCATTCTAAAAAGACAAAGCATCAACAATAGGCATAGAGGACACAGAAGACATAAGAAATGAGAGATGGAGACATGGTCTTGAATGACATAATGGTTCATTTCTGGAACACAGTTATGTGTGTTTCTTTCCTTTTTTCATTAGCCCAAGGAGGAACAACTTAAGATACCCTTGAACCTATTATCTTGCCATATATTCCAGACTCTTGGACTTCATTTCCTTTATGGAAACATCCTTAAAACTAGTCAAAAGTAGACAACTTTGTATAATTATACAGTGAATTTTATTTGTAAGTGAATTGGCATTGTGGAAATGAATATTCAAATTACAACATGGAACTCTCAAATTCTAAACATCTCAGTGTATTTTTTTCATTATTATGATTTCCCCATCCCCCTCCCAGGAAAATGCTTTTACTTTGGACCATCCCCCTGGGTGCAGATGCTATTGTATGGACATGCCATCTGTATATTTCCTGCACTGAACTGCTGGCCTTACCTCACATCTCGCAGTTTTAGCATCAAAGGATAATGAGTCCGTGGATTTAGAGGTATAAGTTCCTTAGAGGTCATTAAGTCCAACTACCTTATTTTATAAATGAGGAAACTGTAGACAAGAAAGGTTATAGTACATGCCTAGAGTATCTGCTGTAGAATTCAAATCTAGGTCTTTCTGATTCCATGTTCAATGCACTTTCCAATGTGCTATGCTTATGCTTACTCCTTATGCTATCCCTTAGGCTGCTGCTGTCCATACTTGCGGATGACATTCATTTTCATGGCTATATGAAAAGTTTTGCTTTATGTACCAATTCATTTATTCAGCTAATATAAATTTATTAAGGATCTAATAAATCTAAAATACTGCATTAGGTGCTGGGCATATGAAAAGGTAAATGGCACAGATCTTGTTCTCAAGGAGTTTACAATCTAAGAAGGGCGGAAAGATATGCACACAAATAACTGATGTAAAAGGTGAGGTAAGTGCAAAGGATAAATCTAGAGAAAGTGGTATGAAAAAAAGAACAGTGTTATGAAAAATATCCCCACATTTACTTAACTTAGAATCATATGACCACATTTTCAGAGGACCATTATATCTGCTGACAGAGAGGCAATGGATACAAGATGCAGAGACATAAATTTTGGATATGGACAATGTCAGACTTCGTTTTGGTGGAATATACATCTTTTTTTTAAAAGATTTTTTTTCTTTTTTTCAATGTAGAGAAGGTAGGGAGGATGACAAAATAATTTTCTTCTTAATTAAAAAAATCAACAAATGAATCATATGATAAAGGACCTTGGAGATTCTATGGTCAAATCCTTAATTTTATGGAAGATATTGAACTCTGTAAAGACTTAGAAAGGTTTGGGATACCAAGATCCAGAACAAAAAAGCGTAGAGTAAACAAGACGGTAAAACAATCTAGCTTTATTTAATTCAGATTCTCGGAATATGAAGAGCAGCCAGGAAAAATGGTGGGAACAGATCATGTCCAGTGAGTTCCAAATGGAACTGGGTATAACCATCCTGGGAAAAAGGGGTGCCCAAAACAGTAAATTCTGGTGGGATTTTACAGGGTCCTTACCTAGATCTAGTAGAAATAGGCATTAAGGGAAGGGACCTAGGAATCTAAATCTTGAGACAAGTGCTGGTTCAATGATATTTAAAAAATTCAATTTATTACTTATTTATTTTTAACATTCTTTTCTTTTCAAATTTGAATTCCAAATTCCTTCCTACCCACTCCCTCCCACAGCCACTCAGAAGGTATGCAATATGCTATCATTTATATGTGTGAAATCATGCAAAACAAATTTCCATATTAGCTATATTTCAAAAAAAGCAGGAAAAATGAAGTGAGAAAATTATACTTCAATTTATACTCAAGATTTCATCAGTTCTTTCTGTGGTGGTGGATGGCATTTTTTCATCATGAGTCCAAAGGACTTGGATCAATGTATTGATCAGAGAATCCAAGGTACTATTTGTTGTAATCCTGACAACTCTGCCTTCCACAACATCATATTCCTAGCCCATTGTTCCTTTAATATGGAAGCTGCTAAATCTTGTGTGATGCTGACTGTGACTCCTTGATACTTGAATTGTGTCTGTCTGGCTGCTTGAAGTTTTTTTCTCTTTGACCTGGAAGCTCTGAAATTTGGCTATAATATTTCTAAGAGTTTTCATTTGAGGATCTCTTTCAGGAGGTGATTGATGGATTTTTTCAGTTTCTATTTTGCACTCTGGATCTAAGATATCCTTGATAATTTCTTGAAATATGACATTTAGGATTTGATCACAGCTTTCAGGTAGTCCAAAAATTATTGAATTATCTTTGTTCAATATCTTTTCCAGGCCAGTTGTTTTTTCTGATGAGATAATGTATCAGCAAGTCAATAATCACAATATAGATGATAATTGTGAAAATGCCTATGTGGTTCTGTATGGCAAAATATACAAAACTCTCTACATAGAAGATAGAAGTAAACCATTTATTCAGACACCAAATAACCAGACCCCATAACCAATATGCCCAGTCTATCACAGCATAGTGTAAAAGAATTCAATATACAATATCACAGCATGGAGCCTTGCCATCCCAAAACCATCCTCCCCCTTCCCAAAAACAAACTCACTCATAGCACACCACACATCTGCTCTCTCCCTCAGTTCTAACTGTCCTAACTGCTCTCTCATCGTTTCCTGTAACACAATTTCCTTTTCCTCTCAGGAAGCTCGTCCCACCACATGTGGATTAGGTTTCCTGTAATGTAAGCAGATCACATGGCCTATTAATGGGTGGGAAAGTTCTTCAAATCTAAATTGCTATTACTGATAATCATTCACATTTTTTCTATATTTTTATTCTTTTGATTTTGTTTTATTGTTTCTTGATGTCTTGTGGAGTCATTAGATTCCACTTGCCCAATTCTAATTTTTAACTATTTATTTTCTTCAGTGAGGCTTTGTACCTTTTTTTCCAGTCAGCCATTTCTTCTTTTTATAGTTCTTCCATTCAGTGAATTTTTGTGCCTCTCTTAACATTTGGCAAATTTTTGTTTTTTTGGTGTTATTTTCTTTAGTATTTTTGTGCCTTTTTTTTTTAAAAAAAAAAACTAAACTGTTCATTTGCTTTTCGTAATCTTCTTGCATCAATCTCATTTCCCCCCAACTTTTCTTCTACCACTCTTATCCCTTTCTTTAACTCTGTTAGTACTTCTTGTTGGGTTTGGGTCTAATTAGCATTTCTTTGATGCTTTTTTTTATTGCAGCCATTTTCACATTGCTGCACTCCTCTGAGTTTGTCTTCATCTTCCCTGCTATAGTAGTAGCTTTTTATGGTCAAATACTTTATTTTATTTGCTCATTTTCCAGCTGATTTCTTGACATAACTTTATATTAGAGTTCAGCTGTGCTCATCTGGATATGGGAAGGCACTGTCCCAAGCTTCAGGATTTTTCTTTCCTTATTTTTTTTTTGTCGGTTGTTTGGATGAGAATATTAGAAGAATTCACCTAAATGGCTGTCCCCTTCTGCCATTTTGGCTCTGTCTAGTTCATGTTATTGGTAGTGGGGGGAGAGGGCTGGAATATTGGGGTGGCAGCTAGAAAATATCCAAACTTCCTGCTGATGGAAATGGGACTTTAAGCTGTTGCTTATGAGCCTGAAGTCAGGAAGACCTGAGGTCACAATTTTCTCAAGCTTGTACTAGCTGTGTGACTCTGTTCCTGTCATTTAACCTCTTTGTGCCTCAGTTTTCTCAACTGTGCCAGGAGATTCCTTCTGTTGACATTGATTATAGCCTGTGTTTCTATGTTTTAGCAGGTTTTTTTTTTTTCATTTGCATTGCTATGGTTAAATTCACCACCACTACTACCACCATCATCTTCTTCTCTTGGTTACCAATATTTAGGTAATGAATTCTTCAGAGTTTAGCCCATTGCTGGTCTCATATTCTGAGATTTTTCAAGCTTGAAAGGTTCTGCTGGTGCTGCTGGCATTGCTTTTTTATTTAATTTTCTTTTATGATGAATTTGACAATTTTTAATCATAAACATTTCAATGAAAAATAAAAGGGGAAAGTATTATATATGAAACTGTTTATTTCTATTAGGTATAGTTTGATATTTAAAATGCATATTCAATATAACTTGATGGATATGAGATCACCCAGATTTCCTGTGTTCCATTCATAACTTCCTCCTACTGTCATCTCTATAGTTTTTAACCTTTAATTGACACTCTTTTCATTGTTTTTTTCCCTTAAAAAGTATTATCACTAACAATTACTATCAGTACCACTTCTCTTTACAACTCTTCCTCTGCCATGGAGAAATTTATTTTAAAGGCTAGTCTACTCTTGGTATCCAGAGGCACCATCCTGATGTCATGATTTCTCATTTTAGCATATGATCTTTGAAAGGAGCTAGAAACAGCATGCAGAAATAATTTAGATTTTTTAGTTCTGGTTGGCTTGTAAAACACCATTTTGTTGCTGTTGCCTTTGCTATTGTGGTGGTGGTTATTCAGTCATTTCCTACTCTTCATGATGCCATTTGGTATTTCCTCGGCAAAGATACTTGAGTGGTTTGACATTTCCTTCTCCATTTCATTCTACAGATAAGAAAACTAAGGCAAACAGGGTTAAGTGCTTGCCCAGGATCATGCAGGTAGTAAGGATCTGAGGCCAAATTTGAACTCACAAAGCTGAGTCTTCCTGAATTTAGGCTTGCCACTCTATCCACCATGCCACTTAGCTGCCCAAAACACTATAATGACATGTATCCATCAGGGAGTACTCAGTAAAAATCTGTTGATAATATTACTATTTGTTCATTAAGTAATATTGACATTTTTAATTGGCAGTCAAATTGGGATAGGAAGGTACGAATGACAATGGGATAAAAAAGATAAGTTCTTGGATCACCTATAATGGAATAATTGAGAACTGATTGAAGATAAAAGAAAGTTTTCTTTACTTCTAAGAAGGTACAGATATTACAGAATACCAAGGTAACTTATGGTTACTGAGTAGAGCCCCAATTTCTCAAAGCCCAAGTTCAAAATGTATAATTTTACTTCCCTGGAAATAGAATTGCTTGAGAGGTAGGAGTGTTCAGCTATATTATGGCAGGACTTCATCCAAAAGTACCCTCTATTAAACTTTAAAAGAGGCTCTAGAAAGCTGTCAGTGACTGTACTCCTTCTGTTTTAAATGTTGAAAGTTACTTAAGTTGGAGTATTGTTGGGTCTGGGGATCTGTCATTGGGCAGAGTCTCTTGTGTTAAGTGCCAAACTATTTGAGGGCTTTCTCAAGTTAGAACAGAGCTTAGATAATGTCAAGACTTAGGTTTGGACTGAAGTTGAAGAAATATACTTACATGATGAAGCCCATTTTTAAATTATTTTTGTAATTTTTAAAAGCAGTGTAGAAAAAACATATACCATTGTCAAAAATGGATAACCTTTTGTCTCAATGTTTTCTGTTTTTCCATCTAATGAGAATGTCAATTTTTTGTTGTTTTGTTTTTTGGGGAAGTCTTATTTGATTGCTTTTAGCTGACTCTGCTTTTTCTGATTACAAAGTCAAACAGGGTAGGAAGAGAAGAAGACTAAGATTATGCTTGTTTTGTGACCAGTAGAAGTACTAAGAAATTCATTGAATCTGGGCAAAATCATTACAGCTTTTAAAATATATTTTAGGTAGAAAGTGCCTTGAATTTATGTAACTAGGGCAAAATTTTTGCCTTCATTCTTCCTTATTCTCTGTTAAATGAGTAGTACTGTGATATATAGTGGATAGAGAATCGCCTTTGGAGTTAGGAAAACATGGGCTCAAGTTCCACCTTTGATATGTTTTGGATGTGTGGCCTGGCCTAGTCACTTACTTCTCAGTTGCTGCTTTCCCTCTTACCACTTTCAACTCTATAAAACTGAATTTAGCAAATATGAGGATTTGCATCAGTAGAGGGAAGCATATAATGGTCCTTGTACAATGAAATCACAAATCTGGACAAAACACACACACACAAACACACACACACACACACACACACCCCACAGGTGCACACATGTCTATGCCCACACATAAATGCATGCAACATGTAGTCTCACGTAGATAAGAACATGCCTCATTGAAATTCATTTTGCCTATTCTTTTCCTGTCAGTAAAATGATCATGTGAGACCTAATCTTTGGTTAGAATCAGAGAGAACTAGGTTCAAATCCTCCCTTTGACAGGTAGTAGCTCTAAGATCATCAGAAAATTGTTAATCTGGCATAGTCTCAGTTTCTTATCTATAAAAGGAGGTGTGTACCCCAGGTTCATTAGGAGGATTAAATGAGATAATTTAAACAAAAGCACTTTGAAACATAAAATATTATAAGCATATCCATTGTTATTAGGTCTCTCCTCAGGCATAGCTAAACAAAAATGGTGCGATTTTCATTTTGATTAGTTTCTTCAGGTGGTTACACATGCCATTCAGTGGAAGATGTCATCAGAAGGGAAAACAGTGCCATTATTTAGACAGGATACAAAGCTTGACTTGATGTGACCTGTTAGATTTGATGTGCTGAATAGAAGTCAAATCTTCCCACTCTGATTTCTGGGACACCCTGGCCTCATATTGTACAAAACAATCAGTATTCCATACCAGGTGTTCTTTCCTTTCAACACACCCAGCCATATCCAAGTTTCCATTACTAGGCTACATACTAATGATCATGATTTGAGGTCTCATCTGCCAATGACAAGTCCCAGGACATCTCCCCCAGCATCCAGACTGGTGGCTTAGAGTCTGTATTGCATAAGACACCTTCTAATTAGGAAAGAACAACTAGTGTCTTGTCAAAGTGCAGTCCTGCAAATTGAAACAAATATGTTGAGATGGTGTGGACTTTATGTTTAATAGATAATCTGCTGGGAATATATCACCACCCTTCACTGCATTTTCTCATCAATAGTTTGTGGAGGTACCCGATGTATTTGTTTTGTTTAGTCTTATAATTTCATTTCTGTAAGAACTAGAAACTCCCTCCACCAATTCATATTGCTATCTTGTCTGTAATTTATAGTCTTAGAGACGACCTGGACCACTGAGGGGCTAAGTATCTTACCTACGGCAGCTTACCTATTACAGCTAATATGAGGAAGAAGCAGGGTATGAATTCAAATATTCCAAGGCCAGCCCTGTATCTACCATGTTGCAAGTGCCTTACACAGGTAATAGAGGCCTAAAAGTGTTTGTTAAATTGAAGTACAAAAATGCAAATATTTTTTTTGTCGTTCAGTGATTTTTCAGTTGTGTCCAACTCTTTGTGACTTTATTTGAGGTTTTCTTGGTAAAGATACTTGAGTGGTTTGCCACTTCCTTCTCCAGCTCATTTTGAGGAACTGAGGCAAAAAGGGTAAGTGACTTGCCCAAGATCACATAGCTAGTAAATGTTTGAGGCCAGATTTGAACTCATAAAGATCAGCCTTCCTGATTCTATCTACTGTGCCGCCTAGTCACCCCACAAACATAGTACTCTCTTCAATTATTTGATCAACTTATCTGTAAAGCCAAGGAAAAGATTATAACTCAGATCTGTTCTATAAGAGTTCTATCAAAATATCGATTTATTTCAAAAAGCAATTGACTGATCTGGTTTTACCCTCAATTTTTCCTATTTGAAACCAAAAGGTGCTAGCCATATAAACTATCAAAGACTCTTTGTGAGATAAGTGCTTGTCATTGTTACAACTCCATTTTGCTGATACCTTTGTTTTCTTCTTATAGTCATTTCCAGATAGAATACCTCACCCTTCAAATAATCCCTTCCCTAAAAAGAAGAAAAAAAGCTAAAAAAAACCAAAGCCTAAAAACCCAGTGATTATAGATGACCAAGTATACAAAATTCTACAAGCATAGTCCCCCACCTCTCTATTTAAAGAAGGGAAGTACTTCCATATCTCTTTTCCTGGCTCAGTATTATTCATTACAATTATTCACCACTCAATTTCATTTTTGTGTACTTTTCATTTATGAAACCTTCTTCTTTAATGAACCTGTGAACCTCATCTGTTAATTTTAGACCTAAGTTAACTTCAGAGCACATACCCTAGTTTGCGGAATCACAGAGTTTCAGAGTTGGAGAGGATCTCACAGGCCACCTAAGTTTAATCCATTCATCCTTGCTAAGATCTCTCTCTCTGTTCTTATAAATTGACCTGACAATGTGGATCAAGCTTGAAAATTCTTCAGAGAGAAAGTGTATATAGTATATGCTTTTAAAAGTACTCCCATGTAATTTCCTGTTTCCTCACATTTTCCTTGGTAGTTTGTGCTTTCTATACAAATTGGAAGATGTCAAGTGATGATGAGTGTGATGATGTCTAGCTTTCTTTTATACTATTTAAAGTGGGATAAAAATGTGGGAAGAGTAATACTGTCTAGTGGGTAAAAGGCTTGACCTCAACATCAAGAACACCTGTATTTTTGTGAACAAGCTGTTTTACTGTGACTTTGGAAAATCCTTTCTGAAGTGCACACCAACCTTCACTAACTGCAAAAGGAGATACAGCCTGTGTGCCCTTTCATCCATAGGTTTTTCTGATTAATGAGACATTTACAAAGCACTTTGAGCTCATCAGAAGCAAAACCATTGTTAGCAACTGTGAATTAAGGAACACTCTGACTGGAAAAAGAACACGAAGTATCAATGTGAGAATAGTGAGAAAAACTTTAAGTTTTGATGGTAGGTCAACTGCGCAAGTTAATTTCAGATCTTCTGAAAATAAGCAGAATATAAGCAAAAGATGGGCAGCCTTTATATGACATATTATATTGTAAATATAATATACACAATCACAATAAATGACAATATATATTGTTAAAACAATAAAACAAAGAAAGAAATATCTAGGCTAACTGTACTTTACAAATCAACTAGCAAAAGCTATGTGTATTCAAGTTAGTAAACAACAACCACCACTAACAAAAGACCAGAGGGAATAAAAATGCTAACACTGCTCTTCAGAGTCTCCTTGGCATACATAACATTCTTTGACCAATCCTTCAGGTTACATTTCTTCCATCCTTTCTGGAAATCAGGGTTAAGTGACTTGCCCAAGGTCACATAGCTAGTAAGTCTGTCAGAAGCTGGATTTAAACTCAGGTCCTCCTGACTCTAGGGTCTGCTCTCTATCCACTATGCCACTCAGCTGCCCCAGGTTCCATCATCTTTCAACTTTTCTTCTTTATTATGCTCATTGATATATAAATATCTGGCAACTCTACTTTGGCAATTGTGGTGATTGGGAAAATAACATTCATGACTTCAGTGAGTCTGGAAGAAGTGAAGAAAAAGTATCAACACTCAATAGCTCTAGTTCTGTTATCATTAAATCACCTGGGGAAGAATGCTTTCATAGCTAACAACACGGTGGTGCTACACCAAATTATCTCCACTGTGGAACTTGTACAACATAGACATCCATAATCTCTATTATGAAAGCAGCACTCCTTAGTTTAGTTCCAGAGTTTCATTCCTTGAAAAGTTGTTTTGTTTTGTTTTTATGGTAGGAAATGATTGAATTATACAAGACACAGGAGCATACAGAAGGTGCTCTTGTTTGTATTATAAATCCTCTTATAAGTCTGGATGGAGATGGTTCAGGCAAATTGATTCATCAGGACTTGTTTCTTTCCAGTCTCTGTTGTTCAAGGGAGAGTGAAGAGATAATAGTCATTATAGTTTGGCAGAGTGGGGCAAATTAGAGTCTTTACCCTGGGAAGACAGAGAAAAAGTCACTGTGAATTCTGATCAGAGGCACAGTAGGGAAGTAATCAGGGAAACATGAAAGCTGAAAAAAATATGAAGGAATGGAAACTATGTGAGTGGGGAGGAAATAAGAATATCAGAGAAGCCCAAACACAAATGAACAGATGACAGAAAATCCAAGATAGAATCCAATAGTCAGAAAACAAAACAAAAATCCCCCAAAGCCCAAAATCCTGCGCTCATGAAACTCAAGGGGTAAAAGAATGTAAAATATTTGCATATTAAGAATATTAGGAATTCAATATCTATACTTTCTTTAGATGGTATGCTAGAATAAGGTTGGTCATAAGATTTATTTAGGTCTTTCTGTCCAATGACCAGTTTATCCTATAATCAAGGCATCATTAAAATAGGAAAACATATCTGGAGTTAGAGAAAAAAGAATTTCCATGAAATATGGTAAAGTACTATGGACAAAATAAATTTTTACCATATGTGTGTATAGATGGATAGATAGATAGATAGATAGATAGTTAGATAGATAGATACATGTCCTTGTACTCCTAAATTATAAAATATCCAGAAGTGCTTTGCAAATCTTAAAACACTATCTAAATGTAGGTTATCATTACCATTAGGATATTAAGGACGGATCACCAGGAATATATTGAAAATATAAATTTAGTAAACAGGCAATTGTTTGAATTATTCAAAGGCTTCAAGTAGGACAATTCAGAGTCATTAATCAAATAAACACAGGTTTGTGTGTGTGGGAGGGAAAGGGAAGGGAGGTGGTCATAATAATTATTACCACAGGGTTAACCCCAGTCAGTAGGCCAGTAAAAAGTCCCAGCTAAGTAAGCATACAAGGAGAAACTAGTAATAAAGCTAAATTAGAGACAAAGCTTTCAACGATGAGTTTGTTTTGTTATAATTTTGCTGCTTGGTAGTTGCTCTTAAATATGCCTAATCACGTTGGTCCTTGAATGTGCCCTAAGACTTAGGCAGGTGCTTATAATAATACTCTGAAATTCTCCCTCCAGCCCCTCTTCTCATGTTTCTCTCCTGGATCTAATTCTGGCTTCACACAGCATCCAAAATGATTTTCCAAAAGTACAGATCCAACTATCTTATTACCCCACAATTAAACTCTAGTTGTTCCGTATTACCACTAGAATCTAATATTTCCTCCTTTGTTTGATATTTAAAACTTTTTGTGACTTGTCCTTATCCTACCTAGAAAGGTAGGATACCTTATCCTACCTAGAAAGTTTTATAACATACTATTCTCCTCAACCGGCAGCTAGGTAGTTCAATGGATAGAGTACCAGGCTTGGGGTCAGGCAGACTCATCTTTCTGAGTTCAAATTTGGCCTTAGAATTTCACCGGCTATGTGACCCTGGGAAAGTGTAACAGCAATGTTGCTAGCAACTATTGTGGCTGGGTAAGGCCAATAACATCAGCATACAGGAGGGCTGCTAGCACAGGTTCTTTGATCTGCTTTTCTAAGGAAAGCAACTTTGAGGGTTAACAATCTCACTTAATTAAACATATATGCATATATCATGCACTTAGTTCAGGGGAAAAAGCCAGCACCCTGAACTTCAGACAGTATACAAACAGAAATTAGAAGCAGAAATTATATAAACAGAGCAAATAACCACTAATCAACAGACAGACTTCTAGCTGTCTGACCAAAGTTATACATACATAGTTACCAGAAAGAAAAGCACCAACATCTTGGTTTTCAAAGCCGGGGGTGGGGGCAGAGAGCGCTCCTTAATGGCTACCCAGAGTTTCCACATCAACATTCTTCCAATGAGTAAGCCCTAAACAAAATGCTAACCTCAGAGTATTTATACACTTCTTCAGGGTCAGAACACTTCACACCTCTTGAGGGCTTCATCTCTGGTGACCTAACTAGCAAAAGGTGTGAGCCTTCCTACAAACAAAGGCAAGACTCAGTTAAGGGCACTTGATTGCCTTAGTGCTGAGAAGCACTCCAAAACAAAAGACAAAAAAAGTTCCATTTTGCTTGCCATTACAACAAGTCACTTAACCCTGTTTGTCTGTTTCCTCATCTGGTAAATGAGCTAGAGAAGGAAATGACATGCAACTCCAAGTATCTTTGAAAACCCCAAATGGAGTCACAAAGGGTCAGCCATGAATGAAAAATGATAGAACAGGAACAATTCTCCTTTACTCATATGAGGCTCCAGATTCTCATACTGGACCCTCTGTCTCCTGTCTCTGTGCTATTGTACTGACTGTCCTTCATGCCTGATATTAATTTAGCTCTGCCTCTTATAATGCCTAACTTTGTCCAAGGCTCAGCTCATGCATGAAGTTTTTCTGATCCTTGCCAATGACTAGTACATCCCAAATGTTTCTTATTCCTCTTTTGTGTCAATTTTTATAAACCTTCATATGTTCACATTGTCTCCTTCACCGGATTGTAAGCTTCTTGAGGGTATAGACTCTATCACTTTTTGTATCCTCAGGAATTAGCATAATTCCTATTACATGGTAGTCACTTAATAAATGATTTTTTTAAAAAATGAAGGGAAGCTAAGTGGCACAGAGATTAGAGAAGTGAATTTGAGATTAGGATGACCTGAGTTTGAATCCTTCCTCCCAGACAGATACTGTTAACATGTTCTTGGAGAAGTCATTTAACCTCTCTTAGCCTCAGTTACTTGATCTGTAGAATGGAGATAATAGCACCTTCCTCAAAAGTTTACTGTAAAGGTTAAATTAGATGGCATAATAAATATAATAAATGGATAATAAAGATGGTATATATAAAATTTTGTAAACCTTAAAAATACATATAAATTCTAGCCAGTTTTATTTTGATTGATTGATATCTGGAAGTCAAATGAATAGATAGTATGACCAAATTTTCATTTTATAACATCCACATCTGAAGTCAAGATCCATCTACAACTAAATAGTATTTTGGGTGATTTAGACTAATTTACAACAACTAGTATTTTGACTGACTTATAGGAAAAAAGTAGGTTGTGTTTTCAAAGACCTAGTTTTAAAACTCTGTTCTAACCACAAATTTTGAGCAGATCATCTAATGTCTTTGAGCTTCCCTTCCCTCCACTGTGAAGTAATAGAGTTAGACCAGGTAATGTCCATTTTAAAATCCAAATTAAATGATTAAAAAGTAAACAGGAACTTGTAGTCCTTTGTTTTATTTTTTATCACTTGATTAGAAAATAAACTTTTTTTATTAGTTTCAGATGTTCAAATTTCAGGTTTCATGTCTGTGATCACAAAATGTTTCCATGCACATAAAAAAGATAATTTCATGGCCAAATGGGGTTTTTGCCAGCATTTTGCATGTAGAATACCCATTCGCATAAACAAATGCATGTTTTGTGTAAACAGACTTTGTGAGTTTTATATAAGTATCAATGTTAGAAAACATTAGGGAAGATTCCTGAACTGCTTGACTGACCTGAGCCATGGAGATGAGCCCTTAGGCACACTCATTGGATGACATCAACCAATTTCATAGTCTAAGGATCTGCCTATATTCTTTTCTCAGTTTGTTCTATGACTACACCACACTATTTTCTTGAAAAGATTGTCTAAGCTAGAGGCAAAGTGAAAAATAACTGGTATTGCTATGATGTCAAGAGACAAGTTTGAGTGATACTGATAACAGGAGATTAAGGCCTGTAGGCAAAAACACATGCCACAGGATTTGAACTCACTATTTTGAAAGAGATAACACAAGGTGTTTCCCCCCCTTGGTTGCCTAAAGAGAAATCCAATACTTCATTTTTTCCTCCTGGAAAGATAGTATAGACAGACCAAGGTTAAGAAGGCTAGCTCAGATAATCCAGGTTCAAATTTTTTTCAATAGCCAATAACTCATTCACAAAGATCCCAAGTGTCTAGTAGGACAATAGTTGAGAAACTGCAGATGATTAAGTAATGTGATGCAAAAATAGAAATAAAAATCCATTTGAGAGTCTGCAGATAAAACCATGATCAATGCCTAACTTTATCCATTTCATCATTAGTACCATTCAGTTCCTTTGTCTCTAAAAATTTTCTAGTGTAGCAACACCCCCCACCACCCTCCCCCAGCACCAACTCTGCCCCAGTCCATTTCCTCAATTTAAACAATCTCACCCCAGGATGGGTTGCTAAAGGGTGGAAGCTCACATTGGCCTGCTAAAGCTGTATCAGGAGCCTCTACTGCTGTGCCTCCCTTTAACAAGCAGACATTAGACATGATTTGCTCCTAGAAAAGATATTTATTGGTAGTGGAGCAAAGACAACAGAGAAGAGGCAGGGACTCACTTGAGGTCTCCCAAATTCCCCTCCAAACAACATTAAAGTTAAACATCTCAAAAGAAATTCTGGAGTGACAGGACCATCAAAAGGTTGGGGTGAAACAGTTTTCTAGCCCAAGACAATTTAGGTCAACAGCAAAGGGATGTAAAACCAGGGTGAGAGGAGAGCCTAGTCTAGCACAGGTGATGCCCCAGCAAACCAGCAGTAGGCCTTGGGGGCAACTGAATCAGCAGCAGCACCTTCCTGAGCTCTCAGCCCACAGACTGCAAGGAGGTGAGATAACTGATCAGAAGAAGAATACAAAGTTCACATTGCTGGCACTGAGTGTCAGACTCTGCTGCATTGCCCATATGTAGATCTAGGTCTCAGTCCTGAGTTCCAGTTCCAGGGTAAGAAGGAGCACCAGCACATCAGAGCTTATAGCCACAGTTGAGTGGACACTCTGGTCACAGTTCCAGGGTAGAAAAGAGTACTTGTGGTCTCTCAGTGAGACCACAGAGAGCAGAGGCCAGGAGAGTGGCAAATACATCTTTCTTTATATCATACCACCCTGGAAGAACTGAAAGCTTACAGACTCCCAGAAGTAGCTCTGAAAACAGGTTCACAGAAAGAAAACCAATGTAACCAAAATTAGAAAGCAGAAAGCTGGGAAACAATTTTTACAAGAAGTAACTCTGATAAAGGCCTCATTTCCCAAATATATAGAGAACTGAATCAGATTTATTAGAATACAAGTCATTCCCTAATTGATACATGTTTAAAGAATGTTAATGGGCAGTTTTCAGGTGAAGAAATTCAAACTATCTATAGTCGTATGAAAAAATGCTCTTAATAAGTATTGATTAGAGAAATGCTAATTAAAACAATTCTGTGGTACCACCTCACACATATCAGAAGGGCTAATATGACAGAAAAAATGATGAATGTTGGAGGGGTTGTGGGAAAATTGGGACACTAATGCACTATTGGTGGAGTTGTGAATTGATCCAAGCATTCTGGAGAGCAATTTGGAATCATGCCCAAAAGAGCAAACAAACTGTGCATACCTTTTGACCCAGAAATAGCATTACTAGATTAGTAGTATCCCAAAGAGATAATAAAAAAGGGAAAAGGATCTACATATATGAAAATATTTATAGCAGCTTTTTCTGTGGTAGCAAAGAATTGGAAATCAAGGGGATGTCCATCAATTGAGAAATGGCTGAAAAAGTTATGGTATATGAATGTAATGGGATACTATTGTGCTATAAGATATGACGAACAGGTAGATTTCAGGAAAAACCTGACTTACATGAACTGAAGCAAAGTGGAATGAACAGAAGCAGGAGAGCAGTGTACATAGTAACAGCAATATTATACAATGATCAACTGTGAATGACTTAGCTGTTCTCAGCAAAACAACGATCCAAGACAATTCTGTAGGACTTACGATGAAAAATGTTATTCACCTCCATAGAACGAATTGGTCTAGTCTGAATGAAAATCAAAGCTTATTATTTTTTACTTTATTATTTCATGTTTATATTTTTTTGTTTTTATTTCTTTTTTCTTTCTTTTTTTATTTAATATATTTAGTTTTCAGCATTGATTTTCACAAGAGTTTGAATTACAAATTTTCTCCACATTTCTACTCTCCCCCCACTACAAGATGGCGTATATTCTGGTTGCCCTGTTCCCCAGTCAGCTCTCCCTTCTGTCACCCCACTCCCCTCCCATCCCCTTTTCCCTTTCTTTCTTGTAGGGCAAGATAAATTTCTACGCCCCTTTGCCTGTGTATCTTATTTTCTAGTTGCATGCAAAAACTTTTTTTTTGTTGTTTTTGAACATCTGTTTTTAAAACTTGGAGTTTCAAATTCTCTCCCTCTTCCCTTCCCACCCACCCTCCCTAAGAAGTCAAGCAATTCAACATAGGCCACATCCGTATCATTATGTATAACCCTTCCACAATACTCATGTTGTGAAAGACTCACTATATTTTGCTCCTTCCTAACCTATCCCCCTTTATTGAATTTTCTCCCTTGACCCTGTCCCCTCTCAAAAGTGTTTGTTTTTGTTTACCTCCACCCCCATCTTCCCTCCCTTCTATCATCCCCGCTTTTTTATCTTCTTCCTCCTTCTTCCTGTGGGGTAAGTTACCCAATTGAGTATATATGGTATTTCTTCCTCAGGTCAAATCTGATGAGAGCAAGATTCACTCATTCCCCCTCACCTGACTTCTCTTCCCTTCCTACAGAACTGCTTTTTCTTGCCACTTTTATGCGAGATAATTTACCCCATTCTATCTCTCCCTATCTCCCTCTCTCGATATATTCCTCTCTCATCCCTTAATTTGATTTTATTTCTTTTAGATATCTTCCCTTCATCTTCACCTCACCCTGTGCCGCACCCTCACATACACGTACACTCACATATATATATATGTAATATGAATATTCCCTTCACCTATCCTAATATTGAGTTCCCATGAATCATACACATCATCTTTCCATGTAGGAATGTAAACAAAACAGTTCAACTTTAGTAAGTCCCTTGCAATTTCTTTTTCTTGATTACATTTCCATGCTTCCCTTGATTCTTGTGTTTGAAAGTCATATTTTCTATTCAGCTCAGGTCTTTTCACTGAGAAAGCTTGAAAGTCCTCTATTTTATTGAAAATCCATATTTTGCCTTGGAGCATGATACTCAGTTTTGCTGGGTAGGTGATTCTTGGTTTTAATCCTAGCTCCATTGACCTCTGGAATATCGTATTCCAAGCCCTTCGATCTCTTAATGTAGAGGCTGCCAGATCTTGGATTATTCTGATTATGTTTCCACAATACTCAAATTTTTTTCTTTCTGGCTGCTTGCAATATTTTCTCCTTGATCTGGGAGCTCTGGAATTTGGCAACAATATTCCTAGGAGATTTCTTTTTGGGATCTATTTGAGGAGGCGATTGGTGGATTCTTTCAATTTCTATTTTGCCCTGTGGCTCTAGAATATCAGGGCAGTTCTCCTTGATAATTTCTTGAAAGATGATATCTAGGCTCTTTTTTTATCATGGCTTTCAGGTAGTCCAGTAATTTTTAAATTATCTCTCCTGGAGCTATTTTCCAGGTTACTGGTTTCTCCAGTGAGATATTTTACATTGTCTTTCATTTTTTCATTCCTTTGTTTCTGTTTTATAATATCTTGATTTCTCATAAAGTCACTAGCTTCCACTTGCTCCAATCTAATTTTTAAAGTAGTATTTTCTTCAGTGGTCTTTTGGACCTCCTTTTCCATTTGGTTAATTCTGCCTTTCAAGGCATTCTTCTCCTCATTGGCTTTTTGGAGCTCTTTTGCCATTTGAGTTATTCTATTTTTTAAGGTGTTGTTTTCTTCAGTGAATTTTTCAGCATTTTTTTGGGTCTCCTTTAGCAAGTCATTGACTTGATTTTTATGGTTTTCTTGCAGCCTTCTCATTTCTCTTCCCAATTTTTCCTCTACTTCTCTAACTTGCTTTTCCAGTCCTTTTCGAGCTCTTCCATGGCCTGAGACCAGTTCATGTTTTTCTTGGAGACTTTTGTTGTAGGCTCTATGACTTTGTTGACTTCTTCTGGCTGTATATTTTGGTCTTCTTTGTCAACAAAGAAGGATTCCAGAGTCTGAGACTGAATCTGGGTGCGTTTTTGCTGCCTGGCCATATTCCCAATCAACTAACTTGACCCTTGAGTTTTTCAGTGGGGTATGACTGCTTGTAGACTAAAGAGTGCTATGTTCCATGCTTGGGAGAGTGCGCTAGCTCTACCACACCAGCACTCCTCCTTCCCTAAGAACCCCCAACCTGGACTGGGCTTAGATCTTCAGCTGTCTGTGCACTCCTGCTCTGATCTGCCACTTAATTCTTCCCACCGGGTGTGCCTGGGGCCGGAAGCAACTGCAGCTGTACTTCTGTAGCTGCCCCACCTCCGCTGCCCTTGGGGCAGTAGCCGAACTGTGAACTCCTTCCACTCCTGCAGGTTTTCCAACTAACCTTCTCTGTTGTCTTTGGTGTTTGTGGGTTGAGAAGTCTGGTGACTGCCACAGCTCACCGATTCAGGGCACTAGGGCACACTTTGCCCGGCTCCTTGTCTGCTTGGTCCCTGCGCTCATGCTGGGCTCTGCTCAGCTCCACTCTGCTCTGCTCCCAGCTCTGTGCAGGATAGACCTCACCCAGAGACCATCCAGGCTGTCTTTGGCTGGAGCCCTGCTTCCCTCTGCTCTTTTGTGGGTTTTGCAGTTCTAGAATTGGTTCAGAGCCATTTTTTATAGGTTTTTGGAGGCACTCGGCGGGGAGCTCATGCTAGTCCCTGCTTTTCAGCCGCCATCTTCTTTTCATGTTTTTATCTGTATTTTCTTTCGTAACAGTACTATGCAGTACTACTTATTATGCATGGCTTTACAGTGTTGAGGGAGAGAATTTGGAATTCAAATTTAAAAAAAATGTTAAAAATTGCTTTTTACATATAATTGGGAAAAATAAAATATTCAACTAAAAAGAAAAGCATTTATTAAGTTGGCTTAATAACTGTAGCTACAAAAATTTTCCTCCAGAAATCTGAGATTAACTCTCCAACATAGAGCAGATATATATCTCCCTCAGTTATATATGGTCTTTGGAAAGAATAGGCTTAGAACTGGTAAACAATGGTAATGAACCACAAAAATGTTCAGTCAATCTTCATTAATGTCCTACTGTCTGTGACCTTCTTTAGGATTTTCTTGGCAAAAATACTGGAGTGGGCTGTGATTTTCTTCTCTAGTTCATTTTAAAGATGAGGAAACTGAGACAAAAAGGATTTGTAAGTGTCTAGTAAGTATCATCGGCTGGATTTGAACTCAGGTCTTCTTGAATCCAGACCAGATGCTCTATCCACTGAACTTCCCTAGCCATCTAACTTCCCACTGGATATAGTAGATGAATAATTAATATTTGTTGATTGTTGGTGGTACACTGCATACAAAAAATACAATATTATTTAGCAAACATCTATTAAATACCAACTGTATACACAGAACAGTGTTGGGCACTGATTGAAGTACTAAGCTTAGAAAATGCAAGGTCTCTGAATGCAAGAATAATGCAATTTAATACAGGGTTTCTTAATCTTTTTCACATCATATATTCCTTTGGCATTTTTGTAAATCTTTAAAACCTCTCAGGTTTTTAAATGCATAAGGTAAAATACATAATATTACAAAGTAAACCAAGTATATTGAAGTAGTTATAAATTTACATATGTATTTATGGTAGAGGGTTACAAAAGAGTAAGTGATGTCTGTGAGAAAAGTTCATTAACTTGAGATAATAGAGAAGATTTTTAAAGGATGGTGGCATTTCTCTTGATGTTTAAAAGATGAATATGAATTTAGTGCAATGTTAAAGGTTTGGTATAGTATGCTAGCTATAGATAACAATGTAAGCAAAAGCAAGGAGACATTAAAATACAAGTGATTTTTGTTGGCCGTATTTAGCTCTTACAAATACGTATAGACATGAAAAACAAATTTCCACATTAGCCATGCCTACTCAAAAAAAAGAAAAAATATAAGAGAAAATATGCTTCAACATGCACGCTGAGTCCATCAGTTTTCTTTCTGAGGTGGATAGTATATATCAGCATGAATCCTTTGGAATTGTGGATGGTCATTGTGTTGATGAAAGTCCCCGTTTTTCACAGTTTATTATCTTTATGATGTTGCTGTTACTGTATGCATTATTCCCTGGTTCTGCTCACTTCACTTTGTATCAGTTCATGTAAATGTACACAGCAGTAGTATACCTATTTTCTGACATCCCTGCCAACACTTGTTATTTTCCTTTTTTTGTTAATGTGGCCGATTTGATGGGTATGGTGTGGTACCTCAGAGTTTTTAATTGCATTTTTCTAGTTATTAGTGACTTGTATAATTTCTTTATGTAGCTACTGATAATTTTTATTCCTTCCTCTGAAAATTTTCTGTTCACATCCATTGATCATTTATCAGTTGGGGAATGGTTTCTATTCTTGTATATTTGACTTCCTTATATAGCTGAGGAAAAAAAAAAAACTTTTATCAGAGAAACACTAAGGATTTTTGTTTACCACTTTCCTGCTTTTCTTTTAACTTTGGCTGTATTATTTTTGTTTGTGCAAAAAAAAAAAAAACCCAAAACGTAATCAAAATTATCCATTTTAACTCCTGAGAACCTCTCTTTCTCTTGCGTGGTCATCAACTCTTCCCTTATTCATAGATCAGATAGGTAGTTTCTTAATCCACTAATGTGTTCTTTAGATTTAAATCATGCAGCCATTTTGACCTTATCTTGGCATACAGTGTGAGTTGTTGGTCTATGCCTAATTTCTTCCAGAATGCTTTCAATTCTCCCAACAGTGTTTGTCAAAGAGTAAATTCTTGTTCCAATATCTGAGATTTTGGGGTTTATAAATATTGCATACTGTATTCATCTGTCCCTATATATTGTATACCTAATCTGTCCTAGTGATCAGCCATGCTATTTCTTTACCAGTGCCATATTTTTTTTGAGGATTAGGTTTCATAGCATACTTTGAGATCTTGCATATTAGACCCCTTTCCTTTTCATTTAAAAAAATTCCTTGATATTTTTGACTTCTTATTTAAATTGAATTTTGATGTGAATTTTTCTAGCTATATAAAGTAATTTTTCACTAGTTTGGTTTGGCACTGAATAAGCAAATTAATTTTGGTAGTATTTTTATTTTTATTACACTGGCTTGGCTTATCCTCAAGGAATTAATATTTCTCTATTTAGAGCTGTCTTTGCGTGAACACTGTTTTGTAATAATTGTTCACTTTGTGTGTCTTGGAAGGTAGACTTCCAAGTATTTTAAATTGTCTGCAGTTATTTTAAATGGAATCTCTCTTTCTATCTCTTCCTGCAGGGTTTTGGTGGTAATATACAGAAATATCAATGTTGGCTAATCGTTTCAATTAATATTTTAATTGATTTACTTGGGTTCTTTAAGTAAGCCATCTTACAATTTGCAAAAAACAAAAAAATGATAGTTTTGTTTCCTCACTATCTGTACTTCTTTCTTCAATTCCTTTTTTCCTTGGCTTATTGCTATAGCTAGCATTTCCAGTATAATATTGGATAACTTCCAGTATTATAATAATAATAGTAATTGACACTCTTGCTTCATTCCTTATTTTGTAGGGAAAGCTTCTAGGTTATACTCATGTAAAATGCTTTCTTTGGGTTTTAGATAGATGCTACTTATCAGTTTAAGGAAAGGTCCATTTATTGTTGTACAATCATTTCTTTTAAGGAATGGGTACTGTATTTTGTCAAAATCTTTTTCTGTATCCATTTAAATAATCATGTGACTTTGTTGTTTCATTATTGGTATAGTCAATTGTGCTTATAGTTTTCTAAATGTTAAACCAGCCCTGCAATCTTGCTATAAATCTAGCCTTAGTGATTGATTCTTGTGATATATTGCTATAATCTCCTTGCTAGTATTTTATTTAAAATTTTCCATCAATATTCATTAGAGAAATTGGTCTATAGATTTATTTCTCTGTTTTCACTCTTCCTGGTTTGGATATCAAGTCCACATTTATTTCATAGAAGGAACTTGATAGCTTTTCCTCACTTATTTTTAAAAACAGTTTTGTAATATTGGAATTAATTGCTCTTTGGTATTGGTTTGGCAGAATTTTGTTTTGGTAGAAATGTTTTACAAATCCATCTTTTCCTATTTCATTTGGAGGAAAACTCATTTAAGGATTGTTTAACTACTTTTTTGTTAAACACAGGCTTAAGTATTCTGTATCCTATTTTGTAAATCTAAGCAATTTATTATTGTTTTGTAAATATTCATTCATTTTAATTAGATTGTCAACTTTATTGGCATATAGATTCACAATATAGATCTTAATGATTTATTTTACTTCCTATTCACTGAATGTGAATTCGCTTTTGTCATTTTTAATATTGGTATTTGTTTGCCTTTTATTTTTTTTAAATCAAATTAGCAAATGAACTATATTTTTTCCAAAAAAAGGTCCTACTTTTATTTGTTCAATTTTTTAAATGTCAGGTTTTTAATCCCTTCTTCGATTTTCAGGATTTCTGTTTTATTATTTAATTGGTGAATTTTAATTTATTGTTTTTCTAGTTTTTTTAAATTGCATGCTCAATTCACCAATCTGCTCATTCTCTCTCTTTCTGATGTAAACATTTAGAAATATAAATATCCCCTTAAGTACTTGCTTACATACCACAAATATTTTTGTGTTGTCTCATTTTTGTAATTATCTTTAATAAAATTATTGATTGTTTCCATGATTTATTTGTTCTTTGACCTAGTCATTATTTAGGATTAGATAATTTATTTTCCAATTAATCTTTAATCTATGCTTCTCTTTATTGAACAATTTTATTCCATTATGGTAAAAAGTGTGCATTTAATATTTCTATTTTTCTACATAAGTGATATTTTTATACTGTAATATATGGTATATGGTCAATTTTGTAAAAGTGCCACAAATGGCTTAGAAACCTGTATATGTTTCTATACATACATACATATGTGTGTATGTATTTACATGTGTATGTATGTATGTGTGTATGCATACGTATCTTTCTATTCCCATTCAATATTTCCCAGAAGTCTATCGTAGCTAACTTTTCTAAAATTCTATCTTCTCCATAAGTTCCTTGTTTTTTATTTTATTGTTACATTTATCTAGGGCTTAGAAAACTAAATGACTTTCTTCCATTACTATATAGCTTTACTGACAATTTCTTCCTATAATTCATATTACTTTTCCTTAAGAATTTGGATATTATGCCATTTGGAGCATATATATTTAGTATTTATATTAATTCATTGTCTGTATTTTTTTAGCAAAATTTAATTTGTTTTAATTTTGTTTCAATAAGGTCTTTTTATTTTTGCTTTCGTTTTGTCTCAAATTGTGATCACCACACTTACCTTTATTACTTCAGCCGAAGGATAATAGATTCAAGTCTTGCCCCTTATTTTAACTCTCTGTGTATTTTTATATTTTAAATATATTTCTTGTAAATAGCATATTGTTGTATTCTGGATTCTTTATTATTCATTCATTCATTTATGTTTAGCATTGATTTAAAAAATGAGTTCCAAATTGTCTCCTTCCCTTTCTCCACTCCCCCACTCTTTTAGAAATCAAGTAATATATCAATTATACATGTGAAATCATGGGGAATAATTCTGCATTAACCATGTTGCAAAACAAAACCAAAGAAAACAAAACAAAACAAAAAACAAAAAGGCAAGAAAAATAAAGAAAGTGGAAAAGGTATATATTAATCTGCCCTTAGAATTTCTCAGCTTTCAGTCTGGAGGTAGATAACTTGTTTTATTATGTGTCCTTTGGAATTGAGTGGGATAATTGTATTGAACAGAGTAGCTAAATTTTCCACATTTGATCATCTTCCATATTACATTATTGTTATTACTCCATACAATGTTCTCCTGGTTCTGTTCACTTCATTTTGCTCGAATTCTTATAGGTCTTCCCCAACAGTCTCCCTTGTAATTTCTTATAGTAGAATAGTATTCCATCACAAACATATACCTACAACCTGTTTTACTGTTCCCCAGTTGATGGGCATCCCCTCAATTTCTAATTCTTAGTAACCACAAATAAAATCTGTTATAAATACCCTTCTGCTAATAGGTGTGCCCCCCTTTTTATCTTTTTGGGATAAAGACCTGATAATGGTACTATTGAGTCAAAAGATAAGTATAGCTTTACAGAACTTTGGGCATAGTTCCAAATTGTTCTGAAGAATATTTTGAACAGTTCAAAATTGGAACATACACCATAGTATACCATATACCACTAAACCATAGTATACCAACTTTTCCACACCCCGAAACACTTATCATTTTCTTTTTCTGTTATGTCAGGTAATCTGATAGATGTGAGGTGGTATCTCAGAGTTGCTTTGATTTGCATTTCTCTAATCAATGGTGCTTGAGAACATTTTTTTTTTCCATGTGACTGTTGATAACTTTGATTTCTTCTTTTGAAAACTGGCTATTCATATCCCTTGGCTATTTATCAATTGAGGAATGACTGTTATAAATTTGGCTCAATTTTCTATTTGAGAAATGCCTTTATAAGAGAAATTTACTATAATTTCTCCTACTTTCCTTCTAACTTTCATTACATTTATTTATTTATGTAAAACATATTAATTCCATTTAGTGAAAATTACCCATTTTACTTCACATGAAACTCTTTATCTCTGATCACAAACTCTTCTCTTATCCATAGATGTTACAGGTAAAATTTTCCATGCTTCCCTAATTTCATTATGCCATCACCCTTTATGTCTAAATAATGTATCCATTTTGACCTTAATTCAATATATGATGTTAGAAGTTGGTCTATGCTTTGTTTCCTCCAAACTGCTCTCCAATTCACCCAGCAATTTTTTTTTGTCAAATAATGCTAAAAATTATGTGATTCTGACTGGTCCAATGATATTTGGACATTTTCCTTCTAGATGCTTGAAGTATTTTCTCATTGACCTGGGAGCACCAGAATTTGGCTATAATATTTGTAGGTGGTTTCATTCTGGTATCTTTTTTAGATTATAAGTGAATTCTTTCCATTTATAGTTTGCCTTCTGATTCTAAGATATTAAAGAGTTTTCCCTCATAACTTCTTGAAATGTAATATTTAGACTCTTATTTTGACTATGGCTTTAGACAGTCTAAAAATTCTTAAATCATCACTACTTAATCTA
Source organism: Trichosurus vulpecula (assembly GCF_011100635.1). Taxonomy (NCBI): domain Eukaryota; kingdom Metazoa; phylum Chordata; class Mammalia; order Diprotodontia; family Phalangeridae; genus Trichosurus; species Trichosurus vulpecula. The sequence continues at coordinate 357,677,829 of NC_050574.1, forward strand.
TTTTCCAGTTCAATTGTTTCTGCCAATGATATATTTCATACTTTCTTCTTTTTTATTCTTTTGCCTTTATTTTCACCATTCCATGTTGTGTCATGAAGCCATTGGCTTTCACTCACCCAATTCTATTTTTTAAGGAATTACTTTCTGCAGCGTTCTTTTGTACCTCTCTTTTTCTATTTGGCCAATTCTGCTTTTTAAGGAGTTATTTTCTTCAATATTTCTTGTGCCTCTTTTGCCAAGCTGTTAATATGTCTTTTCATGACTTTCTTACATCACTCTCATTTATATTTCCCATTTTCCTTATGCCACTGTTCTTTTAATTTTTATCTTTTTAGCTCTCCCAGGAATTCTTGTTAGGCTTATGTTAAATTAAGAATTTTTTTCTCTTTGAGGTTTTGCTTGTAGCCATTTGACATCATTGTCTTCTGAATTTTTGTCTTGATCTTTCCTGTCCCCAGAGTAGATTTTTATGGTTGGATTCGTTTTTATTTCTGTTTGCTTCCCCCCTCCCCCAACTATTTCTTGAGTTTGAACTTTATATTAAAGTTGTTCCAAGGGACTGTCCCAAGGTTCAGGGTTTTTTATGTTTTTTTTTCCCACTATTGTTCTTAGAGCTAGTTCTGGGGGTTTGGAAGTTTTCAGTGCTTCCAAAATGGTGTGATGTGGGGAGAGGTGTTGTCAATACTTCTTGTGACAGTAAGCACTGCTCCTTAGGGCCCCAATTGCTTTGGGACAGCAAAGTGCTCTTTTCTGCCCTAGAACTGTGACCTGGAAGAGGGTATAGGCCAAACATGGTTTTGTCCTGTGCCCCATGCTAGCACAGGGAGCCTCTGGAGTTTTGTTCTGAGCAGTTGTCAGACCTCTTTACTAACTGGTTTGAGAGCTGTTGCCACTTCCAATGCCTACAGTTGGTGTTCCCCAACATGGGCTCTGGGACAGCCCCCACTCCAGTGTCACAGACCTTTCTCTTTTTCTTAGTTGCCTTGGGCTCACCTCAGCCTTTGTTGGCTCTGCCACTCCAGAATTTGATTTGAAGTATTATTTTAAAACTGTTTGAAGGGGAATGTGGGGAGAGTATGACTATTTCCTCTATTCTGCCATCTTGATTCCACCCTTGTAAGTTCCTTTGTATTCTGATTTCTAATCCATTCTTCTATCATTTTCTTTTTATAGAAGAGTTCATCCCATTCAAATTTACAGTTGTAATTGCTAATTGTTTATTTCCCTTCATCCGATGCTCTTATACTTATTCATCTATTTTTCCCTGTAGCCTCCTCAAGACACTATTTTGCTTCTGACCACTGAATCCTTTTATTTACCCTTCTTTTTACTCTTTTTCTGTTAACCACTTTCTCTCATACTTCCTTCTTGCTTGAAATAAATTTCTGTACCCAACTGTGTGTGGTACATCTAAACCAGTTCAGGTGAGAGTAAGATGCAGGTGTGACCTGTTCCTCCCCAAATCTCTGCTGCCTCTCCAATGAAAGAACTCTTCCATATGAGTCCCATTTATTTGAGACAATTTCCCCCTTTCTTCCTTTCTCTTTCCCCTTCTCACAGTACATCCTTCTTCCCTACCCAGCCATTCTTCTTTTGAGATCGTCCCAAAATAATAGAGTCATATATAAGCTCCCTATGTAATTAGACTCCCTGTAAGAATCTTAGTGATGTTAAAGTTATGATGGGTTAAATATATATTTTCCTCATACAGGAATGTGAATATTTTAACTTTATTTATTCCCTTATGAATTTTTATTCAACTGTACCATTTTCTGTTTCTCTTGGTTCCTGTGTTTGAATATCACATGTTCTGGTCTTTTTATCTGAAATGCTCAAATTTCCTCCAGTTCATTAAATATTCTTTTGTTTTTTAGGATTATAGTCAGATTTGCTGGGTAGGTTTTTGTTGGTTTTAAACATAGATACTTTGCCTTCCAGAATATCATATTCCAAGCCCTCTGGTTCCTTTATAATGGTAGCAGCTAAAACTTGTGTGATCCTGACTATGGCACAATGGTCCTGCAACCCTTGTTTCTGGTTACTTGTAATTTCTTTTTCTTGACCTGGGAGTTATGGATTCTGGTTATGATGTGCCTGAGAGTTTGAATTTTGGGGTTTGTTTCAGAAGGTGACTGGTTCTTTTAATTTCTAATTTAACCTTTGGTTCTAAGACACCTGGATAGTTTACCTTTATAATGTCTTGAAATGTGATATGTTAGCTCTTTATTATCATGGCTTTCCTATAGTCTAATTATTCTTAAATTATCTCTCCTCAATTTGATATCTAGGCCAGTTGTTTTCATATGAGTTATTTCACATTTTTCTCTTTTTTTATTCAGTTTTTTGACTTCTACTATCATTTAATCTTTCATGGAGTCATCACCTTCTGTTTGGCCAATTCTAATTTTTAAGGATTTATTTTCATAAGTAATACATTTGACCCACTCTATTTTTAAGGACTTTATTTTTTTTTCAAGAATATTGTTAATTAAAGGCAGGATTAGCCAAATGGAAAAGGAGGTCCAAAAGACCACTGAAGAAAATACTAACTTAAAAATAAGATTGGAGCAAGTGGAAGCTAGTGACTTTATGAGAAATCAAGATATTATAAAACAGAACCAAATGAATGAAAAAATGGAAGACAATGTCAAATATCTCATTGGAAAAACCACTGACCTAGAAAATAGATCCAGGAGAGATAATTTAAAAATTATTGGACTACCTGAAAGCCATGATCAAAAAAAGAGCCTAGATATCATCTTTCAAAAAATTATCAAGGAGATAATTTTCTATAGCCACAGGGCAAAATAGAAATTGAAAGAATCCACTGATCACCTCCTCAGATAGATCCTACAAAGAAATCTCCTAGGAATATTGTCACCAAATTCCAGAGCTCCCAGATCAAGGAGAAAATACTGCAAGCAGCCAGAAAGAAACAATTTGAGTATTGTGGAAATAACCCAAGATCTGGCAGCTTTTACATTAAGAGATCAAAGGGCTTGGAATATGATATTTTGGAGGTCAACGGAGCTAGGATTAAAACCTAGAATCACCTACCCAGCAAAACTGAGTATCATGCTCCAAGGCAAAATATGGACTTTGGACTTTCAAGCTTTCTCAGTGAAAAGACCAGAGCTGAATAGAAAATTTGACTTTCAAACACAAGAATCAAGAGAAGCATGAAAAGGTAATCAGGAAAAAGAACAAGAAAAAGAAACTGCAAGGGACTTACTAAAGTTGAACTGTTTTGTTTACATTCCTACATGGAAAGATGAAGTGTGTGATTCATGAGACCTCAGTATTAGGGTAGCTGAAGGGAATATGCATATATATATATATATATATATATATATATATATATATATATATATATGTATATATATATGTATATATCTTTATGTATATATATAAGTGAATGTGTATGTATGTATATGTATATGTATATGTATATGTATATATATATATATATATATATATACACACACACACATATATGGGGGGGGGAGAGAGAGAGAGAGAGAGAGAGAGAGAGAGAGAGAGAGAGCAGACACAGGGTAAGTTGAAGATGAAGGGAAGATATCTAAAAGAAATACAATCAAATTAAGGGATGAGAGAGGAATATACTGAGAGAGGGAGATAGGGAGAGACAGAATAGGGTGGATTATCTCGCATAAAGGTGGCAAGAGGAAGCAATACTGTGGGAGGAGGGGAGAGGGCAGGTGAGGGGGGAATGAATGAATCTTGCTCTCATCAGATTTGGCCTGAGGAGGGAATACCATACATACTCAATTGGGTATCTTACCCCGTAGCAATGAAGAGGGAAAAAGATAAAAAACGGGGTGGATATTGGAGGGGAGGACAGATGGGGGTGGAGGTAATCAAAAACAAACACTTTCAAAAGAGAACAGGGTCAAGGGAGAAAATTCAATAAAGGGGGATGGGTTGGGAAGGAGCAAAGTATAGTGAGTCTTTCACAACATAAGTATTGTGGAAGGGTTATACATAATGATACACATGTGGCCTATATTGAATTGCTTGACTTCTTAGGGAGGGTGGGTGGGAAGGGAAGAGGGGAAAGAATTTGGAACTCAAAGTTTTCAAAACAGATGTTCAAAAATAAAGTTTTTGCATGCAACTAGAAAATAAGATACACAGGCAATGGGGTGCAGAAATTTATCTTGCCCTACAAGAAAGGAAGAGAAAAGGGGATGAGAGGGGAGTGGGGTGACAGAAGGGAGGACTGACTGGGGAAAAAGGCAACCAGAATATATGCCATCTTGGAGTCGGGCAGAGGGTAGAAATGTGGAGAAAATTTGTAATTCAAACTCTTGTGAAAATCAATGCTGAAAACTAAATATATTAAATAAATAAATTTTAAAAAAGAATATTAATTGTCTTTTCCCTGCTTTCTTGAAAAACTCTTATTCTTTCTTTTCCTATTTTTCCTTCTACAATTTTTATTTGATTTCTGAAATCTTTTTGTGTTTTTTTTAATTTCTTTCTTTAGTTCTTTTAAGAGTGCTTATTGGACTTATGTTCAATTTGGATTTTTCTTTGAGGCTTTGCAGGTAGATGTTGTCAAGATATTCTCTTAAGCTTCTCTATCAATCACTATAACAGCTTTTTATTGTCAGGTTCATTTTTTATTTGCTTATCCTTCCTGACTGCTTCTTAATTTTGGACTTTATGTTAGCGTTGAGTGTGATTACTTCTGAGGAAGGGGAGATGTCTAGTTGGAACTTTTTTAATGTCCTTCTGCTTTTTTTTTACATCTCTGTCTGAGGGTTTGCAAGTTTTTAATGCTCCCACAATGGTGTGATCTGGGGAGAGGTCTGTTTATGCCCTCCTGATTTGAGCTCTGGAAGTTTCTAACCCAAATTTGGCTCTGTTGGATTGTGTGTTTCTGAGTTGTAGTAGAGTGCTGCTAGATTTAATCACTATTAGAAAGGTCCTGCCCTGGAGTCAGAAGGACCTGAGTTCAAATCCGGCCTCAAACACTTGACACACTTACTAGATGTGTGACCTTGGGCAAGTCACTTAACCCTAATTGTCCTGCCTTCCCCTCACCAAAAAAAGAAAAGAAAAAGGAAAGAGGAAAGTTCCTTCATGTTGAGAGCACCTAAACTGCTTCTTCTTCTTTACTCTTAGTCTCTCAGACTGGCAAGTACAGTGCAGGCTTATATGTAGATTAGAATTGTTAAGATTATGTAAAGATTAGAATTGAGTCCCCACTCTGCTCATGGGTTCAGAGCCATGGAGCTATGTTTCTGGAACTTATTTCTTGACAATATATAGCTTCAGGCCTTCTCCCTTTGGACTTTTCCTTTTCATGCTGGAACCGTGACTTAGAACTGGGTCATAGACAGCAGAGCTGTCAGGTGGCCCAACTTCTTGTTCTCAGAGTAAGTTCAGGGATACCCTCTGTTCTCTTTCTGCCCTCGTGATTCCTTCCCTTATGTTTAGTCTCAATCCCCTTACTTACGCTGGGCCCTGAAACACTCCTAGTTGACATTTCTATTGTGATGCACTCTTGACCAACCCCTGTCCCCTAGAACTGACTCCTCTGCCTATCTTCCTAAGCTGCTCTGGGCTAGAAAAATGACTCACAGTGCATCTATCTTGGATTTCCCATTAGGAATTCAGTTTGGCACATTTTCTATGTTACCGTGGAGGAGATATGCTGGGTAAGGTGGCAAAATGCAGATTCTCAGTGCATCCCCTTGACTCTGCCCCTCTCTAATGCTCTTTCCAGTATTCTAAGTCACTGCTTCAAGTATGAGGAGTGTGATTTTGGTTGGCGGTATGAAGAAAGAAGAAAACTTGGAATAGTTACCTGTGATGTCATTCGTCCTCTTCCAAAAACAAGGAGGTGCAGCAACATCAATGAGGTACTGAACCCCAGTGATATTTTAAAATTCTATAAACCTATGAAGCCTCTTGATTAGGCTATGTGAGAAGCTATTGAAAGTAACTAATGTTCCCAATGAAAGATTTTTTTTTCTGATTGGTTCATAATACTCACCCTATCTCCATATTTCATGTTCTTAGTTCGGTAACTTTCCTTGATATGCAAATTGCCTGGCACATGGCATGTGCTTAATAAATGTTTATGGACCAACTACACTAAATTCACTATTATAAATGTGGAGACCTGTCTAATAATATACAGAAGATCTTCAAATGTTGACTATCAGAGGATGAATCATTTTGACCAAAATATCTTATGAAGACCACCCATTAAGGTATGATTATTACTTCCATTAACTGTGCTAGTACCACGCAGAAAACATCTTTTGAAATATCAGTGAGATATTTCGGAGTAGGCCTCATGGATTCCTCATTCAAACTTAAGTAAAAGTAATAGGCAAGATAAACATTTAGCAAAGAGCCCATTTAAAAATTTTTTTAACATATATATGCATATGTTTATACATATATGTATATACATGAACATATATGTATATATTACAAAATAGTATAATTATATGGGAGGGTGAACTAATGTTACATAAGAGTCTGTCACTCAGCAAGATCTTGATGGTGCCTGTTTTGTTTCCTCCTGCAACCGTAATATAATAATACATATCTCTTTACAAGGCTGAATGCAATCTAGTCTTAGCATTGTAATTATGCCCATAATCAAATATTGTTAGTGCCTTTAGATGTGATGATTTGATAGGAAAAAAGCATTCAATCTATAACTATGGAGGAAGGGGAAGAGGAGACTCCTACTTTTATATCTTGTTCTAATTGTGCATCATCTATTAAAATATATCCTTCCTACAGTGTAGTTATGTTTACCACTTTAAAAAAAGGTAGCTATTTTTGTTTGTTGAAAAAAGCTAATTAAGCAGGAAAGTATGATATCTCCCTTTTGGTTAACCATACCTATTGCTGGAATCTGGTTCTTTGGACCACAAGTCGATAATCATAGATTGACTGAGAGCAAAGTAACCTAAATTTAGGAAAAATTCTTAAAAGGAAATATTAAAAAATACCTAAAAAGACTAATAATACCACACAAAGTACTTTCTCTTTATAAAAGAAACAAAATGCAAAACATTTCATATAGCAGAATTTGACATGTAAATGGGATTACAGAGTGTACCAACTATGCCTAAGCACTCTACTAGCATGTGTGTGTGTGTGTGTGTGTGTGTATGTGTATATATATATATATATATGTGTGTGTGTATGTGTGTGTGTGTGTGAGTGTGTGTGTGTGTATTTGTATATGTAATATTCAGTCTCATTTTAAAAATTCAAAGTTAGTAATCTTTTTTTAAAATTCCGTTAAGTTTTAGCTTATTTTAATGAATAGAAATAATACCTTTTTTCATTAAGGGGCAGATGCATTAGCAAATAGTAGTACTTTAAGGTTCTCAAATCATTTCCTAAATGATTTGTCAGTTGATCTTCACAACACCTTGGGTGGGTGGTGCTACTATTACGCCAATTTTATATATGTAGAAACGGAGGTAAACTTGTGCAGGAGCACATAGCTAGCAATGAGTCAGAATTTGAACTTAGATCTTCCTGGCACCAGGTCAAGGATTCTATCTGATGTACCACCTAGCTGCCCCCATGAACAAAACTCAATGGCAAGAAGATCCGGATTCAAGTCCCACATCTAACACATAGCAGTTGTATGATCCTGGTCAAGCTTCCAGTGATCTAAAGTTCTTTGTACCAGTGAAATCACAGGTCCATTTACTATTCCTATGATTGAATATTTAATAAATCTTCATTTTAGATAATAACATAGAAGTGTCTGGGTGCATACCTTCATGATATATGCTACACATACCTGTAATTAGAGACTGTACATGCTTCCTATCTCATATACTGATCAGAGTGGAAAACTGAATAATTTGTGTGTCTAGCTGGTGACACATGTTTATAAAGCAACTGACATGTAAATGCATATTGAATTAACAGGAGTGCACTGAGACTGCACTGAGAATTTCCTTTTTAAATAGAAAGCAAATGCAGTCTCAAAACTTTAGATTTGTTGCTTTAAAGACTCTAAAAGCATCTGGTAGATATTGCATAATCTAATCTACAACCCAGCACACGCAATCATCTTTGCAGTGTGTCACACCATTACTAAGTATGGAGCTAGAAAATAAGCAGGCAGGTCACTTTTCACCTCATTAGCACAGCAGGGGAGGGCTTTTGAAAAACACGACACCAGAAGCAGCCAAAGGCCTTGCTCTTATCTTTTTTGAATAACACAGAAAAGCCCCAGCTGTGATCTCCTCCTCTGTCTGCACCTTCTGTTCTTTGCTGTTGAACCTCTTTCCTCACTTGTGGCCTTTTGTTCTTTCTTTTTCATGTAGTATCCACAAAGCACCAGGCATCACTTTGGATGGGAAGGACTAGTTATCCTCATTTGGCTGTGGAGTATTTTTTCTATTGATAAAGTCATATTAAAATCATCTGGAAGTAGATTATTTAAAGGGGTGAGAAACATTAAAGCTCAGTTGTTGTTCGCTTGTTTTTCAGTTGTGTTCAACTCTTTATCACCCTGTTTGGGATTTTCTTGGCAAAAACACTGGAGTGGTTTGCCCATTTCCTTCTCCAGCTCATTTTACAGATGAAGAAACAGAGGCAAACAGTGTGAAGTGACTTGCCCAGGGCCACGCAACTAGTAAGTGTCTAAGGAAAGATTTGAATTTGTCCTCCTGACTCTAGGCCTGGAACTCCATCTACTATAATACCTAGATGCCCCATTAAAGCTCAGTGACAAAGAACAATACATTCTCCATGTTCATCCTTCATTGCCATAAATCACCCTAGCCAAAATTATGGAGCAGACATTGGCTTTCAGGTTCTTTTACCCCTTCTTCTTTTTTATTTTCCTTTCTGGTTTTTATTTGTTTTGTTCTTTGCCTTTTGCCCCCTTTCTCCACTTTCATTGGACTAGATCTCAGATTATATTGGTGTAGAAACTTCCATTCCAGCCTTCCAAAGTTCCTTTTATCAGTGCAGATCAGCAAATACTCTGCTATTTAGAATTTTAGGGGATCCTCTGGGAAGCAGAGAGGTTGAAGTACCTTCCCTGATTCATACAGCTGTAGGTGTGAGAGGCAAGACTAGAACCCAGGTCTTCTCGATTGTGAGGCCAGTTCTTTATCCACTAATCAACACTCATGGCCACTGTTGTTATTATATAATCTATAGAAACAAATTTCAACAGGTATTTAGCAAATCCCTAGGGAATATAGAACACTGGCTGTGACAGTTCTCACCTTCATGGAGTTTTCAGTTGAGTAAAGGATATGACATAAACAAGAATATCTAACACGAAGGAATATATAGGTGACAAGAAAAGTGAAATATAATTCAATATGAGGCCAATTAGAAAGGACACACTGAGATCACATAATAATTTCTTTCAGAATTAGTTTCTGAGTTGAGCTTTAATATATGGGTAGAAATTTAGCAAGCATAGAATTGCAGAGGGAATAAGGCATTTTTGGCATAAGGAACTATAGAAATAAAGGGATAGACCAGAAAAACATGTCCTGAATGAGGAAAGGGGAAGAATGTAGTTCAATTTTAGTGTAGTTTTGAATTTTTAGGGGAATATTGTGAGCTAAGGCTGGAAACATAGGGCAGTGTCAGATTGTAGAAGGACTTGAATGGTAAGGTAAGTTCTTCTAACTTTAAGGTCAGAGGTGGGGAGCCACGGATGAGTTTTGATAGAGGAGTCAGTGACAAAAGCAGATCTCTGCATTGTGAGAATGATTAACCTGGCAATTATATGAAGGATGGATTAGATAAGAGGCAGTAGAATTGGAGTAACCCAGATACCAATGTTTGTTATTGTTCCACTACCAAGAAGGAACATACCAAATTGGAAAACTGTCAAATCAAATCAGGTCAGATGAAATTTCTTTGTCTGTGCCACGACCAGGAGAGAGTTATTTCCTACCTGTCATGGAAAAGACCTGGGTCTTATAACAACAACAACAACAGCAAAGTATTCTAAAGAGTAACAATGCATGCTGGCATTTGCAGTGCCTGAGAGCCAACATTCTCTTCCTGGCCTAGGAGAGAAAGGGTCTCCTGGGAGCTCTTAGCTGATGGCAAGGATCTGCCACACTAGATTTTTTTTTTCTTTTTACTGAGACACAATAGAAAAGAAAGGCACCTTTTGATTTTAGAGAGAGTGCCAAGGGGACAACTTAGACGGAGGAGGAGGGAGAAAGCAACACATGCAACATGTGGGAAATTATCATTTTGAATGAATTAAGATTAATATGCTGATAGCCAAGCCTCCTCATCTTTGTCAGATCCCTTGCTGAGATGTAATTGAATGGTTTTCTTCCGAAAGACTGAAGAAACCATGAGATGCTTAATGTCCAGACCTCCATGCTCCCTTGTCTCCTGCTTCCATTTCTAACTCTCAAGAAGTTTCTACCTTCTTGCTAGCATTACTTTCATCTTGAAAATACCTTCACCTTGGTAGCCCTCTCTTTTGAGAAGTGAGTGTCCTCACTGGGACCAACATTTCGTGAAATGCCCAGACCAATCATACTTATTTCTCTCATGTCTGAGCTTCTAACTCCCCAAACCTTCCCGCTTCTTCACCAACAGCCTTGCCATTGCACAGGTACCTTTTTTTCACTTCTGCTATCCAACTCAATTTCACATGTTGCCTTTCCCATTAAAATGTAAACTTCTTGAGGACAGAGATTGTCTTTTTTGCTTGTATTTGAATTGTCAACACTTAGCACAGGGACTGGTGGATAGTAAGCATTTAATAAATGTTTTATATATTTATTTAAATCCCTATCACCACTCCTTTCCCAACCCTCCCCCACCCATTTTTTGCTGCTGTGTTGACTATAGATAGTAAGGAGTTAGCCTTAAATTTCTGCTTATGGTTGTTTCTGTCCATAACTTCTGGTTTAATTCTCATCTTTAAAATAATTTTCCCTTCATATAAAAATTATGGTCATTCATACGTGCCTTGTGATGCATGTCTACATATTAGTTGTATGGAAGGTAAGGGAAAATGGAGGATTCCAGTGACTAGCTAAGAACACACAAAATTCAACTAGGGCAGTAGGCTGTAGTCTACCCCAGAATAGTTAAGGATTTCCCTTACTTGGAGAGTTAATTGACTCAGCTTTGGGACTCTTCCTGGAATTAACCTCTACTGACTCATGGGTGAGTGAAAACTCATCTAACCCATTAAATATTAATAGCTTCAAAACAGTGTTTCACATTCTTTTCAGCTCTCTAATAGGGCACCAGTCACCAATGACTTACCATTTCTGAGCATCTTGCCATCTGCCTTGTCTAATGTGATACCCTTCCCCTCCTTCTGCAGCCTTTCCTTCCTCTCCTCCATACCTCATGATCTGAGAACAGCAATCCAAACAATACTACTGGAAAGGACATGATAATCTACTGCCCTATGACTCCATCCAATCTCTTTTCTGCCAAGACCCAAATGCCCTTCCCTTGTGGCCAACTCCTCTATGTGTTTTGCATCCTCCTATTAAAATATAAGTTTCTAAAGGCATGGACATTCTCACTTTCCTATTTCTATTGCTAGTGCCTGGCACAGAACAAGCACATAACAGGTACTCACTAAATACTTCTTGACTTTTTCAATGACATTTACTAGCTGTGTGAACATTGGTAAGTCATGTAATCTCCCTGAGTCTTAGTTTCTTCATGTGTAAAACAGTGATAAAGGAGCAACTATTTCATGGAGCTGTCAAGCAAATCAATTGAAATAATTTCTTAGCAAACTTTAAACTCTTTCATAAATGGCAGTTATTTTTAAAAATCCATCTATTTCTGCAGATAGTACAGTATAGTGGTTATAGGATGGTGAACTCTGATTTCTATACTTCTCTGGATATCCATGCATATATCTAGTATATTGAGAAACATTTTTTATAATTAGCTTCGAACACTTCAGGCATTTTGAAGACTACAATTACTCTTTCAGGCCATGGGATACAAGTGCTTTCATATGTTCCCTATATATTGCATACTACCTATTAAAGACTGTACTTCTTGCTTCTTTTTAGGTATTTATTCATTATCTTGTCTAAATTTAACTGGTCCTGACCCAGATCATGTTTCACATCCCATCCAACCATCTTTTAGAGCCATCTCCTTGCCACCTTCTCTGTTGCTTCTCCCGCCACACTCTGGCTCTGGATGATTGAATCCACTTACCTTTGTATAAGACCACTCTAGGTTCATGTTGTCTTGACTGGTGAGTCAGCCAATGCAGATGCCCAAGGTGTTTTAAATCTATCTGGTCCTAGACCATAGACCAAGTTTCGTATCCCATTTGACTGCCCACCAGAGAACCACAGCCATTTGCCCCATCATTTGGCGTGTGCTCTTGAGCTTTCTCCACCTCCTTCACCTCTACTTCCTTTTCTATCACTTAATCTGGGACCAGTAACTAAATAAAAAATGTATTATTTCTGTAAAAAATATGTCAATTGACTCTCTTATAACTCTAATCATTATCCCTGTGACTTAAACCAAAACATCCTTCCTGGGTTACCACTCCCCTATATGTATAATCTCCTCCTGCTAGAACATAAGCTTCTCAAAGGCAAAGGCTGTCTTGCTTTTGTATTTGTGTCCCAAGTGTTTAGTCTATTGCTTGGTATATAGTAAGCATTTAATACATGATTTTCATTCACTTATGATGCCAATATATGTGAATAGGCAAATATAAAAGAGAAACTATAAATAGACATCTTAAAATGATCAATTTTCAGACACTGAATCACAGATCTAGAGCTCAAAAGGATCTTAATTAGAGCTCATCACATTTGAAGTACTCATTTTACAGTTAAGAAAACTGAGACCTAGAGAGGTTAAATGACTTGTCCAGACTAAGACAGCTAAAGTGTGACGAATCTAGAATTTGATTGTAAGTGCTCTGATTCCAAATCCAGTACACTTCCCATGTCCTCATTTTGTTTGCAATGGTCCCCAAATTAGTACTTCTGAAAGTGAAAAACCTTTCTTTTGGTTACAGTTCTAGAAGAGTCAATGGCTAAATGATTATCTAAAGGTCTGAAAGGGTTAGTTCAGCAAATTAAATATGCATTTTTTTACCCTTTGAATAGTTTTGCTTGACTCGACTTTGAGTCCCTTTGATGACAGCAGCTATACAAATGTTTATGCATATTTATGTGAATACAAGGTGTATAGATTGGTGCATGCATTACTTGGGACAAGCAATAACTTTGATATGGTTTTATTTTGTGACAGCAGTGGTCAAATGTCTGTGGATCTACTGATAGCTGGATAGCTCAGAACATCCTGACCTTGACCAGACAGAATCAGCTGGTTACCTCACCTTTAGTCAGTTCTCTGACAGTTGAGTGCTAGATTTTCTACTGCATATATGAGTTTCATTGCCCCCTTTTTCTGCTTTTTAAGAAATTATGTCATTTTTAAGAATTGATATAATGTTCAGGAAACTTGCAAAAATTTAGAGCCTTTAAAAAACTTACTTCAATAACTCTCTGAGATATTGTTGCACTGGCTTTTGGTAGGGCAGAATCAAGCATTTCAAGTATATTCAAGTGTACAATAAAATAGGATCAGTCACACTGAATGGCTATTGAAAATAAAAAAAAATAAGAGAATGAATCTAAGAAATGGTAAGCTATTACTTCAAAAGAGCCTAATAATTCTCAGAAAACAAGAAAGAACTTTAGAGGACATAGTAGCTGGAGTGACTACTACTGATACTCCCCAGTGCATGGGAGGCCTTGAAGTTGGAAGAACTGCAAGATCATTTAAAAAATAATAGCTGCTAAATGTCCCTATGAAGAAAAAGTTGATCATGAGCAATACAATACAAAGACTGGAGTACTAAAGAGTGGGAAAAGCAAGTTTTAGTGATCAAAATAATTTTTTTTCATTAAATTCTATCCCCAAACAACTGTTAAAAGAAGTCTAGATGAACCTCTAAGATCTAGGCTTATTCATAACATTATCAAACATCCATGCCAAAAAAAAATGTTTTGGGGATTTATTTCTTTCAATTGGCCTGAAGGTAACTTTTCCCTCCTGTTACAAGTATATTAAACTCTGATAATCAAATTTTGAGAGTCAGAATTGTTCTAGAGTTACAGAAATTTCCAATGAGAGAGGCAATGCTATAAGACAACCTTGCAACATGCCACTAATGCAAAATGCTAACAAATATATATAAAAAAAAAGAAGATAAACATGTTTCAGTGTCCTGAAAACACATGATTCAAACACAATTGCAAACCTATGGGCTATAACTATGACTAGATTTGGAAAAATGGATTTTTTATGAAAAGAGTGTTTAATAGTCAAAGTGATGTGATTCCATGTTAAAGACTTAAAGGATATGTATCAAAATCTTGTGAACCTAAAAAGAAATAATGAAAAAAAAAACAGTTGATGAAGTGGAAGAATGTCTTGCATAACCACAAGCTTTTTAAGGATAGAAAAAAAGTTGTGAGGTTTATTGTATGTTGATGCATGTAATTACTTCAATTTTTCCTAGTTAGCTCACATACTACTGTATATTCATAGTTTCTCATATGTGTCTATATATAAGAAATCCTGTCGTTGGCCACTTATTTTCTGCCACATTAAAGGCAGAAAAATGAGTTGGAAGTAAATAATCTTCTCGTCAAGTATTGGAGAAAGAGTCAAAATCTTCTTATGAAAAACATCCACTAAGAATCTAGGGCTTGGCTTTTTTTTTAAATGTAACGAATAGCTCCTGGGCAATGAACTTAAAAAAATCAGTTCACTTTTTTATGTAGAAGTTGCTACTTCACTGATAGAGTCACTGGGAGCACAGCAGAAAACTTGCAAGCAGTAGCTACACAAAACCAAGAGGTGTGAATATTTGATAGAGATTAGATGCAATGATCTATATGCCTGACGAGGATTAAATGCTCAGGAAGGACTGCCTGACACCTGATGAGTGAGGAACAAAAACAGCATGAGCAGTTTGATGAAATACCTGGCAAATATTTTGGTTCTAAAGTGTAGGGCCATGGTTTGACCCATCTATGTTGCCTTAGCCACATGTTCCTTATGAGCTTCTTCATGTGCAATTTACCCATACGTGTCCTATAAATGTTCTCTATGTCCATTCCTTTTCGCCTATATGCCCACTCTTCCTGCTAGAAATGTGTTTATTTATGGGAGAATATGTTACAGATTTATGTGCAAAATATTTTATAGCAACTTTTCTTACAATGCTGTTACATTTTAATGTCTTTACTTTGAATTAATAGCAAAATTAAAAATGCCAGTGTTTAAAAATTTAAATTAAAAATATCAGTAGGCAGTGTGGATAGAGTACTGGGCCTGAAGTCAGGAAGATCTAAGTTCCAATCTAACCTCAGACACCTATTGGCTATGAGACCGTGGGCAAGTAATGTAACCCCTGTCTGCCTCAGTTTCTTCAACTGTAAAATAACAGTAATACTAGTAACTGCTTCATAGGGTTGTTGTGAAGGTCAAAGGAGATAATATTGGAAATGTGCTTAAAACAGTGCCTGGGACATAGTAGTCACTTAACAAAGGCTTGTTTTATTCCAGTTGAATATGAGATATGTCTTTGAGTGGATACAAGCACACAGAGTATCTTAATCCCAACGTAGTCTTCACTGGAAACCTACTGTGTGAATTGAGTATCCCTGAGTATTGCATTTAAATGCATATATGCTTGGATAAATTTAGCATATATCTTTTTGTCCAAAGTAAAAAGTGAAATTCAAATAATAATATAAAGTCTACAAATGATAATTACCTATTTTCCCCTTTTTCCCTTAATGGAAGATATTTTAGAAGAACTGATGGTTATATATCTGAACCAGTAATTTAGATTTTATTTTCTGCTCTTTCGTTATCATTTCCATGCCAACCCTGTACATATTTGTGTGGTTATAGTGTGTGTACTTGGCATGTCTCACCTTGGAATGACGAGGTCACAGGGTCATAAATTAAGGGGCACTTGCATTTGGGGGCCTTTTTGGCAGAAGAGAGTTTGAGGCAAAGAATTGAGCTAATGTGATAATGGAATCAGTCTCTGAAAATAGATATGCAAAGTATGAATTTGTGTTGAAAAATATAAGAATGTCTCTTAATTTGGTGACACATACAGGGCAAGGAAAGTGGCACAAGTGCCATCAGCATGGGCTTTAGAGAGAGCAAAAAAAAGAGTCAAGTCCATATTAACTGATAGAATAATTTAACCATTTGATAGCCAGGTTGCTGTCTAATTTTCCCAACAGTTTTTATCAAATAGTGAACCCTTCCCCCAGTAACTGGACTCTTTGTGTTTATCAAATACTATTCAATGATTTATGTTTGCTTTTGTATATTACGTATGTATTCTATTCTGGTGATGATCAACTTCTTCCCACTACAGTTTGAGATCTGATGGATCTCTTCATTACTATTTTTTATTATCACTCTTAAAATTCTAACTCCATATAAATTTTCAACTTTTTTACTCTAAAAATATTCTTTGGGGAGTTTGATTAGTATAGCACTGAATAAGTAAATTAATTGAAGTTTTAAAATCATTTTTACTGTATTGACTTTATATGCCCATGAACAATTAATGTTTCTTTGATTATTTAGAACTATATTTTTGCAAAGAATATTTTATAACTAGATTTGTTTGCTCCCTGGGCAAATCTTATACAACCCCAAGTAATTTATAAGTTTATTAAGTTTAAAACAACACCTCAGACCATACACCGATTATTCTTCAAATGGATAGATGACCCAGATATAAAAGGCCTTATCATATGAGATTGACAAAGATAAGAAAATAGGAAAATTATAAATGTTAGATGGTTTCTGGGAAAACAGATATGCTAGTAGACTATTGGTGGAGCTATGAATTCATGTAAGCATTCTGAAAAGCAATTTGTAACGATGTCCAAAATGTTACCAAACTGTCCATACCCTTTGGCCCAGCTATACTAGTACCAGGTCTATACCCCAAAGAAATCAAAGAAAGAGGAAAATAATTTATAGTACAAAAATATGTATGATGGCCATTTTCATGCTAGCCAAAACTGGAAAGTAAGAGGTTGTTCTGTTTTGTGATGGCTAATTAAATGTGGCATATAAATATACTGAAATACTATTGTTCCATGAGAAATGAGGAAACAATTTCAGAAGAAACTGGAAAAAATCTTTATGAACTGCTACAGACCACAACAATCAGTTCAAAGATAACAATTTATGCAATAATAACATTTTGATAAAGAAAAAACTGAAAGGCTTTTAAAATATGACCAATATGACCAATATGAACTATTAGTCCAAAAGAATGAAGATTCAACAAATCATTTACCTCCTGAGAGAAAGGCAATGAACTTAAAATTCAGAAAGAGACATACATTGTTAGACGACTAATGGGGGGATTTATTTTGCTTGATTATGAAGATTTGTATTAAGAAATTTCTTTTTCTTATTAATTTTTTTACACAATCGGAGAGGGGGTAGTGCAAAGGACAAATAAATTTAAGATACTTCTTACTGGAACAATAAAAATAATAAACAAAAACACAATTTGTTGAAAGACTTTCTTTATGATTGGTGATTACATTGCTGGTGGTGGGTGGGATAAGAGGTGGCAGCTGGCAAAACAGTCAGCTTTTATGGTGCTCATGTGGTTTAGGTTATGGTGCCATTGAATTAAAGTAATTGTTGCTGGTGTACAGTCCTGGTACTCACATGGAAAGATTAGACTGGAAGGAATCAAGGCAGGATTTCAATAAGATGGCTATTTCTATAAAGTATTACTTAGTACAATATCTGGGTGGTCAAAATTTGAATCAAACCCAAAAACATATCAAACCTAGAAAGTTTTCCCAGTCCCAGGGGCACCAAATAATTTAGGGAAGATTCAAAACTTATCTTTCCTCAAGGAACATTTATAAAAACAAGGGATAGTGTTGAAATCAAGAAAACCTTTCTGACTTGGAAATGGAGGGGTTCTTTCAGGATGACAGAATGAGAGGAGGAGCTCCAACGGAGGATTTGTTCCATGCAATTCTCCATGCCAAGCCTTTCCTAACACGTTCCGGAACGTTCTAATACCCACCAATATTTCAGAAATGTCATTGTTACTTAGACTTTGCAGTTGTTTTTTTATTATTATATTCTGATACATTTTACTTTGAGCTTGACAACCACTGTCCAAAACACAAGCAAATAAACTCAACTTTGTCTAGTACGTTATCAGAAAATAGACAAAATTGCAGAATAGCTTGCTTTCAATCTATAGTCCATTTGTTTCTATTTTGGAGAATAGTGGTCTTAAGAGCTGTAAATTTCAATGATGAAGTGAATTCAATCCTTAAGTAAGCTCAAGCAAGCCCAGCACTACCTAAGACAATATCTGACATTAAAAATCCTTAACGGCACCTAAAGAAAGAATAGTAAATAGTAAACAGGTCTTTGTAAGTTCATTTTTAAGCCAATAATAAATGGTATAGAAATTATGTTAATTGATTATATGGATATCATTTCCAGAGAGGGAGAGAATCTTTCTCACTTGCCAGTCCATTTCTTTGTCAAGAAAGAGTAATGGTGCATTGAGAATTTATTATGAGGAAGAAGACATCTAATTATTAGCTATTGACTAAAAAGCTCATGACAGACAGTCTTATGAGAGTATCTTCAACAGTTAAAAATTAATCATACAGCTTGAACAGAATAGCACACTTACTATTTTATAATCATTCCAATACTTGCAGAAGTACCAGGTAATGATATGAAATGCATTGCTATAATGGTTCCAGAAGTACTTGGGGAACCTAGAAATGTTCGTATTTTTTTCTTTTCCTCAAGTTTTTCCATATGTATTAATGGAAGTCAGTGGCAGAGCTAGGAATGGAATAATACCCAGGAGGCCTAGTGGCAGATCATTTCTCACACCAGGAATCCACACTCCTGTCGTTTTTATTTTCCAGAGCCACCCAAGATTTCTTTCTGTAAACTGAAAGAAATAGAACACCAAATCAAATTATAGAACTGAGCACCAGGAGACAGACATAGACAAGACTACTGAAATAAAAACAGACTATTAACCAAATGCTAGGGCAAATCAACCCACCTTGCCTCACCGCACCAAATACTATCCACCTCGGGATCTGATGCACCCCCATGGGGAGCAAATGCTAGAGGAGGGAGAGGTTGAGTTGACATGAAGCCTTAACAACATTCAGCCAAGCAACAAAAACATCTGGTCAGTGTTATTTGCTCCATGAATCGGTGCAGGGAGGGTTGTCTCAAACTGGAATCTTTGAAAAGAATTCAATCTTGACTGTTATCTACCTGTAAATTTTAGGGAGTCTAATCAGAATATGGTTCAGGTTTTATATGGGTATAACATAGATAAATAGACAGATACACATACAAAAACATACGCACATGACAATGTAATGTGCATCTCCCGTATTGTATATGTACATGTCGTATTATACATATGCATGCATATGTAATGCATTTATTTTTATTTAGGAGTCCTTGATTCTGGTAAGATTTATATAAGCACGTGCACAAGTTGCAACACAATATGCAATATGTTAAATGCCTAGTATATGCAACAAATATGTACACATATATACATACTTTATAAACACATACCTGTATACATACATATATGTATGTAGCAATACATACATATTTGTGAATATATTTATATATACACATATGGATATGCATACACATGTACTATATGTAAATATATCTATACATATATATGTATAGATAAATAGATACAGTTATCAATGTAGATGATCTAGAGTTATGGCTAGATATAGATATCTCCAGAATTAAGGATTCTGAAATGACTGGGAGAGTCACAATTATCTCTTCCCTTTTTCCAATATGTAATGTAGGAATGTGTGAGACCTATGAAGTAAGATGGAGTGTGATTCTTATAAAGTAAGATGCAGGTATTTAGGCTTTAGCCTAAGGCTTGGAAATTATGGGCTTGGGAGAAGAAAGGACACTATCTGTTCCTTATTGTTTTTTTCCTAACACATTCCTTATTGTCTTAACTAACAACAAAGTGCAGGCTTGGATTTTCCTAATCTCAATAAAGGTAAACTGTGTGTAAATTAAGAGATACTACATTATATAAGGCCTACATATTAGCCATTTTGTGAGCTCTTTTCTGGCTTAAAATTGTGTTCCTTGTCTACAATAACTATTATCTCTGATCAGGAACCTTGAAGAGAAATTAAGACCACTGGTTACTTTACAGATAGCATTTGGTGGATTGAGCTTTGACTCTGGAATCAGGTAAATCTGGTTTTGCATTCTATGTGATCATGGGTAAGCCCTATATCCCTCTGAGAGTCAGTTTCCTTGTGTATAAAATGGGGAGTATAATATTGATAGTAGTACATACCTCACAGAATAGGGAAATTCAAATGAAATACATGTACCATAAAAGGGTTGGTACTCATTATGCCAGTACAGTTAGAAGATTACTAAGATTTAGCAGGAATTTGTGAGAGGCAACAAGTCACTACATTTTGTTGAGGTATGTGCATAGTAGGCAACCCAAAATATTCATTCAATGTGGTTTCTGATCATATCTCTTAGCCTGTACTAAATATTAGCTGTTTCTCTTTTGGGCAGGAACCCTGAGGGTCTTTTTCTCCCAGTTTCATTTTTTTTTTGAGTTTTGGATTAAAGTGGCCATCCCTTGGGCGTTACCTCACTCAAAGTGAGAAGCTGAAAAGACCTTAGCCTAAAAGGGCCAGGGTCTCCTAATGCATCCTGGGACATCTCCAATTGTCATGGTGAATATCAAACCACTGGACCCAGATGGCTCTGGAGGAGAAAGTGAGGCTGGTGATCTTGCACAGCCCTCCCTCACTCAAATCAAAGTCAACTGCAAGTTATGTCATCATTTCCTTGATGTCATGGTCCTCTTCATGAAGGAAGGACAAGCATAACTTTTTCATTTATCGCTTTGAAGCAGCTGATAATCATTTTATGTTGAGCTTGAAGTCATCCAATACATTCAGTTAATTAATTAACAAATGTCAATGCGTCAATAAATAAACATGTAGTAAGCACTTATGCATCTGGCACTGTGTTAAACACTATGCTACAATGTCAAAAATGAAATAGTCCTTGCCCTCAAGGAGCTTGTTATATTTTGGAACTCAGTCTGTACTCACATAAGTAAACACAAAGTGTATACTATATACAATATATCCAAAGAATAAATGATTTCAAATGGGAGAAAGTACAAATAACTGACAGTTTGAAGGAAGCCATCAGTAAAAAGCTTTATTTATGCTACTCCAAACATAATAGCAACCATGTAGCATATTGGAAAAGTTAACTGGTGTCATATTTAATTTAATATTTGGAAGTTGAAATAACTTCCTTGTTCCCTGGCATTCCAGTGATGTATTGGTTCAATATCTTCTAAAATGGCATTCATATCCCCCTCCCCAAAACAAAACAAAAAAAGATGTTTCATGCTTCCACCTTGGAAAGCAGTGTACTGTAATTGTGACCAATGGCCGAGTGCTAAATGACCTAGTTTTCCAGACTCACTGCTACATAATAAGTACTTAATAAATGTTTCTTGACTGACTGACATTGAATGGGATGTTGGAATCTTGGGAGCTTCTCTATAGTCTTTTTGCTTCTGTCTTATCCAAGAATATCAAAATGTGTCTTGTTTTGCTCCCACCCAGAGTTTTTCCTGGAAATAACAAAACTTGGCATATATCTAAGAGAGACCTTAGCTCCCATGTGAGTGCTCAGGCTGAAAAACAAAAACAAACTAGCAAAGATCATTAAATATAGGAGAGCTTTCACTTTACTGAAGATAATTTTTTTAAATTAAAAAAAATAAGAAGCAAACCTTTTATCTAAGACTGAATTCAAGTCTCCTTCCTCTTCTGGTGAGTCCTCTTCTTTCTCAGCAAAAGATGCCATCTTCCAAGTTATAACCCCAAGTGTGGCTGTTCAGTCATGTCTGACTCTTTGTGACCCCTCTTGGGGTTTTCTTTACAAAGATACTGGAGTAGTTTGCCATTTTCTTTTCCAACTCATTTTACAGATGAGGAAACTGAGCAAACAAGGTTAACTGATTTGCCCAGGGTCACATACCTAGTAAGTATCTGAGGCTGGGTTTGACATCAGGTCCCCCTGAATCCAGGCCTAACACTCTATCCATTGAACCACCTAGCTGCCCATACTACCCAGAGTAGTATCTATCAAAAGTAGGACTCCCTACAAGAGGAAAAAAATATCTAGGTAGTTAAGAAGACAAACAACCCCTTCTTATAGTGGGCCATGCCTTCCCATGGAACCTAAATAGTGACTTCAGACCTATTAAAAATACCGGGGGTTGAGGTCTTCTAAGGATAACCATTGTTGGTAGAGAATTAGCTTTCTTTCACTAGACCTGAAAAATTCTGGAAAATTCACAGTTCCTGTGAATGCCAAAGTCTGGTATTGCTCTTTTCAAATGTTGCCCTGTATCTCGTTGCCTCTAATTTACATGCTTGTACCATCCAGTTTGGGACAGGAACTCCTCACTCATCCCTAGTAGATGATATCTATCTGCTGCCATCCTTGTGGCTACATGATTCCTTTGAGATGCCAACTATCTTCAAGGAGACCAACTCCTCATCTATGTATAGCCTTGCTTTTTTTCTGCCTGTCTTTTCTCCAGTCTTCTTGAGTTTATGCATAACTCCATTTCAAGAATAAAGGTTTACATGTGTGAACTACCTCTTAATTTTATGTCAGTGCCATGACAAAAACTCCATCACTAGGGAAATGAAGCCTTTACATTTTTTTTTCTAGGGATATCACACCTGGACTAGGGGTGAGGGTTTCTTGGATATACTCACAATATTATATACTGAGAATATTACAGATTAGAAGCCAGGAATCCTAGACTTTAGGCAACAAAACTAGAGTTTGTCTCTTTTTCTTTTTTGCAAAATCAGTGGAGACAAATAAATAGATGGGTGGATAAAAAGATAGTCATGAAGCTTCTCCGAGAAGGCAAAAAGCAGCAGAAGACAAATGGTAACAATTATTTCCATTGAGACAACTCAAAAAAAGAAAAGGATGCATAATTAAGCTGCAGTGAAGGAGGGTTAAGAAAAATTCATTTCATTATCATTACAAATCATTTACAATAGTTCTTGTGACATACACATACTCCGCTTTTGCTCCCTTTTACAGCATTACTGTTATAATGATGATCATTATTAGACCCTTTTCTATCATTCATAATACCTGGCTAAGGCAATGCTGCTGCTTATAAGTATGGAATGTTTCTTCCCCTTTTGATCAGGGGTCCTTTTTTCATTTACCTGCCCATATTTTAGTGTTATATTATTTAAGAAACTTTTATAAACTGACTTTATACTTTCTTCTCAGAATCTCTCTGTCTCAGAATCTCTCTTCTGTTCCTGGTTCTTTGTCTTATGGTAATCATTGATAACTTTAAATCCTATAGACTTAATCCTACATGCTTATTTTAATCTAAAAAACAATTTTATTGCCTGGTCTCTTTCATATTTAATATTATTAAATATTCCTTGGATTTCAAGTTAACTTATTAATCACAAAGGATATGGTTTTATATATTTTAAAGTGTGGAATTTATCTACATCAAGGTGAGCAAAATTGTGCCCCTTAGGCTGAAATCAAGAAAGTCTTTTTAGTTATCAGAAGGATTCTTCCTGCATATTTTTATCTGACATCACAATATTCTTTTTCATAGCATTTCAATTGATTGTACAAGAAATGATTACATTTGTTATAAGCCAAATACTGTGACTTATGATGAAGAATAATTAAGAATTATATTGTTTTGCCTGTTAGTTTTTATCCTAGTTTTATAAATCTATCCTTACTATAATCTCAAATATTACAACTCAACAATTCGTGGAGGCATAGAGTTGATTATTATTTCTCAATGACAGAATATACAATCTGATAACTTTTTTTTCTCTTCTAGAAAGCATGGTGTGTTTGGTTCCATTAATGGTTTATGTCTGCTTTCCAGAACTGACTAAATATGGTGCAGCTTGCCACCAGTAGGTTGGCTACTTGGCGATACATTTTCTGTTCTTATTGTTATTTGGATGGGTTACTACCTGCAAGGTTGGAAAGAATGTCTTTACGGAAGAGATCATAGCTTTATTGAAGTATTACAGTATCCTTACTATAATAGCTAAACAGGAGAAATAATAGAAAATAAAGATGTCCTCTGAAGTAGTATTTTGACTTCTTTAACATCTGAGAAAAAGGAAAAAAATAAGACTTTTATATTAGTAGTATTAGATCACAAATGCCTTATATAAACAAATGAAACTTAGATGTAATATTATCAGTGGATTATTGAAGAGAAAATTCATATGACTTTGGATGTACCTACCTATCATCTACCTATATGTGCCATCTAAATCCCCAATCAAATTTCTTATAAAATATATTATATATAATTTATATCTACTACTACTACTACTACTACTACTACTACTACTGCTGCTGCTGCTGCTGCTGCTGCTGCTGCTGCTACTACTACTACTGCTACTAGTATTAGTATTACTACTACTATCACCACCACCATTTATAATACTTACTTACACTTACTATACACTTACTATATACCTGGCACAATAGCTCTGAGAGGTAGATGTTGTTATTATTATCTCCATTTTACAGATGAGAAAACTGAAGCAAAGAAAGGTTTATTTCTTGCCCAGTGTAGTAAGTTTCTGCAGCTAAATTTGAACTCATCTCTTCCTTACTACAGGAAGACTACTCTCTATCCACTACACCACCTACCTGCCTATATTTCTATATTTATGTGTGCATATACATACATACATACATAATTACATCTCTCTCTCTCTCTCTCTCTCTCTCTCTCTCTCTCTCTCTCTCTCTTTCTATCTTTCTCTGTCTTAGATGTTTGACTGAAGATTTTCAGTAAAGTTATTCCTTAGGATAAAAACTAAAATTTGAGATTTGCAGTCAAGATCCCCTTTTCATACTATATACAGTGTATATATATAATCAAATGAAAAAAGGGTAAACAGGCAGTCTGAAAAAAAAGTAGGAGTTACTCCCTCTCCCAATTTCTGGTCAGCTTGTGAAACATAGTATCTTAAAGTATTAAGCAAATGCTCTGTTAATAGTACAGTCATTGAATGCTGGTAAAAGTTTTAAAAGGCACTCTAGGACAAATCAACAAGAGGGTAGGTAGTAGCAATATAGAAGGGAAAAAAATTCCCAGTCACTGGGAATACTATTTAACCTATAAAATAAGTTCACTTCCCTTGAGTGACGTTCTCTTCTAGGTGAGGAACATATGTATGGTAAAGGTGACGACACTATTTGCTGCCCTGCCCTTTATTATCTGCCAATAAACAGGCCGTCATCTTGGGCTGTCAGTTGAGCTGCTTCATGGACACTAAACTCCCTGAAAATTAAGCACACGTGGGGAAAAAGTCATTTTACAATTATAGCGAATGTAACCCAGCTAATGGTTTCAGTATGGGAATTAATAGATTAAATAGGTTCAGGACACTGAATCCCTTAATTCCTCTGCTGTCAGCATGGCAAAGTAGTCAAGATTTTTTTGTATGCAACATGGTAGTTTTCCCTTTTAAATCTATTGATATAAGTCCATCCATTTCCTTTTTTTTAATGATAAACTGTTTATGTGACTGTCTGCTTGGCAACTCTGGGCTGACCTCTGTGCCGGCCAACTGCTGCAATTAGTTGATGGATAATTCAGCATATTTTTATACCTGTCAACCCAGCTTTATACCAACATCTGCCTTGACAATTTAGAGAAAGAGATCAGTGTGTGCTTACTTGAGTTCATGTGAAAATGGAAAATTAAAGCAGCGCAGGTTAATTGTCCAACTTAATGGCCAGGTGTAGCAGGCTACATTGTTCTGACATCACCTGCCAGTTTCTCCAGCCAGTGGGTTTGTTTTCAGTCTCTTTTTTTGTTCCACCCATTGAATGGCAGCATCACTCCTAATTGCAGAAACTGATTCATCTAAAACTGGCAGATGAGGATACAAAATAATAATAGACAAAATAATTGAAGTAGATTGTTTGTTCTAAATGTATAATGTATTTATTAACTAGATTTGTTGAGAATCTTCTTTCTAATGATTCCTTGTTAAATCTCATCACACCCACCTCCCCCAAAAAAGAAAAAAAATCTACCTCAGAAGAAACGCAACCCCAAAACATTGCACTCCATTCAGAGGTTGAATTCTAACATTTTTCAGGATTTTAGATTCTCTCCTCTAATATCTAGTGACATTTTGACATTGCTTTTCAATATATTGCTCATTTAAAAAATTGTTACATGGGATATGTGGTTATATACTCAGGTACTAGTACTGAAAATGTGTACATAGTAAGATTTTAGAGATGTGACAGGCTGACTTGGACAAAATGCTTTCCACAAATACTGTGACGGCACTTGAAAAGAATTACCAATCATGCATTAGGAGGAATGTTACATTAAGTGACTGCTAAGGTCTCTTTTTAAAATTTAAGATTCTGTGATTATATAATGACTCTTTATGTAAATTCAATTTTATCCTCGAAGACTTTTTAAAATCATTTTCAGAGCTGTTCCTCTTCGCCATCTTCGGCCAGCTTGCAGCCATGAAGGTCGAGCTGTGCAGCTTCAGCGGGTACAAGATCTACCCAGGTCACGGGAGGCGCTACGCCCGCACGGACGGGAAGGTTTTCCAATTTTTGAATGCAAAATGCGAGTCTGCATTCCTTTCAAAGAGGAACCCCCGGCAGATCAATTGGACTGTCCTGTATAGAAGAAAGCACAAGAAGGGACAGTCGGAAGAGATTCAAAAGAAAAGGACACGCCGGGCTGTCAAATTCCAGAGGGCTATCACTGGGGCTTCTCTTGCTGATATAATGGCCAAGAGGAACCAGAAACCTGAAGTTAGAAAGGCCCAACGAGAACAAGCCATCAGGGCTGCCAAGGAAGCAAAAAAAGCTAAACAAGCAACAAAGAAGACAGCTGCATCTGCTGCTAAGGCTCCTACAAAGGCAGCACCTAAACAAAAAATTGTGAAGCCTGTCAAAGTTTCTGCGCCCCGAGTTGGTGGAAAACGTTAATCATCTACTAAATTGGATTAAATAAAACAAAATTTAAAGCAAAAAAAAAATCATTTTCAGAGATATAAAGCATTGGGCTACTAGTAAAATGCTTAAAATCTAGTAGGGCATATAGAACATATTACATTTTAAAACATAATTACAATAAGGAAGCATATGCTTAAGGTCACTAAAGGCCAGTCATTTCCTTATATCCCACCTGGCTGCATTCCTTTGGATTTCTCCATCATACTTCCAGGAACCTCATTATCCTGCAAGATTATACCTCACCTCGATACTCACATCACATTATCAGTACCCTCTGCCAGTGGGACCCATCTGACTGGAGAGTAGAGTGAAGAGCTCCTCCCAAACCTCCATACAATGAGGGCACCCAGCCAAACCATCTCTTCATTTTGCACCTGGATATAATCCTTTAGATTTCTCCATAATACCCCTGTATTAAGTATCTTCTCTTTTGAACCTCTCCTCACACTTTAAGGGGTTAGGCAATGGTCTTGGAGTCAAAGAGAATTGGGATTAAATTCTATCCCAGGGACTTTGTGATATTTGGCAAATAATTTAATCTTTCTATGCCTTAGTTTCCTCATCTATAAAATGGGGCAATGGCCTCTCATGTTTCTGATAGCTCTCAACCTATGATCCTACCCTTGTACCACAGCTATTCTTTTAAAGGTCACTAATTGGTTCCAAATTTCCAATACCTGCTTTTGCAATCTTATTATCTTATGGATTCATGTACCAACTCTATAATGCATGTATAATTTAATGTAATGAACATTCATTCATCAAGAGTTTGTTAATGTCTACTCTGTTCAGAGCACTATGCTAGATGATGTTGAAGAGAGAGTGTAGATAAGACATTGTCCATGGAACTTAATGAGGGTGATGCACCAATTTCCAGCCATAATTTGCAAATTATATGAGCCTAGCATTAGAAAGCTGGTTAGATATGAAAAGTGATGAATGGAAAGATAAAACTTAAGATTTTGAATGATGAAGATCAGAAGGATGACCATATGGCAGATGTATAGTAAAATTAAAAGAAGCAGGATTGATGGGAAAGGCATTTAGAGACTTTTGGACATTCCTTCTTTGAGGTTCAGTCAGATAAGTTCAATAGGCAACTGTACACATGAACAATGTGTGTGTGTGTGTGTGTGTGTGTGTGTGTGTGTGTGTACATGTGTGCGTGTGTGTTGAAAAGAGAGAGAGAGAGAGAGAGAGAGAGAGAGAGAGAAGAGAGTTGGGAAGTCCTCTAAATAGAAATTCCAGGTAAAAGTTACTAAAAAAATATAGAGAAACAAGGTCAAAGAAGAGACTTTTAAGAAACTCCCACACTAAGGAGTCTATATATAGAGACTGAGAAGTCAGAAAAGGACAGAAAAATAAGCAGTTAGAAGAGAACTAGGATAGAATGAGATCAAAGGATATAGGGAGAGATGGGCCTTGATCAGGAAGAAGGTAAATAAAGTTAGTGATGATGCTAAGAAGTTCTAAGAAACCAAGCTGGGATACTGACAGTGTTCATATCAGATGGCCTCAGTCTTCTCCAAATATCACAAGTATGATATCAGGATAAATTAGGGGGCATAGTGGTGAGACTGAAGTAGAAAGGAGAGAAGAAAAGTTTAAGGTACTTATTTTGAAAGAGTATTATAAAGAATCTATGTTTATGCAATTAATGTAACTATTTAGTGAGAAAAATTAACTCAATTTCCTAAGTTTCTTTTTCCTCAGGGATGCCCAGGGACAAGTATAAAGCCTAACCAGAAATAAGAATTCGCAGAAAAAACTGAAAAGTCAGGGAGGCAAAATCAAGATAGAAGCTAATGGAAAACAAAGCCAAGTATAGAGACAACCGCATTAAGGATAGAGAAGGTCAACTGGGAGAAAAGGGTAGGTCAGAGGTCATGATAAAGGTGAAAATTAAATTTAGTGGGAGTAGAAAAAGTGGAGGATGGAAGATTGGAGTTTGAAAGTATTATTTTAAAGTGTCAGAATTTTTATTAGTTATTTTAATTTGTGTCTTATACCTCTACAGAGTTTATACTTATAGCTGTAATCTGTCACATATACTTTGTTTCTTTCCTTAGATACAATAAAAATTTAATACATATTTTTGGATGAGTGAATGTATGAATGAATCTTGGAAATGTCCTAAGTAAATGCCACTATAAACCCAAAGGTGATGGTTCGTTTGAAATTCTGAAAAGGAAAAGTAGAAGAATAAAATGTATCACTGTATCTCTGGTGCCTTCCAGGATGAGATGTCATCAGATTTAGAACTGGACAGCATCTTCTAGATCATACAGTATAAATTTTTAATCTATAGAAGAGGAAACCAAGATTTAGAAGGGTAGAATACCTTACCCAAGGTCACAGAGGTAAAAAGTTGGAGAAAGTGGATCTGACTCCAAATCCGAGGTCTTTCCATTGAATCTTTCTGCCTTCCTCCACATCACATGGATGCTATAATAAATTTGAGGTTAAATGAACTTTTGGTCACTTATAGCCCTATAGTAAGATAACTGATAAGACAATCATAATTTGATACTACTTTCTATTTAAATAAACCAACTCCCTTTACTTTGAATTTATATTTACCAAGTAGTCTTCTGGTATTAATTTAATTTACTAAATATACTCCTCTAAGGAAAATGTGCTGACCATCTGATGTGTGTATTCCAGCCTGCTTGGTAATTCCATTTGCCAGTATAAATGAATAAGTTGGCATTCTGACTTATCAATCACTGTCCCATGAACTTGATTTGTGTGTATTATTCCCTTGAAACATGATCATTCCAAGGTAAACTGGAAAAATCAATTTTCTGTAGTACCAGCTGCTTGATTCTGTGATGATCTTGCCAAGGTACAAACAACCCAGCCTGAGATTTCATCTTAATATCAATAATGCAAAATTTAAAATTAAATAGTAGAAATGATTTGTCCTGAAGTGAATGAAGGTTTCAGCAAGACTGAGTTGATTGATGAAGTCTTTAAGATGGAGTTGAAAATTTATTTTGACCTTAAAAGAGGATTAGAACTTCGACAAATGGAGTGGCAGGAGGAACAGCGTACTGAATTAATGGCAACAGCATGAACAAAGGTATGGAGGTAGGACTGCGAACTGTATACTTGAAGCACTATAACTAAATGGATGCTGGACAGTTTCTTTAGGAAATTATTGGGAAATAAGGTTCCATGTTGAGATAGGGTCCAAATGATAGTTGATCTTGATCTACAAAATATAAATGTACTTTTGAATGTCAAAATGGAATGAATAATGAGTTTACTAATCACCTTTATTTGCTTGAGTTCCCTTATTATCTAGGGGAGGCTAAAATAATCTAGGAATTGGAATCAATCAATCAGGAGGCAGAATGAGCATTGCTCAAATTTGACATATCAGTGATCCTTTGTGGTATTCCCTGAGTGAACCTGCAACACCTCTGCTGTGCCAGCAACCAGGGGGCTGACTCAAATTGGTTCATAACCCCCAAATGGACAGAGCTTGAACAAACATCCTCCTTCCAAGTACTCTGCAGTACTCCTTTTCTCTGCCCAATTCCTAGAATTCTTCACCCTAGAAGGCCCCCAAATGCCCCAGAATCTCCCCATGCCCTGCCTCCCTTTGTTGTAAAATCATATAAGCCACTTTCTAAAGCCCAGTCTTTAGAGCTGTCTGAAGTCTGCCCTGCTTATATACTGTACTTGCCCAACAAACGCTTTTGGTTTTGCAATTGAATTGTGCCTCTGCTACCTCTTTTCAGGCAGACATTGTGCCTTAATTAATCAGGGACATGATAAATAGTCAATGAATGTTTGTTGGACTGGATTCAATCCTATAGTGAATGAGAAAGTTTTGGAGGTTTTGAACTGGGAGTGTATTATGTACAAAGTAGTGTTTTAGGAAGAGTAATGTGTTAACAGGTACGTAAGTTTGAAGGAAGAAGGACTTGTTGGGAGAAACTAGTTAGGAAACTATTACTATAGTCCAGACTATAAGCATCTGGGCTTGGTCTGGGGTGGTAACAGTACACTCAGTAACAAAGGTGTGGTGGCAAGAGACAAGAGGGATCAACAGTATTCAGTAACCCGTGATGTGGAGAGAGTATGAGAACAAGGAGTAATTTAAGACTTGAAAATTTCAAAACATTAACCAGGGGAATTGGGATATCAGTCACAGAAATAGGTAAATCAAAAAGAGAAGTGTTTTTTTGGAAAGAAAGAAGAGAGGTTAAATTGATTTATGCCTTTTGTGTTTTTGGACAAAAGAATATCTAGGTGAAGATGTCTAATAGGCAGTTTTAGATGCTAGACTGAAGCTGAGAAGATATGAGTGTAGAACTGGAAAATTCAGAGGCATGGGATCATAGATTTGATGCTGAAAGGAACTTCAAAGGTCATCTAGCACAACTTCTCCATTTGACAGATGAGGAAACTAAGGGTAAAGGTGTTAAATGATTTTCCTAAGGTCATACAAGTAATAAATAAGCAGAGTTGGGATTCAAATCCTGGTTCTCTGATTCCAAATACATAAGCTTTCTACTATATTAGTAATTGAAGGAATATAGTGTTAGAGATAAGAAACAAATTAATATAACACAAAATAGATTGTGATATGCTTAGTAGAAGAATGCATAGGTGAGAGAGATTGCTTCCTGTTGCGGAGATTCAGAAATATTTCAAAGAGAAAGTGGCACTTGAGTCCAGTGAATCGGGGTAGGAATATTACAAATGGAACAAGGTTAGAAAGAATACTGCTATCATAAAGAATGGAGTGAACAAAGATGTGGGAATGGAAAGGCACACAATTACTTCAAAGGACTGTGAATAGACTATTTTGGCTAGAGTATGAAAGGGAAATAATTGAGGGGAGAGGTGGAACCTGGAAAGTTGTGTTGGGATTTGGGGAAGGAATTTGGTCATAAAGGTAAACAATGCTGAGCTACTGAATTGTTCTGAACAGTGATATAATGTGAATAAGAAAGATACATCTGGAAGGAATTTAGGAGACTAAATGGAAAAAGACTGGATGAAGGAAAACTTTGAAAGCTAGTATAACAGATCAGGAATTTTGATAGATACATAGTAGGAAATAATTGAGTGATTATTTTTTAAAAATAAATATATTTTAACAGGGTTAAAATATTTTAAATAGATTTTGTTTGATTAATCTTTACCATATATTTCCACCTTAAAAGAGATCTCAGAAAATGAATGTATTTGGGGGAGGTTGGTACAATAAATATTGATGGGGCAGGACCAGAGAGAGTCAAAAATCCTTATGTCTGCTTCTTGCTCTATCTATGATCTTGAGAAAATGACTTACTCTCTCAAAGTCTTTGTTTCCTCACCTCTAAAATGAGGAAGATAGGACAATAATAGCTTCCTGTTTACATGACAGGGTTAGCATGAGGACAAAAGTAGGCAGTAAATCAACACAAATTTATTTACTGTCTATTATATGCCAGGCTCCATATTAAGTGCTGGGGTTACAAAAAGAGGCAAAAGACAATTCTTGCCCTCAATGAGCTCACAATCTAATGGAGGATACAGCAAGCAAAAAAATATGTCTACGTAGTTGGTTGGTTGTTGTCCTTCCTTCTCAAAGAGGACCAAAATGACATCACTATGCTAGAGTCAAGTTTCAATGTGTCTCCTATTTGACTGTTCAGAGTAGCTCAGAATGCTCTACCATGGGTTGGGTACAAATAGTCTGTGTGAACATTCAGGGTGGATACTCTAAATTTGTGCATCCTGTGGTTCCTCTGAGCTATTTCAACTTGCTTTGCTCATAGAGCACAGCACCTTCTCTGATGTGGGCATGTCATGTCGAGTGATTCTGTGCCAGTGTCTCTCATGTCACACAATCAATTCCAAAGTTCTTAAGAGAGGTCTTGAGAGTGTCCTTGTATTGCTTCTTCTGACCACTATGTGAATTCTTGCCCTGTGTGAGCTCTCCATAAAATAGTCTTTTGGCAAGTGTAAGTTTTGCATTTGAACAACCAGCCCATCGGAGTTGTGCTCTATGAAGAAGAGCTTGAATGCTTGACAGTTCAGTTTGAGTAAGGACTTCAGTATCTGGTACCATAACCTGTCAGGTGATCTTCAGAATCTTCCTAAGACAATTCAAATGGAAGTGATTCAGTTTCCTGGCATGGCACTGCTAGGCTGTACAGGTTTCACAGGTATACAACAATGAGGTCAGCACCACAGTTCTGTAGACCTTCAGTATCGTAGTCAGTCTAATACCTCTTCTCTCCTATACTTTCCTTCAGAGCCTCCCAAACACTGAGGTAGCTCTGGCAATGCATATGTCAACCTCATTATCAATGTGTACATCCCTGGAAAATACACTACCAAGGCAAGTGAACTTATGCACAGCATTCAAAACTTCTCCATTTGCTGCATCTGATGGTTCCATATATGGATGGTGTGGTGGTGGCTGATGGAGCACCTGTGTTTTCTTGGTGTTAATTGTTAGGCTAAAATTAGCACAAGCAGCAGAGAAGTGATCCATACTTTGTTGCATCTCAGCTTCAGAGGCTGCATTGAGTACACAATCATCCACAAACAGAAAATCATGCACCAACACTCCCTGCACTTTGGTCTTCTCTTGCAGCATTTTCAAGTTGAAGAATTCATCGTAAGTGCGGTAGCTGACCTTGATGCCGTGTTCATCCTCATTGAAAGCATTTGACAGCGTGGCTAAAACCCTCATGCTAAAAAGTGTGGGAGCAAGCACACAGGCTTGTCTTACTCCATTGGTGACTGGGAAAGCATGAGAGTATTGTCCATTATCTAGAACCCGGAGAAGCATGCCATCATGAAATGAACATATGATGTTGATGAACTTCTCCGGGAAATCAAATTTTGACATAGTTTTCCATAAGCCCTCATCACTAACCGTATAAAAGGCCTTGGTCAGATCTACAAGTGTTGTGTACAGACCTCTGTTCTGCTCCTGGCATTTCTCCTGGAGTTGTCTATTGAATATATCAGAAATAAGTAAAAGAGAGAACACTAGATCACTAGAACACTCATCACTAGAATTAAGAGGGGCTAGCAAAGGTTTCTTATAGAAAATAGGATTTATTTGGGACTTAAAGGAAACTGGGAAGCCAGTAGGTGTAGATGAGGAGGATTAACACTAGGCATGGGAGACAACCAGAGAAAAGTACCTGGAGCTGAGACACTGAGTGACCTCATTCATGGAATGTCAGGAGGCCAGTGTCACTGGCTCAAAGAGAAGCAGGAATCTAGATTATGAAGGGGTTTAAAAAACAAACAGGGGATTTTATATTTGATCCTGAAGGCAAATGGGAGTCACCAAAGTTTGTTGTTGTCCATTCTTTGTTTTTGAAGAACAATGTCTTTAGAAGGGTGATATCATGACTTGTGCAAGAATTGGATTTAAGTGAGGCAGAATTGCACAAAGTTGTCAGCCTCACTCTCCTTTCCAGAGTCACTGAAGTCCAGTGGCAGGACAAAAGTCAAGATGACTGGTGATGGCCCAGGATGCAGTGGACAACCATGGTGTCTTCAGTGTCTGACCAAGCTCTAAGCACTCCACAGCACTTGCTTCAGCCACCTTCATGGATGTTGGAATCAATTGTTCTCATCTACCCATTCTGTGGGAAGTCTTCACATGCTTTATATAGATATTCCATATAATTCAACAATGGATTTGAGGCCTGTCAGTTACTTTCAGCCTGGTTTAGCCCGTCTGCCTAGATGATTTTATCAAGGTACGGACACTGCTCATGTTCCAGCTTCTTGGAGCCAACAGTGACAGTTCACAGACAGATGGACCCCAAAGGTGGATGAGCAGCCCTGAAAAGGGATCAACAAGTTTTCACACCAGACATGCTAGCCTTCCCTAAACACCCCCCAAACCCCAAACCTACTGGAGTTTATTCAATAGAAGGGTGACATGGTCAGATCTGTAATTTATGGAAATCACATTTTCCTAAGCTGTGGCCGAATAGAAGATAGATTGGAGTATAGAGAAACTTAAGAACAAGCAGACACTCCAGTATACTATTTCAATAGTTTATGCAGAGCTGATAAAGGCTTGTATCAGATTAGTAGCAGTTTCAGATGAGAGAAGTAGGTATGTTCTAGAGAGTTTGCAAAGGTGAAAGCAAGAGGCCACAGCAATAAATTGGATATGGGAGGTTGAAAAATAGTGTTTAAAGTCAAAGATTACTCCAGAGTTGTGGACCTGAGGAACCAGGAGGATGCTGTTGCCCTCAATAGTAAAAGCAGAAGAAGTTTTTGGGGGAAAGATAATGAGTTCTGTTTTGGACATGTTGAGTTAAATGGCCTCCTCCTTTGCTCCCCCTCCCAAGATATTTCTGTTTGGGACTCTGTACACCTCCTTATTGATTTAGCAACAAGAAGCTGTAAGGTATATAGGGACAAACTCCAGTTTGTTCTCCCTTCTGTAAGGTTCCTAGGATGTTACTTCTCTACTTCTGGCCTTTGCTTAGACTCATTTCATCTTAAAGCTGTCATTCGGTTTCCTGTACCCCACACCAGGTGGGTTATCCTTGGTAAGTAGTAAAGCCACCTAATCATGTGAAACAGAAGTGAAGGAGATAGTAGCAGTATACAAATGAGTAACATGAGATGAGGAATAGAAAGAAGAGAGAGCTCATGGCAAATGACCTCTTTTTCTTCTGTTAAATATGAGGTGAGTTTCTTAGCTGAGGAGGTGGTGGTTGGGAGGACCTTAGCAGGTTTGAGAAGAGATGCAAAGGTTTGGAAGAGACACTGTAGAGAGCAAGATAATTTATAAAGATAAATATGTTAAGATAAAGATAAATTTATAAGACAAGTACAACAGGATTGCCTAGCAGCAGTGAGAGCCCAGTTGAGGTTGTGGAACAAATCAGTAGAGGTGAATAACACGAACTCCAAAAGAGGAGGAGTTACTGAGTGATGGAGGTAGGGAAAGAACCTGGAAGTAGCCTACTACCTCTTCCCTCTGAAAGCTGGAGATTTAGTCGGGGAAAAACAGAAGGAAATGGAAATCCCATTCCTCATTGACTTTCCTCTTTTTCTTTCCTTAAGGGATAGGCAGAAAAGGAAATGGAAGTCCTAAGGTGAAAAATAACATTGCTCTTCTTCATACCTGAGGTTCTCCACATTTTGGTTGAGAGATTAAGCTGGCAGCAAGTGGTGGAAGTTGCCTTGTGCTGACACAGATGGAAATAGTTGTTTTGGGGCAGATAGAAGAGGCCCTGCTCAGACTCTGGCCATCTTCCTTCAGGGAACAAGCCTCTCAGCAGTAGATAGAAGGCCAAAGATCTACAGTCAGAGGAATATTTGGCTCCTTTTCTCAATCAAATGATGGTTAAAATTCTTTTTATACTATAAATCATACACGTATAAGACTAGATTGGTATAGAATGGAAGGGGTAGCATGGAGGGGGTGTCTAGGCCCATAATTTCATCACTGTATAAAATTCCCTGTGAGTAAATTCCTTCTTCCAATATAGAGCAGAAGCTGATCTACAATTTATAGTGAGAGATAGTTTTCTGGGACATGGAGATGTTAAATGACTTGATTAAGGACATTCAGCCCATATGAGTCAGAGGAAGGGATTGATGTCCACTCTTCCTGATGTAGAAGCCTGCTTTCTCTTCACGTTATAGCATATCTGTATTTTATTGTCATTATTATTCAAATGGAGTGGAAGATTCTGGAAGACAGACTTTATTTATTTCATTGTTTTACCTTGAGCTATCTGAGGACACATATTATACAAAAACATTATACAATTCCATTTATTTCCATATGAGAATTTGACTATTCTGAAACAAATCAAAGGGATCGTTTTAATCATAAATAAATTATACCAATCTTGGTCTCACCTCAAGTAAAAATTCAATAAAAAGACAATTTATTTTAGATACAAAGATGAGCTGGACATATTATATTGTTCTCTAAATGAATAGTGTCATTTGCTTAGTTGTGAATAAATCATTGATTTATCACTGAGTGCCCAATGTAAGGAATGTGTTGCTTGTGATTCTAAGCAACTTTGAAAGTTATTTTGGAACATTACCTATTAAATCAAATGTGAATGTTAGACAAAAAGTATTACAAATGTAACTTTCATTTCCAGGGTAAGAATTAAGGATTATATTTATAATTTGTTGTTGTTATTGTTATCCTCTCCCCAAAGACTCAGATATTTAATCATGAAGTAAAATTGACCTTGAATTTTCAAACACTATTCCATTATAGTATAAGCTCTGCTTCTACATATATTAACATATATTAAGTACATTACATACCTTAACATTTAATATAAATGCTGCTATTATTTTAAACATTACTTAACTAATACATAGGCATATATACACATACATACATATACACTTAGGCCTATATATGTATGTATACAGATACACATACTCATGTATGCACATATGTATGTATGCATGCACATTGTGTGCATATGTGTGAATATAATATAAAATAGAGTCTTACACAATAATATTAAATGATATATGACATGATATGATACAATATAGTTCAGTACATGTACTGAATGTGCTGCTTGTTGTCAGTATAACACAATATGATATAATACATTATGGTATAGTAAAATATAGCATATAATAGGAATTATGTGATGTGATATTATACTGTATTATATTGCACAATGTTATGTTGTGTTACATATAGAAATAATACATAGTTGTGTATATATGTACATATTTATGTATAGAGAAGGACTTAAAAGTTCCTGTTAAAGATTATATTCTACACATACTCTACATGTGCCCCCCAAACACATACACACTTACAAACAATACATGCATACATACATGTATTTATAATATATGTACATACACGTGCATACATGCATGTATATGCCCGTGTGCATCTTGTATATATACATGCATGTATGCATATATACACCCGCGTGTATATATGTATATATGAATGTATTATTGTGTGTAAATATGTTTTATTTATGTGTGTGGAGACATTGTGGACTGTGTATGTATACATATACACACATGTATGTACATGGGTTTATATGTGCATATATGGCATAATGATACAATAACATCACAAAATACTACCAATAATATATATTAATATTGTATCATATTATATTTGATTGTATGATACAAATGAGAAGTTTATTAATACCAAAGTTCTATCATATAATACACATTATATGTAATATGTATAATATTTACATATACATTATGTTATCTCCCTCATTGGGAAATAATCTCTTTTAGAACAGAAACTGTTTCACCTTTTTCTTTGTATCTACCTTTAGCAAAGTGCCCTAGTGTCCAAAGAATAAAGACAATGGATAGATTAATGATACAGTGTGGATGGACCTAAAACATATATTATTTGTCTCCTTCATATAAATGATGCTGGACGATGAAAAGCAAATACACCAAAATCAAAGTGTGATCAAGAGATTCTCCTTGGAGAGGAAATAAGAGGTTAGCAGAAGTGTTTTTATTGCACATTTGTCAAAAGTCAATGAGAAACTTAATTATGTAGGCACAGGATCATCTCAATTCAATTCAGCAAACATGTTTTGAAGGTTCTACTCTACTGTCAGGCCCTCTAATAGGCAATTATGAAATAGATTTTAAAATGCAACAATCCTTGCTCCCCAGCTACATAAACCTGAGAATTTGATAGATTCCATCCAAGGACAAAGACAGAGTTCATTTTCATTATGATTCTTGGTTCCAGAATTGGAGGGGGTAGAGGAAGGGACAGAGAAAGTGAAATTTATGCAGGGCTTCTTGAAATAGTATTCTAATAGAGACAATTACCAAGAAGGGAGGGGAAAATCCAAGGTAGAATTTTCCTTAGGAACTTGGTCTCTGATGTGAGAACTGAGAAAGATGGTAAGAGGGTTGTGTGGGAGGTGGCTAGAGAATAGGGGATAATATTTAACATGGGTGAAGTTTCCAAATATTCCACTAATTAATTCCATTAATTAGGTTGCTGTTGAAGTAATTGTAGGCTAATCGTCTGGAAAGGAGGAGTAGAAAGTATTTTTGAATTTTAGTTTTGCTTAGTTGTTTTAGTTATGTCTGACTCTTTCTGACCCCATTTGGGGTTTTCTTGGCAAAGATACTGGAATGATTTGCCATTTCCTTCTACAGGCCATTTGACAGATAAGGAACTGAGTCAAACAGGGTTAAGTGACTTGCTCAGGGTCACACAGCTAGGAAGTGTCTGAGGTCAGGTTTGAACTCAGGAAAATGAGTCTTCTTGACTCCAGGCCCAGCACTCTATTCACTGGAGATAGTGTTCTAGATGGTAAGAAATGGATGTGCTATAAGGGCAGGAAATGGCAGTCACATGTGAAGAATAAGCTTTCCATTCCAGCTAGAGCAGAAAGTACACAAAAAGGAGCATTGTGAGATAAAGCCAGGTGTCTCATTTTGGTGCTATGTTATTCTGTAGCATCTCGCCTGGCACCAGCTTTTCAAGTGTCATTTAAAGAAATTACTTTACTTAAATATAATTGAAGTTTCTGTCAGGGATATCCAACATTAATCTCAAAACAACAATAAAAAGGGGAGGCTGACATTATTCTCATCTTCCCCAAATTCTCCTGAATTTTTTTATTCTACCTTTAAAAGACCCTATTTTTAAAAGTTTATTCACTAAGGAGAAAAAGGATAAATGGCTGATTTTTTCCCTTACCTTATCTACTTTGTTGGATTTGTTAGTATAATCCTTTAATCCCATACACCTCTTCATATAAAAGGAAATCATGTTCTTTTCTATCTTGGTCAAGAAAAAGTATTTCACTATCTGGTCCCAGCCTACCTTTCTTGGCATATTCTGTGTACTTGCCTACCTGGCCTCCTAGCTGTTTTATTAAATTGAAATTGTATCACCAAACATCACCTAATATTTGTACAATCTATCCCCCATGCCTGAATGATCTCTCCTCTCACCTCTGTTTCTTGGTATCTTTTGTTCCCTTCAAGGCTAAGTTCAGATACCTCTTCCTATAAGTTGTTTTTTTTTATTTCTCCCCTATCATTTTAGTGCTTTCTTCCCCTCAAAATTATTTTTATTTTCTTTCTAAATATTTTATATTAAATAATCTATGTACGCACAATCTATGTGCGTACATAGATTATTAGCTATGCATCTCCCAAATATAATGTTAGTTCCATGAAGGCAGGGGATTATTTATTTTTTACTTTCTATTCCTAACATATAACACAGTGTCTTTCATATAGTAGGCACTTAAATCCTTGTTAAATGAATTAAACATATAAAAAGCATAGATGTATATAGGCAAGCTTTGTGGAGGTAGTTTAAAAGACTATACCCACCTGCCTTAGAGAATACTTCTTTGTGATCACCAGTATATATTGGTGCTGACATGGCAGAGATGATGGTGTAATATACAGTACTGTGACTTGAAGACAAATGCTAAGTTAAACGGAAGTCTCATAATAATATCTCTGTAGAATAAGTTGTGAACACAACTCCCACCCATTCTTTCCAACCTGTTGGGAGTTATCTTGATCACAGTCAACTAATTCTGGATTATTATATATCCTTGAAGTGTTTCTCTGCCACTAGTTCTTTTCTACCCTACCCTAAATTGTATCAGAATAGGCCATGGGCATTGATGGATTGAAGGAGACATATCTTCATCTGAAGACAGGGCCAAGTTATGAGAAATACAAAAATTGGGCAGTCAACAAACATTTGTTTAAGTATCTACTATTAGCCAGAAAATGTGCTAGGTATAGAGGATACACCTACAAAGAATGGAAAAATCATGCCATCAGGGGAGGCACCAAGTACACATACAATTTCATATAGAATAAATGTAAAGAGAATAAATGCCAGGTAGTTAAATTCTATGTTGTTAAGTGGGGAGATGTAGGACTCATTGAGATGGCATTAAGTCAGAGGTTACACCAGATACACCAAAGTCAAGATAGAATAGAAGATTAAAATCAAGAAAGCATCCTAGAGCCAGGAAACATGCAGAAGCTGATAATCAGAGAGGGATTAAAAGACCAAAAAAATTAGAGTTGGGTCTGCAGAAGCCAATTTACTACACCACAACCAAGAGGACAGTAACACCGAGAACAAGGTCTACCTCAGAAGTAGTTTTTCACACACTTTTTGTGTTGGAGCAAGATTGAATGCCTTATTTCCAAGGGCCTAATTTATGGGGTCCTAGAAGTGAATGTGCTTATTTATCTATGTTGGTACAACTGAACAAGAAATTAATTTGGAGTCAGGGGATCAGGATTCAGACTTCACATCTGCCACTTACTACCCATATGACCTTGGAGAGGACAAATAATTTAACTTTTCTGGCTCTTGATGACCTCAAAATTTCCTTCCAACTCTGTGATCTAAAACCGACACACCATCTAATGGTGAACTGCTTACGCTGTAGAAGACTACCGCACACTTTAGCCCTATTCACCACAAAATCCTAGATTGTATTACTGACCATATTGTGTTTTATGTAATATAAGCACTTCAGAAATCTTACTATGACTCTAAGAAATGTGAGATAATATAATTATCAAATAATAACATGAAATAAAGGGTGTTCCTAAAGTCTGGACACAAGCAAAAATGCATATTTTCAAGAAATGAAATGAATGAAATTTTCAACAATATTTTATTTAATTGGAATATTAATAAATAACATTTTCAATATGATTTCCATCATTTG
The DNA here is from genome assembly GCF_011100635.1 of Trichosurus vulpecula. Lineage (NCBI taxonomy): Eukaryota > Metazoa > Chordata > Mammalia > Diprotodontia > Phalangeridae > Trichosurus > Trichosurus vulpecula. Next base: position 357,719,744 of record NC_050574.1, read on the forward strand.
TGATGCAAAGGTTGATGCACTTTGCAAGATTCACATGAACTCGATGCAATAACTCCACTTTGTCATCAATTTTAGCACATTTACTCTTTATGCGTTCAATCAAGTGTGTTGCATCTGTGATTTTCATCTACATCAACTTCTTTTTTGTCAAAAATTTTTATTTTTAGTTTACAACACTCAGTTCTACATGAAAGTGAGTTCCAGATTTTCTTCCCTTCCACCCCACTCCCTCCACAAGGTGGCATGGAATCCAATATATGTTCTACATATAAATTCACATTAAGCTTATTTACACAATAGTCAAGTTGTAAAGAAGAATTCTTACCAATGGAATGAATCATGAGAAAGAAGAAACAAAACAAAAACAAAAACAAGAGAGAGAAAAAAAAAAAAAAACAGAAAAAAATGAGAGCAAAAAGTTTGCCGTGATCTGTATTCAGTCTCTATTGTTCTTTCTCTGGATGTAGATATCTCTCTCCCTCATAAGTTCTTTGGAGTTGTCTTTGAACCCTGTATTGCTGAGAAGAGCTAAGTCTATCAAGGTTAGTCATCACAGAATCCATATATCTGTGGTTGTTTTCAATTATCTCCTAGTTCTGCTCTGCTCACTCAGCATTATATCCTGTAGGTTTTTCCAGGTTATTATGAAGTCCATGTCTTCCCCATTTCTTATAGCACAATAGTATTCCATTACATTCATATACCACAACGTGTTGAGCCATTCCTCAATTGATAGACATCACCTTGACTTCCACTTCTTTGCTACTACAAAAAGAGCTGCTATAAATATTTTTGCACATAAGGGTACTTTTCCCACTTGTGTGGGAATACAACCCTAGAAGTGGTATTGCTGGGTCAAATGGTATGAACATTTTTATAGCACTTTGGGCCTAGTTCCAAATGGTATACAATCCTAGAAGTTGTATTGCTGGGTCAAAGGGTATGAACATTTTTATAGCCCTTTGGGCATAGTTCCAAATGGCTCTCCTGAATGGCAGGATCAGTTCGCAACACCACCAACAGTGTAACAGTGTTCCAATTTTCCCACATCCTCTCCAGCATTTATCATTTTGCTGTTTTGCCATTTTAGCCAATCTGACTGGAGAGATGTGGTACCTAAGAGTTGTTTTGATTTGCATTTTTCTAATCTATCAGTAGTGATTTCGAGCATTTTTTCATATGCCTGTAGATATCTTTAATTTCTTCCTCTGAAAACTGCCTGTTCATATCATTTGACCATTTCTCAATTGGGGAAGGGCTTATATTCCCATAAATTTGGCTCAGTTCCCTGCATATTTTAGAGATGAGGCCTTTATTAGAGACACTAGTTGTAAAGATTTTCTCCCAATTTTCTGATTCCCTCCTAATCCTTGTTGCATTGGCTTTTTTTATGCAAAAACCTTTCAATTTAACATAATCAAAATTATCCATCTATCTCTTGTTGTGTCATGAATTTTTTTTCTTTTCCATAAACCTAATAGGTAAATTATTCCTTGCTCTCCCCAAATGCTTATAGTATCAGCCTTTATTTCTAAATCCTGAACCCATTTTGACTTTATTTTGGTATATGGTGTAAGATATTGGTCTATGCCAAGTTTCTGCCCAAACATTTTCCAATTTCCCCAGCAGTTTTTGTGAAATAGTGAATTCTTAGCCCAGAAGCTGGCCTCTGGGTTTATCAAAGAGTAGACTGCTATAGTCGTTGCTACTGTGTCTTGTGTACCTAAACTGTTCCAGTGATCCATGACTCTGTTTCTTAGCCAGCACCAGGTAGTTTTGATGACTGCTGCTTTATAGTACAATTTAATATCTGGTATGGCTAGGCCACCTTCTCTAGCATTTCTTTTCATTAGTCCCCTAGATATTCTAGACCTCTTGTTTTTCCAAATGAATTTTGTTATTATTTTGTCCAGCTCAGTAAAAAAAAAAAAAAAAAAATTGGTAGTTCGATTGGTATGGCACTGAATAGATAGATTAATTTAGGTAGAATTGTCATTTTTATTATATTCGCTTGGCCTAACCATGAGCAACTGATATTTCTCCATTTATTTAGATCTGATTTTATTCACGTGAAAAGTGTTTCATAGTTATGTTCATATAGGTCCTGGGTTTGTCTTGGCAAATAGACTTCCAAATATTCTATAGTGTCTACAGTAACTTTAAATGGAATTTCTTTTTCTATCTCTTGCTGTTGGGCTTTGTTAATAATGTATAGGAATGCTGAGGATTTATGTGGGCTTATTTTATATCCTGCAACTTTGCTAAAGTTGTTTTGTATTTCGAGTAGTTTTTAATGTGATTCTCTAGGATTCTCTAAGTAAATCATCATATCATTTGCAAAATGTGATAATTTAGTTTTTTCTTTGCCTGTTCTAATTCCTTCAAATTCTTTTTCTTCTCTTATTGGTACAGCTAACATTTCTAGTAACAAATTGGATAATAGGGGTGATAATGGATATCTTTGTTTCATCCCTGATCTTATTGGGAATGCATCTAACTTATTCCCATTATAAATAATGGTTGTTGATGGCTTTAGGTAGATGGTATTTTTAATTTTAAGGAAGGATCTATCTATTCCTATGCTTTCTAGTGTTTTTAACAGGAATGGGTTTTGTATTTTGTCAAAGGCTTTTTCTGAATCCATTGAGATGATCATGTGGTTTCTGCTAGTTTTTTTTTGTTGATATGATGAATTATGCTGAGAGTTTTCCTAATATTGAACCAGCCTTGCATTCTTGGAATAAATCCTACCTGGTCATAATGTATTATTCTCTTGATAAGTTGCTACAATATTTTTGCTAATATTTTATTTAATATTTTTGCATCAATATTCATTAGAGAAATTAGTCAGTAATTTTCTTTCTCTGTTTTGACTCTTCCTGGTTTGGGTATTAGTACCATATTTGTGTCATAAAAAGAATTTGGTAGGACCCCTTCTTCACCTATTTTCCCAAATACTCTATAAAGTATAGGAATTAATCGTTCTTTGAATGTTTGATAAAATTCACATGTAAAACCATCTGGCCCTGGAGACTTTTTCCTAGGGAATTCGTTGATGGCTTGCTCAATTTCTTTTTCTGAGATGGAGTTATTTAGGTATTTTACTTCCTCTTCTGTTAACCTGGGCAATTTATATGTTGGTAGATATTCATTCATACCCTTAAAGTTGTCAAATTTATGGTCATACAATGGGGCAAAATAATTCCTAACTAATGTTCTAATTTCCTCTTCATTGGAGGTGAATTCACCCTTTTCATTTTTGATAGTGGTGATTTGATTTTCTTCTTTTTTTAATCAAATTGACCAAAGTTTTATCAATTTTATTGGTTTTTTCATAAAACCAGCTCTTGGTTTTATTTATGAATTTAATAGTTTTCTTGATTTTAATTTTATTAATATCTCTTTTGATTTTCAGTATTTCTAATTTGGTATTTAATTGAGGATTTTCAATTTGTTGTTTTTCCAACTTTTTCATTTGCATGCCCAATTGATGGATCTCCTTTTTTTCTATTTTATTCATGTAAGCATTAGGAAGCATAAAACTTCCCCTAAGAACTACTTTTGCTGCATCCCATAAGTTTTGGTATGTTGTCTCATTGTTGTCATTCTCTTGAATGAAGTTATTAATTGTTTCTATGATTTGTTCTTTGGCCCACTCATTCTTTAGAATTAGATTATTTAGTTTCCAATTAATTTTTAGCTTATTTTTTCCATGGTTCTTTGTTACAATTAATTTTTATTGCTTCATGATCTGAAAAAGATGTTTTGACTACTTCTGCTGTTCTGCACTGGATTGTGAAGTTTTCATGCCCTAGGACATGGTCATTTTTTGCATATGTGCCATGTACCACTGAGAAAAAGTATATTCCTTTTTATCCCCCATTCAGTTGTCTCTAGAGGTCTATCATATCTACCTTTTCTAAAATTCTATTCAGGTCCTTAACTTCTTTCTTGTTTATTTTGAGGTTAGATTTATCAAGTTCAGTGAGGGGGACGTTGAGGTCCCCCACTAGTATGGTTTTGCTGCCTATTTCATCCTGTTACTCCCTTAACTTCTCCTCTATGAATTTGCCTGCTATACCACTTGGTGCATATATGTTAAATATTGATATTGCTTCATTGTTTATGGTACCTTTTAGCAGCATGTAGTGTCCTTCCTTATCCCTTTTAATTAAATCTATCTTTGCTTTTGCTTTGTCTGAGATTAGGATTGCACCCTTGCTTTTTTTACTTTAGCTGAAGCACAATATATTCTACTCCAGCCTTTTACCTTACCCTGTGTGTATCCCCCTGTTCCAAATGTGCTTCTTGTAAACAGCATGTTGTAAGCATATATCCTGATTATGGTTTTTAATCCATTCTGCTATCCACTTCCGTTTTATGGGAGAGTTCATCCCATTCTCATTCACAGTTATGATTACTATCTGTGTCTTTTTCTCTGTCCTATTTCCCCCTGTTAATGCTTTTGTTTCTCCCTTTCCCTTCCATTCCTCAACCTAGCTTTTCTTTTCACTGCCTCCTTCCTCAGTTTATGCTCCCTCTTGATTCCCCTCCCTTATCTTACCATTTTCTGATTGCTACTTCTTCCATCCCTTCTGACCACCCCGCTCCCTTTTTTCCCTTTTCCCCTCCTCCTGCATGTAGGACAAGTTAGATTTCTATACTTATCAGGGTATGTTATTCCCTTCTTGAATCAAATCTAATGAGAGTAAAGCTCAAATACTTCTCCCTCCCTTCTTTCCCTCTACTATAATATGTTTTTGTGCCTCTTCATGTGATGTAATTTACCCTTTTCTACTACTTCCTTACCTCTTCTCCCAGAACCATCCCTTTATATCTCTTAACTATATTTTTATCATTATATTGGTTATTTTATACTGATACCCACAGTCTATGAATATCTCTTTCAATTGTCATGAGAAGTATACAGTTCTCAAGACTACATATACACATATATATGTTATATATATATGTATATGTATATGTATATACATATACATATATATATATATATATATAAAACCTATATAAAACAAAATAATCCTGTATTAAGATGTAATTAATTAGTCTTATTGATTAACTAGGTGATTTGTCCCCATTTACCTCTTTATGTCTTTCTTGAGTTTTGTATTTGGAGATCAAATTTTTCACTGAGCTCGGTCTTTTCATCAGGAAGGTCTGGAACTCCCTTATTTCATTGGATGTCCATCTCCTTGCCTGGAAAATTATGCTCAATTTTGCAGGATAGTTAATCCTTGGTTGCAGTCCAAGCTCCTTTGCCTTTCAGCATATCATATTCCAATTTCTCCTGTCATTTAAGGTAGAAGCTGAAAGATCCTCTGTGATCCTGACTGTAGTTCTGTGATATTTGAATTGCTTCTTCCTAGCTGCTTGCAGTATTTTCTCTTTGACCTGTTACTTATGGAATTTGGCTATAATATTTCTTGGAGTTTCCAATTTGGGATCTTTTTCAGGGGGTGATCGATGGATTCTTTTGATGATAATTTTACCCTCTGGTTCTAAGATCCCCGGGCAATTTTCCTTAAGGATTTCATGGAAGATACTGTCCAGGCTCTTTTTTATATCATAGCTTTCAGGCAGACCAATAATTCTTAGATTGTCTCTCCTGGATCTATTTTCCAGATCAGTTGTTTTTCCAATCACATATTTCACGTTGTCTTCAATTTTTTCATTCTTTACATATTGTTTCACTGATTCTTGACGTCTCATAGAGTCATTAGCTTCTACTTCCCCAATTCTAATTTTTAATGTTTTGTTTTCTTCCTTTATCTTCTCTATCTCCTTTTCCATTTGGTTGATTTTACTTTTCAGTGAGACGTTTTCTCCATTAATATTCTGATTTTCCTTAACCAATTCCCTGATTTTACATTTTAAAGATTTGTTTTCCTCATTGAGCTTTTTTTCCATTTTTTCAATTTTTGTTTTACCTCCCTAATTCGGTTTTTATAGTCCTCCTTGAGTTCTTCCAGGAATGCTTTTTGGTCTGGAGAACAGTTCAATTTCCCTTTTGAGGTTTCAGATGTGGGTGTAGTATCCATACTGTCCTCTTCTGAATTTGTATTTTGATCTTCCCTGTATCCATAATATGAATCAATTCTATCTGAAAGCTTCTTACTGTTCTTTTTCATGGTGTTTATTTTTTCCTTCTGGTTTCTGAAGCGGATCCCTGCTTCTGAGGCTCAGGGGGCTCTGTCCCAAATTTCTTGTTTTGGGATCTAGCTTTATGTTCTCTGGTCTCTGGTTTTGTGAGGTGTGGAGGAAGGGTGGTCAGGCTGCTGGGAGTCTCCCCTTCCCTAGGACTGTTCTACAGCATGGGTGGTGTCAGCTCTTGTCTGTGTTGGTGTCTGCCACTTTCCCTGGCTGTGCAAGGCCACGTCTGGTGTCCTGGTGTTGATGTTACTTAACTCTACCCCCTGGAACTCAGTTACTCTCATTGTTCTGCTGAGATGAGGGCTTCTGGGACACCTCTCTTCCTGCACTAGTCTCCTTCTGCTACCACAGGAAGGGCCCTCTCCCCCACTTCTCTCACTACCGAAGCCCCTCTCTGTCTCCTCTGTTTCTCCTGAGGTATTATTCTCTGTGTTTTATTCAATGGAGGGATAAGAGCCATTTTACCTACACATCATGGCTCATGGACGTTCAAGAAGGCAAACTTCAAACCTTCAGACTGTGGGTTGGAGGCCTCCAGCCTTACTGCTTCCGTAGTTGCAGGTTCTGTGCTCCAACAGACTGCTGTCCTGGGCTGATAGGCCTGGGACTCAATTGTGGCCATAGCCAGTACTTCTGCCCTGGATCTGTTTCTGCTCTGGCATTTCACTCACCCAGTGACCTCCCAGACCAGCGTGCTGGCTGAATTTCTCGGCTGTTCACGGCTGGTTTGGTCTGGTGGCAATTCCGCGTGCCCAGAGCTCCTACCCCTCTCAGTCTACTAGTGGCTTCTAACTCTCTCAAATCTGCTCAGATTCTGAGATCACCTTCTCCTTTAGCATACCCCAGAAAAATAAGTCAGGGGGCTAAGGTCTGTTAATATTTCAAATATTTCAAAATATGCATTTTCCCTATGTGTCCAGATTTAAAGACATCCTGTATTAGGATAGCCAGAAAAGCTTGTTGACCTCTTAACATATCTAATGAATACTTAAGAAATTATATGAGCATACTTTGCCTACATTTTTATATCTGCAAAATATAGAAACTAGTTTATCACTATCCTTTCTACCTTCCTCTCTGTATTCCAGTTCTTTAGGAATTCAATTTTTAATTTTGATGGAATTTTATCATCCTGGTTAAATAGCACCATCAATCCAAAAGTTGTTAGTTGTAGAGATAAGCACAGGAGCAGCATGGTGAGATAAACAGGCCATCATACTAGGAGTGAATAGGGGTAGATTCTCATCCTGATTTTCCAGTAATTTTCTATGTCACCCTGAGCAATTAATTTCCAAAAAGAAAGGGTTGAATTAAATGGCCTTTATGAGCCCCTCTAGTTCTACAATTCAATGATCTCACTTATTTCTTAGACTGCTGTTCTTCAGACCACATCTGAGGGCCTGTAACACAGTGGCTAGATTAGAAGCTATTTCAGTGGAGCTTAGTTCATGAAGTTCACATATTTTTCAGTCATGTCTGACTCTTAGTGACTCCGTTTGGCATTTTCTTGGCAAAAATGCTGGAGTAGTTTGCCATTTCCTACTCCAGATTATTTTACAGATGAGAAAACTGAGGCAACCAAAGCTAAACTAGTAAATGTCTGAGGCCAGATTTGAACTCAGGAAGATGAGTCTTTATGATTCCAGGTGCAACATTCTACCCATTGAGCCACCTGGTTGCCCTCAGTGGAGCTAAGGTCCCCATTTCAGGCTGACTTGTAGGTTTAATCTCATCTCATTGTTCTAATATCTAGCTTATAGATGAGCTTTGAAAGGGCAGGGTCATGCTCTGCCATGCTTAAGCAAGAAATTTAAGGATATTGTATTTTTAAAAAGTATGTATATCTCTCTCCTCCCCACCTGCATCCCACACATTCCATTAACACTGCCTAAATAGCAAAATGCAATAAATAGGAGAAAAATGAGCAAAAGAAGAATGCAATAATTTAATAAATGAGGACAAAGCAGAGGAGATAGTTTCTCTGAACACAAGCTTTAAATCTAAACAGATTTAATACTCTTCAAACTGGAAGTTACCACAATTCTAAATTAGAGATTGGTAAAAGAGCAGAGCTTGAGTGATCTTTTAGACCTTGAAAGAGTTATATTCTAGTTCGATGAAAAGTATAATCATTTTTAAGAAATAGGGTTGCCCTCTTTGGAAACTCACATTTAAAGTGTGCTGCTGAAAGCAATAGGCAGTATTGCTGAACCAAAATATTTTTCTTTATTTCAGTGATACCTGTCTTGACAGTGGCCCATTTCTACCTACACATTGATCTGTGCTTGAGTTAGCTATATGTAGCCTTTAAAAATCTATATTACAACCTCTGTATGTATCTATTGGATTCAGGGCACCAACTTGTAGCATCATGAGGCAATGTGCTCAAAGCCATAAACTTCCATGCTAACTGACATCACTATGACAATGTAATTATGTCATGCCTATATCTGTCTGGCAACTTGGATTTGTAGAACCAGATAAAGACAAAATCTTGAAGATGCCATTAAGGGGAATTAGGTATAAGAAGACTGCAAAGGCAGGATGGAGCCAGGTCATAAAGGGCTTTAAAAGCCAATGAGGGAATTTTATATTTGATTCTACAGGTAATAGGGAGCTATTGGATTTAACAGAATAGTGTGTGTTTGCATGGAGGGCAGGGTGTCCTGATTAGATCTACACTTTAGGAAGACCAATATAATAACTATATATTGGTTGGCATGACACTGAATAAATATTTCCTTATCCCAATGATGTTTGTCCTGCCAGTAGTTTATCTCTTCCCATGCATTGATCTGTGCTTGAATTAGCTATATGTAGCCTTTTTAAATCCATATTGCAACCTCTGTACCTATTGGTTTCAGGGGACGAGAGTAGGGACATAGGAGGCAGAGAGAAACTATCAAGTTAACGCAGTAGTCCAGGCATCAGGTAATGGGGGCCAAAAGGAGAGGAGAGAAGTAGGCACATATGAATGATGAAATGAAAGTAGAGATCTACAAGACTTGTCAATAGATTGGATATGTGGGGTGATTGACTGTGAGGAATTGAGGAGGATATGTAAATTTCCAGTCTAGGTGACTGGGAGAAGAGCAGTGCCTATTAGTAACAGGAAATTAGGAAAGAAAGGAGGATTTTTTTTGGAGGGGAGACAGAAAAAAACTAGTCCAGCCTATGGCAGAAGTATTATTCATATTATATCAAATATACTTATTTAAATTTTTTAAAGGAATTAAATGGAGTCTGAAAACTGTAGGTTTTTGAATTTAACTTTGAATCAATAAAATGATGGTTATGGAGTACTTAGAAAAGCCAATAGTCATTACAAGGAGCTAGAATGACTTTATCAAGAGCGAGTCATGACATATTAGCTTAATTTCTTTCTTTAATATAGGAATCCAAGACTAACAGACCACAAGAATTTAGAGAGAGCTTATCTAAATTTTGGGAAAACATTTGACAAAGTTTCTTTTTGTGGTTGTGGAAAAGATGGAGATATGTGTGTTGGATGTGCCGAAAAAAAAAGGATTAAAAAATGGTTGAATTATTGGACCCAAAAGAGTAGTCATTAATGACTCAATGTTATTTTGTTAGATCTCAATAATAGTTTTCCAAGGAACTGTTCTATCGGAACATGCTTGTTTGACCTTTTTTTTCCCAGTGATTTGGGTAAAGGCATAGATGGTATGTGTCTATTTTGCAGGTGATACAAAACTGAAAATGCTAACCAACATGTTGGATGATGGATCTAAGCCCAAAAATGATCTTTACAGAAAGTTATGGTTGACATTAATTTGCCTCAAAAGATTTGGGAGAATCATAAAGCTCAATAAGGGTTTGCAATAATAAGTGTGTGATAATAATATGGCAGCCTAAAATGCTAATGTGATCTTAGGCTGAAGTAAGAGAGACATAGTTTCCATGAGTGAGGCCGAATCTGATAGTCTTTTCTCAGTCCTCATCCTTCTTGGCCTCTCTGCAGCTTTTGACATTGTCAATCATCTCCTCTTTAAAACTCTCTTCTCTTTAGGCTTTCAGGGCACCCATCTCTCCTGGTTCTCCCCCTACCTATCTGACTACTCCTTAGTATTCTTTGCTGGATCTTCATCCAGGTAACATGAGAGTACCACAGGGCTCTTTGCTGGGCCTTTGCTTCTTCCTCTATACTATTTCATTTGGTGATTTTGGCTCCTGTGGATTAAATTATCATTTCTATGCTGAAGATATTCAAATCTATTTATCCAGTCTTATCCTCTCAGCTGACTAGTGGACATTTTGAACAGATGCCTCATGCATATCTTAAATTCAACACCAAAACAAAACTCATTATCTTTCCTTCTAAACTTTATTCTTTTCCTAATTTATTTTAAGGGTACTACCATTCTTCCAGTGTTCTAGGCTCACAAAGTAGACATCAAGCTCAACTTCTCACTCTCTCTCATCTCTCCCATATCCAAACTGTTGTCAAGACATGTGAATTTCATTTTTGTAAAATCTCTCAAACATTCTTTCTACTCTCCTCTGATGCTGCCACCACCCTTAGTCTCTTCTCTTTATTCCTGGACTATTGCAAAAAAGTCTACTGAGGCCCACACAAGAGATAGAGAACATTATTGAATGTAAAATAGATAATTTTGATTAAACAAAATTAAGAAGGTTTTACACAAACAAAATTAATGCAACCAAAATTAGAAAGCAAGCAGAAAACATGGGAAAAATATTTTACAGGAAGAATTTCTCATAAAGGCCTCATTTTTCAACTATATAGAGAACAGAGTTGTATTTCTAAGAATAAAAATCATTCCCTGATTGTTAAATGGTCAAAGGACATGAATGAGTTTTCAGAAGAATCAAAATGATCTATAGATTTATTAAAATGTTCTAAATCACTATTAATTAAAGAAATGCAAATTATACAAAATACAACATATACATACAAAAATATAGACCAAAGCATGATATTTCTTTCATTCTTCCTTTCCTTCATCCTTCCTTCTTTACTTCCTTCCTACCTTCCTTCCTTTCTGTTCTACTTTTCTTCCATAAAATGACTAATATGGAAATATTTTTTAAATTATTTCACAAGTATGACCTATATCAAATTGCTTATTGCATCTTAGTTGGGAGGTAGGGAAGAAGGAAGGGATAGAATTGGGAACTCAAAATAAAAAAAAATAAAAATAGCCTGCTGGTATGTCTCACTGCCCCAAGTCTCCTTCCAATTCAACCTCCATGGAGTTGTCAAAATAATCTTCCTAAAGCACAATTCCAAAACCATGTAACACCCTCTAGTCAATAAACTCTAGTGGCTCCCTATCTCCTCCAGAATCAAATATTAAATCCTCTATTTGGTTTCCAAAGCCCTTTATAACCTGTCCATCCCACCTTTCTGGTCTTCTTACACATTCCATTCTCTCTCCCCACATACCCTATTATCTAATGATACTGGTTTTTTGGATGTTTCTCAAATAAGACACCCTATCTCCTGACTGGACATCTTCATAGTTTACCCCATATGCATGGTATGTTCTTCATCTTCATCTCTGTCTTCCCTCTGAATATATTTTTTTTCCTATTTTTTCTGTGTATAACTTGTTTGTAGATAGTTATTTGCATATTTCCTTTTCAATAAGATTGTGAACTCCTTGAAATCAGTCTATCTTTTACATTTTTTTGTATCTCTAACACTTAGCACCATGTCTGAAGCATATTATTAGTTACTTAACAAATATTTATTGACCAATCAATTAATAGTTTTGCTGAACTCTGATGCAGTCAAATCATATGTGGCATATTGTGTTCAGATTTGGGCACAAAAATTTTAAATCACTAATATTCCTGCCTCCTCTTTCCTTTAGTATATATTTTCTATTGGTTTTAATATTACAAAGTGTGGTCTCCTAAAGAAAACAACTTTATTTCTTTAAAGTAAATATTGTAATAGACCAGGAATAAGGAGAAGACACTAAGGGTGGTACAGCTACGATAAGCTCCTCTTACTTTGTAAGAGTTTCAGCCTTTATTTAACCTATGGTAGGCCTTCCCCAAATTTGATAGGAATAGAAGATAAATATTTGGCAGGGATTGGTACAGGAGACAGGTGAGTGACAATGGCTCGTTACCTGACATATATTGTCTTAACAAAATGATTCACATCCTTCTTCCACATATACCCACAGACAATGTGAGAGTAAGATGCCCAAAGCAAGTCCTTCCTTTGCCCAGGTAGAAGGTAACAATACAAGCTCCTGCTCTTACATTCTTTGTGAATTAACAAAAGGTCACAACATTTGGGGGTTTAGACTCACATATTCACCATCAGGAAGAAAAGGAAAAAAAATGTCCCTTGGGGCCACACCTGTGTTTGGGGAGAAGCAGAAGGGAGAGGCAGGTGAGATGTCTCCACACCTTCCATACAAAGATATCCAGGACTAGCCATAAGTATTCTAATTAGAAAATAGTTATCAAGAATAATGAATTAAAAAAGAAAGTTAACAGATAGCCGCCTAGGGTTAGCTCCTGCCCCTCCCCATCTCATTAGTGGTCTCCTGTCTATCTCTGTCTTTCCTTGTGATAATGGCCTACTGCCTACACCACCACTTCAGTTGTTGGTAACATTTATGTCTCTTGCTCTCTTTCTAAAAGTTCTATTTATGGACTCAGGTATACTCATACTTGTACCACTTTCCTCTCAAGGATCTTGTGAAAATCAAATGAGATAATATATGTGAAGATGCTTAAAGCACAATATAAATGTGAATTATTAACCTCTGTCTTATAGCTCTAGGTATGCCATGGTATATTGAAGAAAATAAGCAAATTTATCTTTATTTTTAAAGAGACAGATTATGATTAAAAAGACATTGTAAACAAAACCAGGTTGGTCAACCCATAATTTTATTTAAATCACTATTTTTTCTACCCTCCTTACTTTTGGTTTCAGAGATTATGTGATTGATTGAAATTTAACAGCAGAATTCCAAATATGTCTTAGGCCAACATGATAGGAACATTTTCCCCCACTTACTCCTGCAATTTATCAAGCTAATAAAATCATGTTATATCTCTTGGGATTTACCCTTTAGTTTCAAACTCCTCTGCTGCAAAATACAAAGTCTTCTCTTTTGGTCAAAATAATTATTAATGCACAGAGAGTTATTTAGAGCCTGTCAGGCAAAATAGATAAGATTTTAAATGTAATATTTCTGCCTACCAACTTAAAACTTGACTTCATCTAATTCTAATGTGTTCTAAATCTCTGACTAGCAACACTTCAATTTAAAGTGTTTTTAAGAGGACCCGTGATTAAGATCACTGAATTTTAAACTAGAAAGGCCTTTTGAAATCTAGGCCAATTGTGGGAATATGTTACATATTTTAGCTATGTTAACTTTCCTCAAAGTTAAAGGAATGGCCATTGTTTATTCCTTCAGAAAGCATACATAGCCTTTCTAAAATTTACTTATTCTTCCTTAGGAAGGGGAAGGATCTCACCCATAGTTTTACTTATGATCCTATCAAAATGATGATCCTAGAAAACATTAGCAAATGATTTAAGGTATTATTATAGTAATGAATTAATGCAGCTAAATTAAACAAGTATTTATTAAGTACCTACAATATATCAGGTGTGCTCTGGGTGCTAGTTGTTAGGAATATAATGACAATAAAGCAGTTTCTATCCTCAAGGAACTTATATTCTATTGAGGAAGAAAGAGGAGAAGAGAAGGGAGTAAGCATTTATATAACACCTACTACTGTGCTAAGAACTTCTTACAAATATTATCTCATTTGATTCTCACAACACCCCTGTTGAGATGAGTTCTACTATTATCCCCATTTCATAGTTGAGCAAACTGAGACAAACAGAATTTAAGTTGCCTGTCTAGGGTCACACAGCTAGAAGTTCAGATTTTAACTCAGGAAGCAATATGTACTTGTATAAGTAAATAGAAAATATATATATATAATGTAATATTATATTGATAGAAGATATTTTCCAAGAAAGATTAAGAGAGAGAGAGAAATGAGAAGAATGAGGTTCCACGGAAGGGTTTGAGGCAATGGAGGAAGGTGGACAGGGAAGCAAGCTCTGCCCCAGCTAGATCATGGTTTTGAATCAGAGATGCTTAATGGAGCCATAGGATGGTCATTGACCATGCCCTTCACAGTTTTAAAGGTAATGATGATTTGATTGTCAGTCTGAGAGGGTGGAATAGATGGAGAAGAGTGGGAAAGATGAAGTAGAAGAAGTGGACTCCTGTCTGTCTCTGTCTCTGTCCTTGTCCAGCCTCTAGTCTTGCCTAGTGCATAAGGCAGGAATTGATGGCATCCTGGGACTTTGATGGTTGTAGGAAACTGAGGCATGATTGGGGTACTCAGTTAAATTAGCCCTCCTCCCCTTTTGAAAATTGACTTGATTGGTTCCTCCAGGTTGTATGTGGAGGCAAGAGATCAGCAGGTGTTCATAAGAATCTCTGTTCCTGAGGCAGCTAAGTGGTACAGTGAGTAGAAAACCAGCCCTGGAGTCAGGAGGACCTGAGTACAAATCCAGTCTCAGACACTTGACACATTTACTAGCTGTGTGACCTTGGGCAAGTCACTTAACCCCAATTGCCTTGCCTTCCCCCCTCCAAAAAAAAAGAATCTCTGTTGCTAGACTGATGACCAATATCAAGTGTGAGGGAAGGTAGGGTAAATGTACAGTGCCTGGTCCTGCAGGCCAATACTTAGAAGTGAGATCTGTCTTACTTCAAGCGCAGCTCAGTAGTATTGATAATAGAACATTGCCTGTGGAGTCAGGAAGACCTGAGATCAAATCCTTCCTCAGATGACTACTAGCTATGTGACTGGGCAAGCCCTTCTTCACCCTAGTTCCTCACCTGTAAAATGTGATAATAGCATTTACCTCATAGGAGAGGTGGCGTAATGGAAAGAGTACTGGGCCTGGAGTCAGGAAGACATTTCCTGAGTTCAAATCTGGCCTCAGACACTTACTAGCTGTGTAACCCTGAGCAAGTTGCTTCGCCCTGTTTGCCTCAGTTTCATCATCTGTAAAATTAGCTGTAGAAAGAAATGGTAAACCACTCCAGTATCTTTTCCAAGAAAACTCCAAATGGGGTCATGAAGAGTAGGACAAGACTGAAATGACTGAAAAATGATACCTCATAAGGTTGTTGTAAAGCTCAAGTGAGTAATACACACATATGTATGTATATATGTATATGCACACACATACATATATAAATTTACTACTTGTACTCCTCATCTTCCTCCTCCTCCTACCTACTTTATTTTGCAGGTCTGAGTAAGCTATTACTTTCCTTGAGAAGCTACTGCTACTAAAGCCTGCCTTCTGAATTGAGTAAGACAATACCTATCAGACCTTGGTTATTTACACAATCCATCTTTGAGTTTTACATATATGCCATTTAATTTTGAGAAGTAGTTTCCCACCTAGTTGTCTATTCTGGGAGAACAAGATAATTTTTATTTTCTTAAATTATAAGGATCTCTGTTTCTGTCTCCTTAAATCCACTAGGGTGAGGAGTTGGGGAGAGAAGGTAACAAGTATTTATTAAGGGTCTACTATGTACCAGGGACTATGTTTAACCCTTTAGAATGATCTCATTTTATCAATACATTAACCATGTGTAGTAGGTGCTATCATTAACTCCATATTACAGATGAAGAAACTGAGGTACAAGAGTTAAGTGACCTGCCAAAGGTTACATAGCTAGTTAGAGTCTGACTGAATTTGAATTCAAATCTTCTTATCTCTAGGCCCAGCAATCTCGGATCTCTAAATAGAGCAAAGGATGAGGTAT
This sequence comes from Trichosurus vulpecula, assembly GCF_011100635.1. Classification (NCBI taxonomy): domain Eukaryota; kingdom Metazoa; phylum Chordata; class Mammalia; order Diprotodontia; family Phalangeridae; genus Trichosurus; species Trichosurus vulpecula. The sequence continues at coordinate 357,735,742 of NC_050574.1, forward strand.
AGCTATTCCTGTTGATTTTTTCCCATGTACTTGGAAGGCTTGAGTACGTGAGAGCAGCAATCAGCTTGGAGATCTATCAGTAAAGTTTCAAAATCTATTGATAGATCCCACCTACTACTGAGGGGCTTGACAGTTAAGCAAACCATAAAACCATAGCTGAGTATAGAAATTTATGGATTCAAGCGCTTTGGGTTTTGGGTCTTTCCTATGCATTTTAAAAATATCATTTTATATATCAGTTATATCATTTGCTCTTTAGAATGACCCTCTGAGGAAGGTAACATAAGTATTTCTAATCTCATTTGATATGTTAAGAAACATAGAGAGGTTGAAGGCCTCACTTCAATTCACATAGCTAGGAAAAGTCAGAGCAAATTCAAACTGAATTTACATCTTCTGACTTTTGAATCATATGCTTTTTCTACTCTACCATACGTTTTAATAAGTTGTGTTTCACTGAGAGATGTATAGCCTTTCCATCAGCAACACAATGATGAAAATATCTTTGCCATCCTTAAATGAAACTTACTATAAACCACTGTACTAGCTTTGGAATGTTAAACATACAAAAAATTAATATGAAATGATGGTGCAGACAAAAAATATGAGATAAAGTATACCACAACGTGATAAAAAGAGTGCTAGACACAGAATTAGAAAAAAACAGAAGTGGAGTCCAGAATCTAAAACTTATTAGCAGTGTGACCATTAGCGAGGCATTTGACCATTCTAACATTCAATTTTCTCAGCCATAAAATAGGGAAAATAAATTTTGTACCACTTACCTCATAGTACTGAAGAAATAATCTTGAAATATTATTATTTTCATCATTGTTAATATTATCATGATTATCATTATTTATGTTATTATTCCTATTTTTTACTATTAGAGATCATGGAACATTTTTTAGTAGTATCTCTTCGTAAAACTGGGAGGAATAATGTAGAGAGATTAAAGTAAATCTGCAGAATGCTCTAAGTTTGTGCCAACTAAGCCAGATCATCCCCAGAACACTTAAAGTTGAACCTGGAAAGAGGACAACAAATAAATGAAAAAAGCAGAATAGATTTGCCACCTTTTTGGTGGTGATCAATTCTCATAATATGGGAGTGAAACTAGCATATTTGGACCCTGAAGCCTCCCTGCCATACCATACTTAATGTTCTGTATGGGAAACTAAAAATGATGCATAAGAAGATGAAATCACTAACAGCAGCTGGTTTAGACTAAGCACGTAGGCAGGGGGTGGAGAGGGGTGATGGTGGAAGGGGAAGTCTGTGCACTACAGGCAACACAATTTTGAAGGCATTGAGGGATATATTTTCAAGATATCTGAGTAGTACCAAATGATAGGAAAAATCACAGATGGTATTGTTAACAAAAAAAAAATCCAAATGAAAGGATATCAGTAACTACCAACCCATATGCCTACTTTTTCATCTTTATGAAAATTTTATGAGAACAATATGCACATATATGAATGGTATCTGATGAAAATGTTAGAAGAGAAATGCTAGAATTACATAAACAATTTTGTGCAGGAGACCACTTCTTCACACTCATGATTGGTAGGTGTAGAGCACAGAAAAACCGGCTGTGTACTATATATTAAATAAAAAAAAATATATTTGACTCAATAGCACAGCAACCTCTGACAAAGTTTGTCTTCTGTTTATGTAAAAATCATCCAAGTTTCTTCATCAGATGCAATCACAGAGATATGTTTGTTCAATAATTTTCCAATTATCAGTATCAATGGAGGCTTAAAAGATAAAGGAATATGCTACTAAATATTATCACTAGTTATGTAGAGAATGCCCTACACATAAGTCAAGGAGAAGAAGGCTTCCACATGCCCCCCCCCAGATTCTATTGTTTTACCTCTCCCTAAAAATTCCTTGTATTTATTTATTTTTATAAACTCTTATGTACATGGTCTCTTTCCCTAAAGAATTAGTATTAGTTCCTTAAGGATAGGGAGAATTTTGCTTATATCTTTATGTCCATGGTACCTAGAACAGTCTGTGTTACACAGTAGCTCTAAATAAATATATGCTGATTGATTGATGACTATAAGGATTACATCTAGCCAAAGAATAGTAAAGAACCTTCTCAGGGAGATCCAATACCATTCACAAAAAGAGATCAGATCCATAGAGGAAAAAGGAAGTTAATAAATAATGTCCATTGTCAAGATGAAGACATATAGCTAGATGGACATCCCATTCACTTGAACAATGAGATAAACTTGGAATTCAGGAGGAGAAAGTAACTAGTCTGGAACATATTTGAGAAGCTGAGTAGCACTTCAAAAGATCCAAAGTTACTCCCTAACCTATAACCCTTCTTTTTCACACTTATATTTTCTTTTTGATACTGTAGAGCTTGGACCCCCCCCCCCAAAGCATCCCAATTTAAATTTGAAGAATCAAAATTGTTAGTAAACCAAAAGTCAATTGTATAGTAGGCCTAAGGGATGGATTCATTTCTTTCAGTGATTCCAGAGAGGGACCCTTCTCTCTTTTGACTTATCATGCCTCTATTTGTAATTCCCCAGGAGGTCTTTAAAATGCAACTTAGATGTGATGTGTTTAATAGGTTACCTTTCTACAAAGATACTCAACATACAATAGGCATATCAGGCATTGGTCAACTTGTATTTCACCTACCATAAACTTAAAAAAACTCCCTCTTTCTCCTTCCTCCTATGCCACCCATAAAGTAAATACCCTTTATGTGACTGCTAAACAGGTATTTCTCCTTCACTTAGGACTTGCACTGTCCAAGCAAACAACAGAGATATGGAAGGTCACCAGGTTCTAGATCTCCTGGCCAATTATGACATGCTTTTATTCTTCAGATACAGGACCATCATGTTGTCTGTCCACCTTTTCTTCTAAATACAATACCTTTTAGAAATTTTCTCTCTTTAAAAAGTTGGTACAATACCTGACTCTTGAACTCAGGTATGCTGAACTTCAGATTACTGATGCCATAATCCCCCTTGTTCTAGGCTGAAAACATCAGTTCTCAGGACTATTAGTTTGCACATGAGTGCATAAAGGGAAACATGCTGAAAAAAATACTCTGATCAGCTGATCAGCATTTGATTCTCCTACAAATCACTATTTTCTTCTCCTGGGAAATAGGGATGGGAAAAATATCTTCTCCCTTTCCATTCCCTTTCTCTCCACTGCCTTCAATCTAGAAATCCAAAAGACAGAAAACACTTGCAAAGAAAAAAAGTAAAAATAATATTTTTTTTACAACTTGCTATATTTAAACCAAATATGGAAAACCAAAAAAAAATTCTTTAACCAATGTTAGTCCTATCTAAATCTCAGGTGTGAATCACCTTAGAAACAGCCCCTGTAATAGAGTAATCATAGGACTTCCCCATTTCCATTCAGTGGGAACTAGGGTGCATGGGAGGTGAACCTTCCAACAAATGTCCAAGCCAAGTAATTTCATCAAGCTGATTGGGAATAATCATCAAATTGATCAAGGACTCTCTGAATCATCTCTCATTACAAGCACAAGTAGAAATTACATATAAAGATGGTATTGAATCTCTTCACACTCCTATGAGTGCTTTATCATTCTTGGTAGCAATAATACTGGCAATGCTCATTAGAGGTACATTTTAATCAGGTGGTAGCACCACTGATGGATGATAAAGCTGAAATATATTATTAATATAAGAAACTTTTAACAAGGACTTAAGCCCTAGATTTGCAGCAAGACTTTTGTAATACCATTGTTCAATTCTTCAGCATACATTTGGTTTGTAGAACGATTCTTATCAGGTATGTTATTTTTCAATTGATAATATAATCAATATATTAAAGGGAGATATTAAATACTTCTTGCACATGATAACGTGGCCTAATTTTTCATTTCAGGAAAGTAATGACACCAGAAGAATCATATACTTTGCATTTGTTGTTGATTTTTTTGTCAAACTCTTGTTGCTAGGTAAAAATAGATGAAGTAAAATGGAGAAATTGATATTCTGTGATTGTTTAGTTTTAGACAATCCAAATCCCACTGAAAATCTGGAAAGAGACTTCCTTTTCGTTCACCCGATTGTAGGTCCTATAATTTTTCCCCCTGAAGGAGTTGCAGTGTAAATTAAAGGGAAGCAATTATAAAGGTGTGGGGGGGGGGGTGGTCAGACTTGAAAATTGATAGGTTGCCAAAAAGCATTGTCTTAAGTAAAGTTAGCTGAGGTTAATGAAGTTCCTCTTTCAGAACAAAGAAGTCTGCTTTGCTTAGCATCCTTTTGGTGCCTTTCACTCTCTAAATCCATCTGTGTATTTAGAAAGTTCTATTGCTTTTACATTTTTTGCTAATATATCATGCATGATATATTCACAATATATTGCCCTAGTTAGATGGAAAGAGAAGGTGGAGGAAAAAGAAGAGGGGAGAGGGGGGGAGGAGGTGGAAGAGGAATGGTAGGAGGAGGAGGAGAGGGAGGAAAAGAAGACAATTTTCAAGTCCACCAAGTTTGACTTTGATTCCTGAGAACATTCTAGAACAAAATGATTAAAAAATGATCAGCAAATATCTAGAAAAAGGAAGCAGTGATTATAGAGAAGCTACATGGGTTTAGTCATGACAGATGAACCTCATTTCTTGTTTGTGACAGGATTACTACACTAGAAATTGAGGGAATACAATGGAGATAATTTGTCTAGATTTCAGTAAAATCTTTAAAACTATACTTGTAGAGATGAAGAGATATGGATTAGATATGGCTTAGGTAATAATATAATTAGACTGTTCCAAAACTGTTTGGGCAGCTAGGCAGTGCAGTGGATTGAGCACCAGCCCCAAGAGTCAGAAGACCTGAGTTAAATCTGGCCTCAGACAATTACTAGCTGTGTAACCCTGGGCAAGTCACTTAACCCTGTTTGCCTTACTTTCCTCATATGTAAAATGAGCTGGAGAAGGAAATGGCAAATCATTCCTGTATCTCTGCCAAGAAAACCTCAGATGGGGTCACAGACATGACTAGGTTCAGATATAACTGAAACAATTAAACAACCATAACTGGATGACCAAAATCTACGAGTCCTGGACTCACTGTTAATGGCATATTTCTAAATAGCTGGGCACCTCCAGCAGAGTGCCTCCAAAAAAATCTGCAAATAGTTTTGTGATTTTTGATATTTTTATCAATAAATTAAATAAAATGGATAGATGCAAATGACAATGAGGGATAGTTAATACACTAGGTGACAAAGTCAGGATCCAAAAGGATTTTGACAGGCTAGAGCATTGGACTGAATCCACTAAGATAAAATCAAATAAGAATAAATGTAAAGTTTTCTACTTCAGTATAAAAGATCAAATATAAAATGAGGGGGGCATGGATAGATAGTAGTTTTGAAAATGCCCTGTAGGTCTTAGTAATCTTCATGGTCAAGATGAATCACCGATGTTGTGTTATAGTCACTAATGGCTCTTATAAATATGAAATATTTAATTATATATCTTGGAAAGAAGACTTTTATTCTAGAAACTTGCTGCAAAGAATTCTACTCCCCCATGTGACTGCTTCTTCTCTCATTTTATATGCTTTTCTTTTATTTGTGGCAAAAAAAATCTTGGTTTTAAGTAATCAAAATTGTCCATTCATCTCCTGTGAACCTCTTAGTGCTGTGTTTGTTCATGAACTCTTCTTTCATCCGTTGATCTAAAAGCTGATTTCTTCCTTGGTGCTCAAATTAGTTTATGATGTGACCTTTTATTTTTAAGTCATGTATCCATTTGGAGCTTATCTTGGTATATTGTATGAAGTGTTGTTCTAAACTTAATTTCTTCCAGATTGCTTTCCAGTTTTCCCAGAAGTGTTGTCAAATAGTGAGTTCTTACCACAATAGCTGAGGTCTCAGGTTGTATCAAAACTGTCCTGTGGTGTTAATTTGCTTCAGCATGTTGCATACATAATTTGTTCCAGCCAGTGACTTACATGTCTATTTTTTAACTAGTACCAAATAATTTTGATGAATACTGCTTCATAGTATAGTTTGAAATATCCTACGGCAAGTACTTCTCTCCCCCTGCCTTTTTCAGTTTCCCTCAAGATTCTTGAATTTTTCCCCCTACAGATGAATTAAGTTATTATTTCCTCTATATCTATAAAGCAATTCTTAGGCAGTTTTACCAGAATGCACTAAATAAAGTGCTGATGGTCTTCGTGTACTCCTGAATTTGCTGAAGAAGTTTATAACTACTTCTCTTTACCATTGTTCCTTCTGGTACATTTATCTGACTATTGTGGTATTGTGGTGGATTCTTGGGCCATGGAAGGCATGACAGGAAATCTGGACTCCTCTGAACCGTAACATGTTTTACCATCCTCCCACAATTCCCATCACCAAGTTCTTGAACCTAGCTTAATAAGCCCGCATTTGTATATGTGTTTTTATGTGTGTATTCATATGGTGTTTGAAGTTTACATAGCAGTCTTGGCGTAAGACTTAGAAAGCATAAGGATAAGGAAAGGATAAGAAGTCAAAATCTCTGTATTCAAGTCCCAGCTTCACTGTCAAGCACGTCTGGGACCGGAGCATGTTCATATGCTCCTCTAAACCTCAGTTTCCTCATCTATATAATGAGAATAATGATACTTGTGATACTTATATCATTGATTTATTATGAATATTAATAAAATGATTACAAAATTGCTTTGCAAACAATATAAATGCAATCAAACATAAAGACTTAATTTTATATAAACTTTAATGGTCATTTCAATTCAGGTCTTTTATATTCAGCATACTGATTCTCTAAATATTAAATACATAAATTACTATAAAAATCTATCATCCTGCTATCTTTACTGCTTATTGCAAAACAATGGCATACTTCAGTTTTAAATTGAATTTTATTTTCAAATTTTTCTGTATTTTCCCAACTAAATTATAAACTTCTTAAGACAGGGACCATGATTTATGGTTTTTATTTGTTTTTATCCCCCAATCTTACTTGGCGAAATGTGGCATGCCACATAAAGTAGGTGTTTAATAAATTTGATTGAAGAAGGAAGGGGAGGGAAGGAAGGAGGGAAAGAAAGAAGGAAGGGAGGGAGGAAGGACATAAGGGAAAGAAGGAAGGGCAGGAGAGGGAGAGAAGGAAGAGAAAAAAGAGAAAGGAAGGAGAGAGGAAAGGAAGAAGGGAAGAAGGGAGAAAGGAAGAACACAATGGAAGGAAGGTTGGACAGGAGAGAGAAGGAAAAGAGAAAGGGACAAAAAGAGGGTAGGAGAAAATACATTTTTCTTAAACATAAAATTTGCAGAATTCAAAAGCATCTTAGAAATCTTTAAGCTCTATAGCCTATATGCATCAATATATCAAAGTCCCATGATTTCATCAACATGAGATCTTCCCCAACTGAAATAGATCATAAACTATCTGTTTCATACGGTTGTCTTAGAGAACTCCCTGAGGCTCTGGGGATTAACTGATTTGTCCAAGGTCCCAAAACTAGTTAGGGTCCGAGGTGGAACTTAAAAGCAGGGTCTTCCTGACTGGGTTCATCACTCTATCCAGCATACCACATTCCTCAATACATGTCTTGAAAATTTAGTGACTTCACATGTGTACCATACCTTAGGGAAGAGATTATTTGCTACCTGATGAGAGCTACATACATCTTTATAGTAAGTTACCTGTGTGTTGAAAGCCTGAAGCTTTGGTGGTAGTCTTATTGAGATGTGAGATTAATAACATATAAACTAAAGGAGAAGATAATTTTTTTATGTTTTATGATGCTGTTCTCTCACTGGCACTTTTACAAGCTGCAGATAAAACATATATATTAAATGAGAAACAGGCTTTTCTAGTAGTCCATTCAGCTAGCCTTATTTTTAAAACATATTTATAAAACCATATTTCTATCTATCCCATATGCCTGACTCCGGTCATATAAAGGTAGCCTATAGAAATTTATGAACAAGCGAGAATGTGCTGAGGCTTATTAAACTCACTTTCAAAGGGCTTCTTTCTGGCTCTAGGTTTCAGTACAGAGCTGTAATTACAGGTTAAGTAGAACACTTCACAACCATAGAACACTGCTATATTGATCTCCTAAACCATTAAATATGGAAGTTCAAACCTATGCTCAAAGATAGTACATTAAAATTCTGATAATTTAGAAGGATTGTGAAATCAAGCATGGAAAATATAAGGAAAGAGAACATTGATCTTTTAAATGCTTTCCTGAGAAGGAAGGTACAAGATGGTTAATATACTTGATAATGTAGTCTTCTATCTTCATTTCTGGAGAGCAATGTCACAAACAGGCATAGACATTTTACTTTCATGGTTTCTTCCCTCTCTGCTTCCTTTCTTCCTTTCTTTATTCCTTCCTTCCTTCCATTCCTCTTACCCTCCTCACCTTCTTCATCCTTTCCTTTCTTCCTTCTTCCCTGCATCCTCTCTTTCCCTCCCTTCTTTTTCTCTCCCTTCCTTCCTCAAATCCTTGTCCTCAAGTATGAAAATGTAAAATAAATTTATATTCTATAATTATAATCAAAATCCTATTCTATGATTCAGGGGAAAAAAAAGCTTGGCCTTTCATCTAATTGATTTTAGTTTTTAGATGAAACCCAGGGTCATAATTAGTTAGTGTAACTGGGACTTTCTCCTAGAGTATCAAAACTTAAAGGTCCAATGATAGAATCTTTGCTTAAGTCCCAAAGAAATAATTGGATTTACCATAGATTGTTCAAATTAGAAGCTACAAGATTCCTCTCTCCCCTTCTTAATCATTAGGTGTATAGTTGGTGAACTCTTCCCTGGCTTTGTTCCCTCTTTAGCTGTTCCAGGGTCATTTTCTGCTCCCATCTCCTGCCAATTAAACCAAAGGTGTATTGTTGTGGCACCAGTCCCAGGCATGAAAATTACTTGTTCTAGTTCTTGAAAATTATTGGGAAGGTAGGGCAAATCAAAGAGAAATATCATGAAAATGGGTTGTCAATGTTGGGTGTCACTGCAGTGTAAGAGGGCTAGCTCAAGGTAAAGCTCAATGAGGCAAATGACCTTCCCCTTCTATATTATTCTGAGCTCTCTTCTCAGTCCATCATCTTCATGTCTGTTCTATCCTATTCCACTTCATGACCTGCTCTTACAGAAAAAAAAAATTGTTGAATTCAATCCAGTGTCTACTATTGTAAGAGCAGCTGTGCTAAGCCCTAAGGGTGGAGGTGAAAGACAAAGAATTTAAATCAGCCATAATTCCTGTCCTCACGGAGTTTATAATTTTAATAACAAAATGTTGATGTATCTTAAGTATCTTGGTTATAGGATGCAAAGGTATATAAAAAATTGTCTATGAACTAAAGGTGCTCACACTCTGACAGCGGGGAGATAAGATATATATGCAAATACTATATCACAGCATACCATAATTGCATAGAAGAGTTACAAAGTCCTATGGCACATCAGGGGAGAATGATGTCACTTCTAGATGGAGTAGCAAAGACTCATGGAAGAGGTGCCACTGGACTCTCAATGATTATTAAGACTAAATGTATTACCATTTCTGGGGATCAGTTGCATTTTAATAGGAGCTATGGAATAATGAAGCTCCAATTGGAGAATTTCACACAGTAGTGAGTTGATAGTAAAATGGGTATTTTTCAGACAAAGAAATCTTTCAACATTGTTCAAATATACCCTATAGCTAGTTTCCTACTCTACTAACTAATAAAATTGGCCCCAGAGTACAAGGAAATGAGAAATGTGTATTGATTTGTGGTTTCCACAAATATTTTTGCTTTCCTGGGTATACCCCATTTATGATAATCCTAAAGTTAGAAAAGGTCTCAGAAGTCAGCTGGTCCAACTTACTCCCCTCAAAATAAAGCATGAAACTCTGATGCAGCACCCTATAAATGGCTGTCAAATCTTTTCATGAACACCTCAAACATAATTTTTGGGAAGTAATTGTTCATGCTGTGATGAAATCTGCCTCCCCACAATTTAAAACATTGCCTGCTTTTCTGGAAACATGTAAAAATAAACCTAATCCATTTTCCATATGATAGTTTTAGAAATCCTTTTTCTCCCTCCAGATTGAACATCTCTAGCGGCTGAAGGAACCCTCATATGGGATGGATTATAGCCACTTCACCATCTTTGTCATCTTTACTCTGCATATGATCTACGTTTTGAATATCTTTTGTTTAATTTGCATAAAGTATTGGAAAATGTAGCAAATGATGCAAACAGAAGTCAACATTATCAGGAAATATATATATATATAATATATATTATATAAATATAAATAGGTAGATGGGCAGACATACACATAAATGCATGCATACATACATACATACATACACATATACAGCTATGTGGTGCAGCACATAGAATACTGCCTCTGAAGTCAAGAATACTCACCTTTATACGTTCAAATATGGCCTCAGATACTCATGACCCTGTATGACCCTGGGAAAGTCACTCAGTCCTGTTTGCCTCAGTTCCTCATCTGTAAAATGAGCTGGAGAAAGAAATGGGAAACCATTCCAGTATCTTTCCCAAGAAAATCCCAAATGGGGTTGTGAAGGGTTGAACACAACTACTGAAATGACTAGACAAACAATCACATATCTGTGTATAGTCATACACACACATACACACACACACATAATGATTACCATATGTAAGTGGAAAGAACAATGAAAACACGAAATTAAATGTCAAAAGTTAATGATTAAGCTTGATCCTAAAGAAAGTATATATAGTCATTCCCTTCCACTTTTTTTTGGTAGAGTTAGGAGGGTATTTGTGGAGAACTGTGGAACACTGCACATTATGATAGATTGTTGCAGTGTGATAGTTTTAATGAACTTCTTTCTTCCTTTTTATAAAATTCTTCATTTAAAGGAAGATGGCTCTCTGGAAGAGAAAGTAGGAAAAGATTTATTAGGAAATGATGGTGAAGTCGAAACAAAAATATGTTAATACTAATTTATTGGGAAAATGCTATAAAATGCTGTGGCAAGAATAGAATACCTTGGTTATGATTTAGCCAAAGCCATAACTAGATTGGGGTGAACGAGTCTTTTCCCAAGGCCTCAAAATTTAGAGGGCTTATAAAAGAAATTTAGTACTTGTGTTTCTTCAACAATTAGAAACTAAACAGCACTTAATTAGCCCAGATCATTAGTTAAAATAGGAAGCTATTAGATGGCAGACTTCCTGCTTCCATTGGTTATACCTCAATAACATTACTTCTAGTTTGACTGCTCACTCCCTCTTTAACCACTCAAACAGTACCAGGGAAATAGGTACCAGGGTTACTATTTATAAAGGCTCCATGAGTCTCCTTTAGTCTGCCCCTACTCAATTGAAATATTAAAATTTAAATTTAAAAATTGACTTAAGGACATGTTTTGTGCTTTTTGACTTGGGTGCCAATATTTCTAATTATAGCCCAGTATGATTTCCCATATTCTGGACCATATATGTATATATTTGGGGGGCATATATTTTATGTATAAATATATACACATTTTCATATGTATGTGTATATCTATGCATGCATTATCTATCATCTATTTTTTAATCTTTTTAACTGCATGTCTGATACATGATATAGAACAATCTTTTACTTATATAGACTTTTTTCCAGTCACATTCTTCCCTTCTTATCATAGTTACCTCTTATTCACTCAAACTTTTTCAATATGCTTCAATAAAAATGATCAATTTTACCTTTTGTAAGTTCCTGTATCCCTTATTTATTTTATAATTCATTACTTATCCTTAATGGGGAAAGCTATCTGTACTAGTTCTCTTCCAATCATTTTATTGTATGATCCTTAATATTCAGGTCATTCCTCCATTTTAAGTTTATTGTGGCATATGGTGTAAGTTAGTGGTCTAAAAATAATTTCTGCTAGACTCTTCTGCATTTTTCTCAACAATTCTTGTTAAATTGGGATTATTTTTTCTCAGTAATTTACATACACACATATGACTTTATCAAAGATTGGGTTATTAGGTTTCAGTTGCTTTTTATTCTTCCTTGAATAATTTGTCCATATTTTTAAGCCAGAACAAAATAGTTTTGATGATTAAATATATGTTGTCTACTCACATTGGAAGAATTTTATTCTGTTATTCATGCTTTTTGATTGATACTTTGCCTCTGCTCTGGTGTTTTCTTAACAGAGATCTGGAAAGAGACACCCTACTCCCCCTAACTTTCAACAGTCAAACATATTTTCATTTGCCAAATTAAATTCTAATGTCAAAAGATGATAATTTAATAGTGCATTATGGACCTTTACCTTGGTTCATATGTCACCATCCAATTAAACTGTAAATCTCTGTTCTCCTGGCCACCCAAGAGGTAATACTGTGTCCTGGCATTTAAATCTATCTTCCTCGGCATAAATGGTTTTCGATTGGAAGGCTTTAATTATGAAGAGGTAATTTTCACCAGCCAAATTGGGGAAATGAAACTATTTCTACTTCCCTCATAATTCATGAGAAAGTGATTGGATCATTGAAACTCCTAAGACATTATGCAGATCGTCCCTATTGTGCCTCTTCTTTCTTGTAACAAATCCAAAATGCTAAAAGAAAACCCCTCAATTAAAAAAAAAAACAATAGAAATATTTTCAGCCACTTTTCTGGACCATTTTCAATCATTGGCTCTCATTTCTTTATCTCATTTGTTGATATCTGTGGTGCTGGCAAGTACTAAAAATAATCATAGTACTGTTTTGGGACTGTTTTCTGTCTGCATGTCATGTGTACCTAACACAGAAAATGAAGAATGTAAAACTAACATCCTTTATGTTGTCAAAAGAGAACTATTTGCATTTTCCACTTACTCTCTTAATTTTGTTGAGCAAAAAAAAATAATAATGTGCAGATGAACTTGGATATTTGAAACTTAATTTAGGTTTGCATTCATCCAGTAGATTCCAGCAGAAAATGAAACTTCCAACTATAAAATGAACAAATTTCAATTCCATAAGGACCAAGAAAACCACACTAAACCTCAAATGAAATTATTTTTATCCATTTTTAAAATCATTTTGGCATTTGACTTCAAGTCCCCTTGCAGACTTTGGCAGTCGCAAGGACTTTTCTTAAATAATGATTCAAAAGACAAATAGTGGTTATTGTCTTATAAGAAGAAGCAATCAAGTCTCATGTTATTGTATTTAGTATTAAGCTATGACTTGGGGAACTTGGACCTTAGTGATACTAGTGGAATGATGCTTACCAATAGCTTATCATCTGAAGTTAAGACATCTTTGCTTTATTAAAACAATCTGCATGTCAATCTTCATTTTAAGAATTTATATAACAGTTCTTATCAATTACTCCATAACAATTTTCAGTTAATTGTCATATTAGCACTGGAAAATGAGTTCCCCACCCACTCAGTTTCATAGATAAGCAATTAGCATACCGAGAAGTTAATTGATTTGTCCAAGGTCACTCAGCAATTGAGTGTCAGAGGAGGAACAGATTTTCTAGTACTCAAATTTTACAGAATCTCAAAGTAGGAAATGGTCTTAGATACTGTTTAGTTCAAGCAGTACCCCAAAACAAATCCCCTCTGCAATATTTGCCAAAAGTGGTCAGACTTTGCTTGATAATACTCCATGTGTTTTCACTAGCTGTCTCCCATGTCTGAAAATTATTTCCACCTAATCACCTCCTGGCTTCCCTAGTTTCCTTCAAGTCCTGGCTAAAGTCCTATCTCCTACAAGAAGACTATCCTATTCTTCCTTAATCTAGAGCCTTTCCTCTGAGATTATCTTCAACTTATTATTTTAAATAGTTTTTAACATGTTGCTCCCCCCAAATAACCTGTGAACTTCTTGAGAGCAGAAACATGGTTCTACCTTACTTTGTACCCCCAATGTTTAGCACAGTGCCTGGCACATGACAGGTGCTCATAAATGCTTAGTCATTTGACTTGATTTGACTCTAGCAAGCAGGACCCCACTACTTGCTGAGTCAACCCACTCTCCTTTTTAAAGCTACTTTATAGCAAGAGTTTCCTTATAGTGAACCTAAATCTGGCTCAATATATGTTAATTAATGTCTAATCATTGCTCCGGTTCTGTCATCTGGTACCAAGCAGCACACTTTGAATCCTTCTTCCACCTGAAAACCCTTCAAAGACTTAAAGAAACAGAACATGCCCCCATTAAGTCTTCTCTTCTCCAAAGGAAAAGGTCCCTAGTTCCTTTAATCGATTCTTACATGACATATTATTGAGGTTTTTCGTACTCATGGTATTTTTCTGGATTCTCTCCAACTTATTCATGTCCTCATTAAACCCTAGTTTATAGAATTGAATTTTCAGTTGACTTTTATTCCCTGAAGTCATGATCTAATAAATTTTGCCTAACTGACTGACCTATGTCCACTACTTCTAAAACAGATCCAACACATAAGTTTTAAGCTTCATAGGTCCTCTCTAATGCTTCCTACTGCTTACTGAGAAAGACTACCCCAAGGAGTAATGGAGAATTTAATGAGTTTGACTCATGTTTGTCTTGGTTTACATTAATATTTTTAGCAAAGTCAATATTAGGTATGCTTCTATTTTCACTTTACTAATTCCACCCTTTCTGACATGTTTTGGCTGTGCGATCCTGACCACAGACAAATAACATCCTAAACAACTTTTTTTTTCAACCAATCAATAAAAATTAGTTGAACTCCTACTATAGGGTGCAGAGAATGTACCAATCTGGAATAATAGAAGGAGTTTCCTCACCTGGGAACTCTTATACCAATGAAATAACAGGCCTGGTCCCAATCTCTATCTCTATCTCTATCCCTATCCATATCCCCATCCCCATCCCCATCCCCATCCCTATCCCTATCTCCATCCCCATCCCTATACCCATTGCCATGTCTATCCCTGTCCCTATCCCTATCCCTATCCCTATCCCTGTCCCTGTCCCTGTCCCTGTACCTATCCCTATCACTAATCCTATCTTGCTCCTAACCCTCTCCCTTGGCCTATCATTATCCCAAGCCCTATTCTCTCTCCAAAATTTCAGGTCTACAATTACTGTCATAATTAAAAGGAATAGAAAACATTAACTGAATGTGAGTTTGAAGGAGTTAATTAATCTGGCTAATATAGAAATAAAAGTCAGTGGCATTGTCCATACTGAATGTTTGTTTTTACCTTATCTTTTCTGCCAAAGAGAGATGTTAGAGGCTATCGCTTTTCCTTTAAGATAAAATATACTAAATTTACCAATGCTGGACAGGAATAATTTCTTAAACATAGAACTTAGGAAAAATATTCATAAACTTCTGAAGCAAAGACAAAAATCTGGGACTGTGCCCAGAAAACTGGATATAAATGAAGTCCTCCAAAGATATAAATGTAAGCAGTTTTGAATCAATCAGGCATTTTATAACAAAGCCCAACTATTGCTCTAAAATCCAATGTGATTTTCTGCTTTGTAAATCTGAGTCCTTAGTGATAGACAAGGCCAGATTGAAGAAGGACCTAAAAGAATTTTAATAGTAAGCCAGAGCTATCTTTGAGAGAGAGAAGGACTATAAGAGCTATGTTTGGGAGCCTCATATCTGCTATAAAATAGAGTTGTGAGTAGACTGTGAATATCCTATATTTACATGGAATGGATTAAAAGAATATTTCCTAACACTTTCAAAATTTATTAAAATAAAAACATGATTGCTGCCACACAAGGACATTCACAATAGGAACTTATAGATTTCACATTCAAAAATACCATATTAATTTTTTGCCATACTTCAGTCTCTATTTAATATCTATCAGTTCTTTCCATGGAGGTATAGAGTGTGCTTCAACATTAATCCTTTGGCATTGTCTTGGATCATTGTACTGCTGAGAATAGCTAAGTCATTCACAATTCTTCATTGAACAATATTGTTGTTACTGTGTACAGTGTTCTCCTGGTTCTGTTTATTATTCATTAGTTCATGTAAGTCTTTGAAGGTTTTTTCTGAAGTCATACTGCTTGCCATTTCTTACAGCACAAGAATATTCCATTACAATCATATATCATAGATTGTTTAGCCTTTCCCCCACTGATGGGCATCCCTTCGATTTCTAATTTTTAGCCACTACAAAAAGAGCTGCTATAAATATTTTTGTACAAATAGGTCCTTTTTCATTTTTTGAATGTCTTTGGGATATAGACTTAGCAGTGCTACTGCTGGATCAAAGGATACACACAGTTTTATAGCCATTTTGGCATAGTTCCAAATTGCTCTCCAGGACGGTAGGATCACTTCATAACTCCACCAGCAATGCATTAGTGTCTCAATTTTCCCACATCTCCTCCAACATTCAACATTTTCCTTTCTGGTCATATTAGTCACTCTGATAGGTGTAAGGTGGAACTTCAGAGGTTTTTTTTTTTTTTTTTAGGATTTCTCTAATCAATAGTGATTGAGAGCATTTTTTTATATGAGTATGGATAACTTGGATTCCTTTGTCTGAAAACTGCCTGTTCATGTCCTTTGGCCATTTATCAGTTGGGGTATGACTTATATTTTTATAAATTTGACTCAATTCTCTATATATTTGAGAAATGAGGCCTTTATCAGAGATGCTTGTTGGAAAACATTTCCCCCCAGTTTTCTGCTTTCCTTACAATTTTGTTTGCATTTAGTTTTTTTATGAGAAAACTTTTTTTAATTTTATATAATTAAAATTATTTATTTTACATTTTGTAATGCTCTCTATATCTTCTTTGGCCCTAAATTCTTCCCTTATGCATAAATCTGAAGATACACTATTCCATGTTCTTTTAATTTGCTTATGGTATCACCCTTTATGTGTAAATCATGTACTCATTTTGGCCTTATCTTAGAAAATAGTGTGAGATGTTGGTCTGTACCTAGTTTCTGCATTCTGTTTTCTAGTTTTTCCAGCAGTTTTTGTTAAATAATGAGTTTTCCAAAAACTAGATTACTAGATTCACCTTTTTTTTAATTGATTCTCTTGATATCCTTGAGATTTTGGTCTTCCGGATGAATTTTGTTATTACTTTTTCTATGTCTATAAAATAATTTTTTGATAGTTTAATTGGCATGGCACTGAATAAATAGATTAATTTAGGTAGGATTGCCATTTTTATATTGGTTTGGCCTACCCATGTGCAATTAATATTTTTCCAATTGTTTAGATATGACTTTATTTGTGTGAAAAGTGTTTCATAGTTGTATTCATATATCCTGGAATTATCTCAGCAGGTAGACTCCCAAGTATTTTATATTGTCTACAGTAGAATTTCTCCTTCTATCTCTTGCTGCTGGACTTTGTTGGCAATACATAGAAATGCTGATGATTAATGCAGGTTTATTTTGTATCCTGGAACTTTGCTAAAGTTGGTACTTTCAATTAGTTTTTAGTTGATTTTCTAGAGTTTTCAAAGCATAACATTATATATTCTTTAAGAGTGATAGTTTTATTTCCTCAATGACTATTTAGTTCTTTATTTTTCTTCTCTTGTTGTTATAGCTAACATTTCTAGCACAATATTAGATAATAGAGGTGATAATGGGCTTCACCCTGATTGAATTGGGAAAGCTTCTAGCTTATCTTCATTACAGATAATGCTTGCTGCTGGTTTTAGATAGACATTGCTTATCATTTTAAGGTAATCTCCATTTATTCCTATTTTCTCTAGTGTTTTAATAGGAATGGATACTGTATTTTGTCAAAGATTTTTTTCTACATCTATTAAAATAATCATATGATTTCTTGGTTTTGTTATTGATATGGTAAGTTGCGTTGATACTTTTCCTAATGTTGAACTAGGTCTGCATTCATAGTATAAAATACCACCTGGTCATAGTGTATGATTCTTGTGATATATTGCTATAATCTTTTTTCTTATGTTTTAATTAGGGGAATTGATCTATAATTTCTTTCTCTGTTTTGGCTCTTCCAGGTCTGGATATCAGCACCATATTTGTGTTGTAAAAGCAGTTTGGTAGGAATCCTTCCTTGCCTATTTTTCCAAGTAGTTTATATAAAATAGTTCTTTAACTGTTTGGTAGAGTTCATTTGTGAATTTGTCTTGTCCAAGCAATTTTTTCTTAGAAAGTTCATTGATAGCTTGTTCATTTTTTTTTCCCCTAAGACTGGGTTATTTAAGTATTTTATTAGTTCTTCTGTTAATCTGGGCAATTTATATTTTTGTAGATATTCACCCATTTCATTTAGATTGGCAAATTTATTGGCATATAATTAGGCAAAATAGCTCCTAACAATTGTCTTAATTTCCTCTTCATTGGAGGTGGGTTCACCCCTTTCATTTTTGATCCTAGTAATTTGATTTTCCTCCTTCTTTTTAAAAAAAAAATCAAGTTAACCAATGGCTTATTGGTTTTTCATAAAACCAGTTTCTAGTTTTACTTATTAGTTCAATGATTTTCTTACTTTCAGTTTTATTAATCTCTCCTTTCATTTTCATAATTTCTAATTTGATGTTTAATTGGGGATTTGTAATTTGTTCTTTTTCTAATTCTTTTTTAGTTGCATGCCCAACTCATTGATCTGCTGTTTTCTCTCTTTTATCGATATAAGTAAGAAATTAGGGATATAAAATTTTCCCTAAATAACACTTTGGCTATATCCCATAAATCATGGTATGTTGATTCTTTGTCATTTAATATAATAAAATTATCTATTGTTTTTATAATTTGTTCTTTGAGCCACTTGTTTTTTAGGATTAGATTATTTAATTTCTAATTAATTTTTAATCTCTCTTTCCATTGTCCATTTTTGAATATAATTTTTATTTCATTAAAATCTGAGAAAGATGCACTTACTATTTCTGCTTTTCTGTATTTGTTTGTGAGGTTTTTATGTCCCAATTCATGGTTAGTTTTTGTGTAGAGACCATGTACTACTGAAAAAAAAAAAAAAGATTTATCCCTTTCTATTCCCATTCAATTTTCCCCAGAGATCTATCCATATTTAACTTTTCCTGAATTGTATTTACCTCCTTAACTTCTTTCTTTTTGTTAGATTTATCTAGTTGTGAGGGGGAATGTTGAGGTTCCCCACTAGTTTAGTTTTATTAATTCATTCAACTTCTCCTTCAAAATTTAGATGCTATCCCATTTGGTGCATCTATGTTTAGTATTGATATGACTTCATTGTTTATGGTAACTTTCAGTAAGATATAGTTTCCTTCTTTCACTCTTTTAATTAGATCTATTTTTCTTTTGCTTTGTCTGAGATCTTGATTACTGTCACTGCTTTCTCTGCTTCAGCTGAAGCATAACAGGTTCTGCTCCAGCCCCTTACCTTTACCCTGTGTGTACCTCTGCTTCAAATGTGTTTCTTATAAACAAAATATTGTAGGATTCTGGTTTTTAATCCATTCTGCTATCTGTTTCTGTTTTGTGGGTTAGTTCATCCCATTCAAATTTTTAACTATGATAGCTGTGTATTTCCCTCAACACTATTTTTACTTGTTTGTCAAACCCCTCTCTCTTACCCCCCTTTTCCTCCTCACCTGATTACTTCCTTCCCCAATATACCTTCCCTTTTATCAATCTCCCCTGTTCCTTCTATTATCCCTTTTCTTTGTACTTCCTTATAGGGTAAGATAGATTTCTATATGCAACTTCATGTGTATATTATTCCCACTTCGAGACAATTTTGATGAGAGTAAGGTTTAAGCTTTGCCTACCACCCTCATTTCCCCCTCCACAATAATAGCTTTTACATGCCTCTTTTATGTGGGATAATTTACCCTATTCAATCTCCCCCTCCTTCTTCTTCCAGTGCAATTTCCTTTCTCACCCCTTTAGTTTGATTTGATCCCATCAAAGTCACTTTATATTTACACATTTTTTCTACATATTCTCCTTCTAATTGCTATTATAGGAATAAAGTTGTTAAGAGTTATGAATATTATCTTGCCATGTAGAAATATAAAAAATAACCTTACTGCATTTTTTATGCTTCCTCTTTCCTGTTTATTTTTTACTTTTTTGTATTTCCCTTGAGTCTTGTATTTGGAGATCAAATTTTTTATTCAGCACTTGTCTTTTAGATAGAAATTCTTGAAAGTCCTCTGTGTCATTAAATGTCCATTTTTTTCTCCTTGAAAGATCATATTCAATTTTGCTGGGTAGGTGAATTATATTTGTAATCCTAACTCCTTTGCCTTCAGGTGTATCATATTTGAAGCCCTCTGGTTCTTAAAGTGGAAGCTGCCAAATCCTGAATAATCCTGACTGTAGCTCCACAATATTTGAATTGTTTCTTTGTGACTGCTTGCAATACATTCTCTTTGATCTGTGAGTTCTGGAATTTGGCTATGATGTTTCTGGTAGTTTTCATTTTGAGATCTCTTATAGATGGTGATTGATGGATTCTTTTGATTTTATTTTGCCCTCTGGTTCTAATTTATTAGGATTGCTTTCTTTGATAATTTCTTGAAAGACACTTCCCAGACTTTATTTTTTTATCAGGGCTTTCAGGTAGTCCATTAATTCTTATGCTCTCTTTCCTGGCTCTATTTTCCAAGTCTGTTGTTTTTCCAATGAGAAATTTCACATTTTCTTCTATTTTTCTGTTGGTCTGTTTTCATTTTATTGTTTTGATTTTATTTTGTTGTATCTTGATGTCTCATAGAGGCATTAGTTTCCACTTGTTATATTATAATTTTTAAGGAATTGTTTTCTTCAATGAGCTTTTGCAATTCCTTTTCCATTTGGTAAATTCTATTTTTTAGAGAGTTATTTTTCTTTGTAAATTTTTATATATTTTTCCCATTCTATTGACTCCTTTTTCATGATTATCTTACATTAATCTCATTTCTTTTCCTGGTTTTTTTCTACTTCTATAATTTGCTTTTTAAAATTCTTTTTAAGTTCTTCTAGGAATTATTTTGGGACCTGAGACCAAATTACATTTTTCTTTGAGGCTTCACATGTAGCCATTTTGAGACTCATGTCCTCTTCTAAGTTTATGCCTTGATCCTCCCTATCACCATAGTAACTTTCTATAGTCAAGCTCCTTTTTTTGTTTTTTGCTCCTTTTTTCCTGCCTTTTTTGTGACTTGTTTCTGCACCAGGATTTTCGCTCTCACCTTTCCTCCATCACTAAAATTAGAAGTCTTATAAGAAACATAATTAGATGAGGTGCATTTCATTTGGGAGTAACTAACTCATATTCCATCTGAGAGGGAATAAGCACACACATTTTTCTTGGATACTACACATAGTCTTAGAGAATTATTTGTGTCACTGATAGACCAAGTGACTTCCCTGAAGTCACAGAGCCATTACATCTCTAAGACATTACTTGAATCTAGGTCTTTCTGACTCTGAGGTCCACATTATGTTCCCTATGTGAAGGTGGCTTCTCTTTCACCTTAGGGTCTTTTTTTTCTCTTCAATATCTTTAATAATGACATAGTTTGAGACAGAACACATAATTATAAAAATTAGAACCCCATTTGGGGTTTTCTTGGCAAAGATACTCGATTGGTTTGCCATTTCCTTTTCCACCTCATTTTAAAGATGAGGAAAGTGAGGCAAACAGGGCAAAGTGACTTGCCCAGGGTCACACAGATAGGAAGCGTCTGAGGCCAGATTTTAACTCAGGAAGACGAGTCTTCCTGACTCCAGGCCCAGAGCTCTATGCATTGTGCTACCTAGCTGTCCACCTATATCTATATATGTCTATATATGCATGATATTGTTCTCTCTCTCAGATTAGGTAAAAAGGTGATATACAGATTTATATTTCATGTTAATAAGTTCATAGGCTCACAAGATCATAAACATAGAGCTGGAAGGGTCCTCAGAGGTCATCAAGTCCCAACCTCTCATTTTATGGATGAGGAAACAGAGGTACAAAGAGATTAAGGTGGCGCAGTAACTGGAGAGGTAGACCTGGAGTCAGGAAGACCTGAGTTTAAATTTGGCCTTGGATATTTACTAGCTGTATGTCTCTGGAAAGTTTCTTAACCACTATCTGCCTCAGTTTCCTCATCTCTATGTTGTTAATAATAATAGCAACTGCCTCCCATCATTATTGTGAGGAGAACATGTGAAAATATCTGTAAAATATTTTTCAAACATTGATTCACCATATAAATGTTGGCTCTTATTGAGGGATTTGCCTAGGGGTCACACAGTTACATATGTGCTAGGCTGAATTTGACCCTTGGTCTTCCTAACTCCAAGTCTGGTAGTGTAGTCCATCTACTGTACCGTGTTGCTTCTTAGATGAAGTTTAACAAGTAACAAATAAGAAGTACTAAATCTAGATTCTCCAGAAAACAACTCTATAAGCACAGGATGGGAGTGATGTAGCTAAATCATGGTTTCTGTGAAAAACACTTATGCATTTTTGTGGGATCCATGCTCAATATGAGTCAATGGTGTGACATGACAACCCAAAAAAGTGAATTTTATTTTAGTCCAAATTAATATAACATATCCTAGAATGAAGTAAGCAATAGTTGTTATATTCTGCCCTAGCTAGACACTATCTATATATAGTATTGTTTTCAGGGCTGAGCCCCAGATAAAGTTTGCTGATCTAGAGACCCCCCTCCCATCCCCACCCCATCACAGGCAAGAGCTGCTAGGATGACAAGGGAAATGGAGAACATGCAATTCAAGGATCAGTTGTAGGAAATGGGTATACTTGGCTTAAATAAGAGAAGATAGAAAAAATAGTTTTGATGAATGTTCTCAAATATTTGAAGAATTATTATATAAAGAGGAATTAGATCTGGCCCCAGAGAACAGGGATTTTAGGATGTATCTACCTAATTCTTTGTTGTATGAAACATGCTGGAATATAGATTTCAGAAAAAAAATTGATTTTGATTGAGATAGTCTGTTACAAATAAAATTAGGCTGAGTTATAATAGAACTGCAATGTGGAATAGACTTCAAGTCATAACTCCTAAAGGATTGTTAGACCAACAGAAAAAAAGGCAGGTGAATCTGGTTTGGGTGGTCTTTGACAACAGAACTCCAACCAATGTACAAAAAAATCAATATATGCTCTTGATATTTCTCCAGTGGGAGGAATAAGATGTTAGACAGTCTTGCCATAGTTGAGTTGATAACATCAATGCTGCTTTGCCTAAAATAAGGTAGTGAAAAATGGCTTTCATTTTCTCTGCAAGGTGATGTAGAATCTATTAAGTTGGGTAATTGTCCCCCTCATTCAGTGTTTGGGCTGTCAGAATCAGCCCACTTTGCATTATATGCATTTGAATTTGGGTGATTTTTTTGAGGGGGTGTTTACAAACAAGCTGCCAATATACTGGTCCTTCTGAGGAAAAATAAGTCCCTGGAAACAGAAGGTATTTGTTGTGAAGCCCTCAAAATTTTGAGCTGGAAGTAACACTGAACTTCCATATTAAGGGTTGAAATTGATTTTGACAACCATTTTTGTCAGTAGTGGTTTGTGGAGTGTCCAGGCTGTGACATGTTGGGTATAGAATTCTGAGTTTGTTTGAAATGCTAAAAGCTGAAGTCCTTATAACTCTAATGAATGGAAACATTTTGTTTAGTTCTCACAAAATAATAAAATTCCATTTTTGCTGGTTTCAGAATTATGAGGCCAGGGTCATTGTGTAAGAAATCTAACACATTGAAAGATGAAGCATCTAATTTTATCAGCTAAAAGTGGTCATATGGGGGGCAGGGGCAGAGAGTAGAAGGGCAGATAATTGTTTTGCCATTAGCTGAATCCTGCTAAAGGCAAAGAGATTTTTCTCTTCAAAAGGCTCTCATGCTTGTGTACCCTTTTGCCTCATGAGTGAAACAAAGATTGTAGTTTTTTTTTCTCTGAAAGCATACACAAATATTTGCTTCTCATGGAAGTAAGGAGCAAAAAGCCTGATAGTCTTATGGCAGGGAGGTGAGAAGTCCTTACTATTAAGTACATGATCTATAGCAGTTTCTTAACTTGAGATACATGGAAAGATTTCAGGGAATCTGTAGACTTGGCTAGGAAAAAATAGATTGTTATTTTCACTGTCTAATTGAAACATGGCATTATCTTCAATTATTTAAAAATCATTATTCTGAGAAGGGGTACATAAGCTTCAGTAGACTACAAAAAAGGTCTGAGACAAACAAAAGGTTAAGAACCCATAATCTACAATGATATGCTATCATATTCAAAGTATATTTCCATCATTTTATTCTTATAGTTATGGAGATATGACCCAAGTTCTCTTACTTCATTATCCTTAATTCCCTCTATTATTATTTCAATTCATTTCTAGTTTTATTTCTGATATATTAAAGAAGCACCTTTTTGTGCCAAGCACTGTGCTAGGTAAAGAAAGAGTGAGATTCAGTTCCTGCTCTTAAAAGCATATAGCGTTACTGAAGAGGCAAGGCCTATTTGTGCAATAATAGGAGAATAATAGGTTTAGAGACTGGGCCTATGATTTTGTTGTGTGAGGAAATATCCTTTAACAATGCAAATTTTCCACTTTTTTTATAACTTTTAGTCTTAGAGAGTTGCCTACAGCACTGAGAGATTAAGTGACTTCCCAGGTTCACAGAGACAGCATATTATGTGTCATAGGCAGGACTTCAAACCAGGTCTTCCTGGCTTTGATGCCAGCTCTCTATCTACTATATCATGCTGCTTCTCATTTTGACACTTGATCATAAACTATCTTCTGTTGTTCTAGAGAGCAGCTTAAATTATGATTAAGTAATTTGGTCTAAATGGGGGTAGTGCAGGAAGACATTATAATAATGACTGTTGTCCTTCCTGCTCAAAGAGGACCAAAATGACATCATTATGTCAGGGTCAAGGTCTAGTGTGTCCGACTGGCTGATCAGACAAATACAAGCTCGGAAGGCTCTACCACAGGTTGGGCACAAATTCCATGTGAACATTTGGAGTGGAGGTGTTTCTAAATTTGTGCATCTCATGTTTTTTGAGCTACTGAAATTCTGCTTTGTGCAGCATCTTCTTTGATGAGGGCACACCATGCTGGTGGTCCTATGGCACTGTCTCCCATGTCTCCCAATCAATTCCAAAGTTCTTCAGAGAGATCTTAAGATTTTCCTTGTATTGCTTCTTCTAATCCCCATGTGAGCACTTGCATTGTGTGATTTCTCTGTAAAACAATCTTTTAGGCAAACATACTTCTGGTATTTAAATAATATGGTCAGTCCATCAGAGTTGGGCTTCCTGCAATAGAGTTTGAATGCTTGACAGTTCAGCTTGAGAAAAGACCTTGGTGCCCAGAACCTTATCTGACCAAGTGATCTTCAGAATCTTCCTCAGACAATGCAAATGGAAGTTATTCAGTTTCCTGGCATGGCACTAGTTTACTCTCCAGGTTTCACAGGCCTACAACAATGAGATCAGAACTGTGGCTCTGGAGACCTTCAGTTTGGTAGGCAGCCTCTTCTCTTTCCTTTGGAGCCTCCCAAATTTCTGCGCTAGCTCTGGCAATGTGTGTGTCAACCTCATCATCTATGTGTACATCCCTGGAAAGTATATTCCCAAGATAGTGAACTTACTTAAGATAAACATTATAATAATGACAGCTAATATTCATGTGGTGCTTACTATGTGGAAGACACTGTGTTAAGTGTTTTGCAATTATTATCTCATTTGATTTTCACAACAATCCTGGAGGTAGTTGCTATTATTTCCATGAGTTTATAGAAGAGGAAACTGAGATTGATAGAGGTTAAGTGACTTGCCCAAGATCACACAGGTAGGATATTTCTGAGGCTGGATTTGAACTCAGGTCTTCCAAACTCCATGCCTATTACTATATCCATTGAGCTACCTACCTGCCAATGACAAAAACGTAGAGTGGGATACAAGGCGAAAAATTGAATTAGCCCTCAAAGTTAAAAATGAGGATGGATAGGAAGGACATTACAGGGGAGAAAGCATCCCATCTGAAGGGGAAGAGGAAGATATTCAATATGGTTTATTTACAGTACAATTTATCTATCTATCTATCTATCTGTCTGTCTGTCTGTCTTTCTATGGGACGATTAGAGCACCTTGATTTTAATGAAAGATTAATATTGGGAAATATGGAATATTAGGTTCAATAGGAAAAAGTAAGGTCAAATTAGTGGTAATTTGAATAGCACAGGAACTATTATTATCACCTCACTTATTTTTGCTGCTTCAACCCCATAGTCCCTTACGAAAACACATAATTTGACCAATTATCTTTTATCTAATCTGACCTCATATTACATCAACATTTACTGATTCAGAAACTTACTACAATTTCAGGAGATAAAGATATATTTAAGGGGCTTACATTCCAGTAGCATGGAAAAAAAGTCAATCAATCAGCAATTATTTATAGGCATTATATAGAAAGAATGTAAGCCCTTGAGTCAGGAATACCTGAATCCATATGCTGCCTCGGATACCTTCATTAACTCTGTCTCTGTGGACAAGTCACTTAACTCCTGTTTGCCTCAGTTTCCTCATATGGAAAACAAGTATAACAATAGCACCTGCCTCCCATGATTGTGGGGAGGGCAAAAAGAGTGAACATGCATAAAGCATTTATGAACAAGAATGACATGGCCAGATGTATAAGGAAATTGATTTCACGACTGCATGGAAGCTGGATTAGAGTGAGGAAAGATTTGAAGCAGGGGAAGCATCTAAAAGGTAATTGCAATAATGGCGGTAAAAGTGATGAGTATCTGAACCAGATGATAGCTGTGTAAGTGGAAAAATGACATAGGTGGGAGAAATATTGGGGAACCTGAAAAGGCAAGCTAAAGACCTAAGGAGATTAACACAAGGTAGAAAACACTGTGCCAAAATACTGTGCCAATACTATGCCATGGTAGAGACAATATGTTACAGTAGTTCAAAGCAGGGAACAATCATTAAGGACCAGGTTGTTTGGATAGGTGGAAATGAAAGTGAGACTGCACCTCAAATTAAGGATTGGGCTTAGAGAAGGTAAGAAAAATGGGTAGGGAATTCCTGGAAAAGGTAGAAGCGTGGGCAAAGAGAGAGCTCAGAAAGTAAGTACCTGAAATAAATACAACTCTAAGAGTAATAAGCAGCCAATTTGGTTTGTCATAATTATCCACAGTAACTACAATTCACTTAATGTTCTTGTCCTTTTGGGAACATATGGCCTTTGAAACAAAATTATATTTCAACATTGTCCATTATAAACTAGTCAGTAAAACTGTCTTTGAATGAGTTCTCTGCCTGCTTACCTTCATAGGAAAGTTCTCAAGGATTGAAAAAAAGGAAGCAGTCTGGAGGTGGTTTCCGTTTGTGTTTGAACTTCAACATTCAGTATTGTTTAAGGATTCATTTAGAAAAATGTGTTGGGTGTAAAGTTGTTCCCATGATGGAAAAAAGGAGTCTAAATTTTGTAAAGATTGGAATACATCCTGATTGAATTTTAATGTAGACAAAAGCTATTGCCTCAATGTTGGCTTTTCTAAGGGACAAACAGTCTAACTAAAAATGAAGATCAAACCAAATTTATTGGGAAATGTAGCTGAATTCACACTGTCATGGTGGGACACCTGCAGAATCCTTGTTTGTGAGCTGCAGAAAGGGCATTTTACCAAAGCTTATTAGCTTAATATGCCAAATCTATTTCACATTTTAGTTGCATTCACTTTCTCTAAAGGTCTGCATTATGAATCATGTTGAAGACTGTAGCCACCGCTGGCCTGAGAATGAACAAGAGACAACATGCCCTGCAGCTGACACTTAACGTGCACTATTCATCTTTTTAATACTTCTAATAAAAGACTAGTCAGGAATAATGAATTATGCACTTTTGTGCATCTGTGGAATTATAGAGCGGTTTGCCTATACATGGTTTTTTCTCTCAGTTACATGTTTTTTTTTTCTTTTTTTCACCCTGTCTATCTCCTTGATGGATGTGAATATGGTTAAGCACCTGGGGATAATGCTGTGGCTGTATGGAGGCAGCAGAAGCAAAGGATGGTCATTTATGTAGAAATATTAAGTCTACAATAGAAATTGTGGCCTTTGTTAGCTCCTAAACAAGCAAACAACCAAAGAAAAAACTATGATTAGCTGGTGTTTGATACACTGTAGAAAGTGCTGGAATGCATTGTTCAGGTGAAGGGAGGTGATACTCAGTCGGGAAAAGAACAAGTTTTTGAGAAAGATCTGTGTAGATGGTGGGAAAAAAGGAAAGACTATGGGCCTGGAGAAAATAGGAAAAGAAAAGAAAACAGAACAAAACAAAACTAATTCTATTGAGCATCAGAAAACAAAAAAAAAATTAACATGAAAATTATAAAGAGGAATGAATGCTTTGAGAAATTCATTTGACCAACAAGGTCCTTGGCAAAAATTAAATAAAAAAGTCAGAGAGAGACACGTAGACAGTCAGAGATGGAGAGATGGAGATGGGAAAGAAAGACTCAGAGAGACCGAGAACAACAGAGGGAAAGAGACAGAGACAGAGAGGGAAGGCAAAATCCCCAAATACCCACATTTCTACCTAGCTCAAAAGGTATATTTCCATTTGTTTCCACACCCAAAAGATGGATTCTACACGGTTAAGGACTGACATCCATATAGGACAAAAGATTTTTTCAGCATGGTATAGTGATCAGAATGAAACAATGCCTTTTTAAGTCATGAGAATAAAATTGCCTTTCAACTAAATGAATTATCTTCCTCGGATGTCTAAATTGTTTTCAAAGAAGGTGGTCGGTTTCACATTTATTTGCTTCCCCACCCCCACCCCCTATGCTTCCATTTTGTTTCATCAGGCTTCATTAAAGAAGATAAAGATTGTTTTTTATTGTTGCTGTTCTTCGGTGTTGTTTCCTGTAAGAATTGTTGCTATTTTGGGGAGGCAGGACTGGACCTGCCATTTCATGGGTAGCAGTATTTCTTCAGTAGAAAACTAACCCTATCAATGCAGACTTTCATTTCTTTGCGGTCTATAGCCTTAGAGTGGCCTAGAGCACAGAGAGATTCAGTGATTTGTCCAGGGTCGCATAACTACTGTCAGAAGGGCACTCGAACCTACATCTTCCTGACTTTGATGCCAGCTGTCTCTGCTCTACATCCTGTTTGTTCTGATGTAATGGCAAGCAGGATGGGACATTTTGCTGTTTTGGAGTGCTTCTCAGCACTAAGGCCATTGAGTGCCTTTGATGGAGTCTTGCCTTTGTTTC
Organism: Trichosurus vulpecula; assembly: GCF_011100635.1. Lineage (NCBI taxonomy): Eukaryota > Metazoa > Chordata > Mammalia > Diprotodontia > Phalangeridae > Trichosurus > Trichosurus vulpecula. The sequence goes on from NC_050574.1 coordinate 357,764,940, forward strand.
AATCAAGAGTCTTTGATTGAATCGGGAGTCTTTGATGACCTGCTTAAGTCATGGGAAGGCCTAGATCACATGGGTTTGAGTTGCATGCTTGTCACCCCTCTGACCCTGAAGAAGGGTATATATATTGTGAGGTTAGCATTTTGCTTGGGGCTCACTCATTGGAAGAGCATTCCTGTGATTTGGCCAGAGGAGACTCTGGGAAGCTATTAAGGAGCCCCCCCAGCTTTGAAAACCCAGATGTTGGTGCTTCTTTCTCTGGTAACTATGTATGTATTGATATGGACAGACCAGAAGCCCTGTCTGCTGATTTGTGTTATTTGCTCTGTTTATATAATTTCTGCTTGTAATTTATGTTTGTATTTGCTCTGAAGTTCAGAGCGCTGACATTTTCCCCTGAAGTAAGTGAACGATATATGTATGTTTAATTAAAGTAAGATTGTTAACCACTTAAAGTTGCTTTTTTTTGAAAAGAAGATAAAAGAACATATGCTAGTAGCCCTCCTGTGTGCTGGTGTTGTTGGTCATACACAGCCACAGTAGCAGCAAGTAGCATTGTTGTTACATCTGAGAGTGAAGAAAATTTTTCATTAAAATATAACTTCAAGAAAATGGGGTCAGATGTTTGTAAAGGAGAGATAAGTACAAAGCTAGAAAGGCTTTCTGATTTTTATGTTCATAAAGTGTTTTTCCTTTAGTATGTTCACTTTGGCGAGGATGTGTCTTGTAGTGGTAGAGCACCTGCCTTGGAATCAAGGATTGTTTTAAAGTTCCTTCTTTTGATTTACAGCATCTTTCTGATGATAACTCTCTGTAAGATTGTTAGAAAGCCTCTAGCCTTCATTGATGAAGAAAAGTTTTATATCAGGAGTTCTCTTTATTATTGTATCATAGGTCAGGTGATAATGTTTGACTTCAAACATTATATATCACAAAAAACTGCTAAAATTGGAAAGATATTTCAGAAAGAGTTAATAAAGCATCCTTTTGCCAGCCATTTTCTTTAATTATTTTACCTACTTGAGGAAGAGGGAGAAGTTATTTTCTCAAGAAAATATTATGAATGTTTTTGGATTGGATAGTAGTAGTAAGTACATTTTTGTATTTAACTGTAAAACCCTGGTCACATCATCATGATTTAAAATTAGTTGAACCCTGACTTCTACTCTCTCTCCCTCTGCCTTCCTCTTACTTTATATCAATATAAATTATGTTGATATAATATATAAACTATATATCTACAGATCTATCCACATTATCTATCTATCTATCTATCTATCTATCTATCTATCTATCTATCTATCTATCTATCACTAGTTTGAACTTTTCTCCCTCAAACACATTTTTTGGAACTTTCTCTCTCTCTCTCTCTCTCTCTCTCTCTCTCTCTCTCTCTCTCTCTCTCTCTCTCTCTCTCTCTCCCTCTCCCTCTCCCTCCCCCTCCCTCCCTCCCTCCCCCTCCCTCCCTCTCTCTTTCCCTCTCCCTCTTCCTCTTCCTCTCTTTCTCTCTCTCACATACATATAATGTATATACATTATAGAACATATATTACATATATAATGTATGTGTATGTATATAGGTCAGAAGTGGTACTTGAACCCAATTGTATATATTAGAGAAAGCACTTGACATGGAGAATGGAGATATACATTAGATAGATTGATAGATAGATAGATAGATAGATAGATAGACAGATAGATATACACAGAAAGCTCCAACTCAAAAGTAATTGTACATATTCTGATATTTTGGGAAGGTATTGTCATTATGAAGAGAACCTGGCCTGTGGCAACACCCTCTATTAATGTAGGTCTACACCTTTTATATAGCACATAGTCTTTGAGAAGCTTTGGACTTACTTAGGAGTAGATAGCCAGAATGTGGCAGAGATAGTTTTTGAATCCATGTCTTCTTGCTTCCAAGCTCTCTCTCTGGCTCTGTCTCTCTCTGTCTCTCTGTCTCTCAGTTTCTCTGTCTCTGTCTCTCTGTCTCTGTGTCTCTCTGTGTGTCTCTCTCTGTCACACACACACGCATACATGCAAATATACATATGTCTATATATAAGCATACACCACATACAAACATATACGTGCATATATTTATAGTACATATATATGTACACATTTCTTTATGTCATTTTGACTATATCACTCACAGGAATATTTATTAAGCACTGGATAAATTCATCTAGCACTGGGACATTTTTTTTTATCTAATTGCACCAAGAAACCCTAAAATGCCCTATTGCACCTAAACTTTGTCCCCTTTTTGACTTTTATAAGAAATCTTTTCTTTTACTCTATAGGTTATTTTTCAGGTCTAATTTCCAAAAAGCCTTGCTGTGAGAAGCATTTCTGTGTTGACATGTTGATGGGGGGCCCTTGGCTTTCATTTTACATTCCAGCTGTGTTCCCAGGGCATCGGTTAAACTGCCAAAGTCCCTCAGGAACAGAAAAAATATATGTAGCTTTTTCAAAATTGCTTTAGTCTAACGTATGTGTGTCTGTATTTTCCCAGAGTACACCAGCATATTTATGCAAGCACTTGATAATGGCAGACTCTGTGGGCACCTCAGTTGCACCTTTGGATCTTTTCAGAGAAAGCTGGAAAGTAATAAAGAAAAAAAAAATCTTTCAATCTATCTTCCCTATCACAAACATGAATACTCATTGAAGAGATGGGAAAATCCCTGTAATTCCCTTTCATTGCCAAAACACCAGAGGCTAAGCTAGGGTTAAACAACAATAAACAAGGCATCTAAAGTGAGAGAGTCAGAAATGCTCTGCCTCATTAGGTAACAAGGAGAGCAAAATATGCTTTTGGACAAGTCTTACCTCTTCTGAGAGAGGGTGGTAGGAACTTCACACTTTTATGTGAGAAACAAAAAAAAAATACGTCTGCTTTTTGATTTCCTTTTTATTTGGAGCATGTCATAGCTATTCCCCTTTCCCTCTGCTACCATCACTTAAACATTTTGTTTTTATTCCCATAGGATCTTAGTATGGGGAACTGCAGTAATTACTAGGAGCTTATAATATACTCGAATGGCAAATTTTTCTCTTTTTTGTGACCCTTGCTTAAAAGAGACGGGATTAAACATTTCTCTGTTTATTGCTGTCATTCCCTTTTCTCAATTCACAAATAATAAGGTCAATGTAGACCACCTGTTGTCTGGACTATGGCAATGACCCCTTTCATTGTCCTCCAGGCTTTTAATATTTCTTCCCTCTACATAGCTTTCAAAATAGTTTTTCTTTTTTTAAAGCAAGGATGACCAAGTGACTTTCCTGATAAAGAAACATTGGTGGGAACCTACTGGATCTTGGATAAAATACATATTACTTAGCTGGGAGCTTTAAACCTTTCTTAATAGGACTCCAGCCTGCATGTCAAGGAGCATCCTGCTTAGGGTCATTGATTGAGATTTGGAAAGGACCTCAGAGGTCTAGCCTAACCCCTTCATTTTACAAATGAGGAAACTGAGACCTATAGAAGTTTAATGACTTGCCCAACATCACTCGAGTACCGTCTGCCCTTTATCCATACAACAGCCCAACCAAAATGCCCTCCATACTGTTTCTAGAGCTGGGCATTCCATCTCCTACTCTCATGTTTTTGCATAGGCAGACAATGCATTCCCTTACCGTTTCTGCTTTGTAACTCCCAGCTTCCATCAAAGCTCTGCTCATGTATACTTCCATTAGGAAGTCATTTCTAATCTTTCTAGTTGTTAGTACTCTCTTCGAATTATCAAAGTACATAGCTTCTTTGGAACTCTGTTTCTTCATCTGTAAAAAAGCATGTGGATGAGAAAATCGCTAAGGTCCTTTTAGCTCTAACCCTATTATTCTCAGAGCTCTGATCTGATGAATGCCAGAATGTTTGTCTGACTAAAGCTGTTGCTGCTTTCCTGGGACATAAACCTAGAAATGAAGTCTGTTTTTTTTTTCATAACAAAATATTGGATGGGTTCAAATATCAGGCAACCTTTGGCTGACATGCAAATCCGGGTGAGGCAATGGTAGCATGGTGACTTTCTCTCATTCATAAAGAAAATCATTGCGTTAAATAGCTTTCCCAAGAGATCATAGAGGTAGCACCAAAGCAACAAAGGAATACAACAATCCTAAACAAGCATTTATGAAAAGTTGACAGGGAACACTGCACGTTACTAGGTGTTCCTAGTATATGGGAACACAAAGAGTTGCCTGGAAGCCACTCCACAAACAACCAGTGTCATTTGCTATTTTAATTATGGGAGAGCTAATTTTTTTTTCTGTTATTACTATATAGTAGCTCATAGGATCTCATTTTAAAGTTATGCGTAGGTGGTAAGAACAGGAATACAAACAGCAAAAAGAATCTCAAAATGGGAAGGTGTCTTGATGGGGAACCAATACAAATATTACCTTAATAGGAATGTCCTCTACAACACCTTTGTCAAATTGTGACCCAGGCTATACTTGAATACCTCTAGCAAAAGGTAGCCCATATCCTTTTAAGGTACCTTGATTTAACTGGAAGGTTTTATAAGACCTTGGAGATTTCTTAAAGTATTCCATTATCAGTATGTCTGATATCTCCACAAAAATCCTAGCTCCAAATAACCTCATATGAAGTTAACCAAAAATATTATCCAGATTTTTGTAAGCATTAGCTGTTATTTGCTTTAGGCTGGGAGGTACTGCAGTGTAAATGGATAAGAGATGATAGTCATCCTTTCTTTTGTAGCTGTTTAGTAAAGATATCTGGTTGTTTGAATGGGTCAAGCCTTGTGGGGCTATCCAATTTAGGGCCAACAGAAATATTTGCTAGAGATTTGTTCATTTGTTAGAGGACATGCCTAGAGTTGCCTCCATGTAGTGGAGGGAAGCATGTTGATTCAAAAGTGGGAAATCTTTGAAAGTTGGAACAAAAAATCCATGAGGGGAAAAAGATAGAAGGGATAAGCAAGCAAGAGTGATGGGAGAAATATTACAAAATAACACTATACTATTTTCCCCTCAGTAACATGACTATGGAAAAGAACTTTGATTTAAAGCTACTGAGAAATAGAATATTGAAGAGAGTCATAGATAGCTATGTGCCATCTTTTCTTCAATGCTCTGTGGCTCCTCTGAAGAAGCACATTTTTATTTATCCTCAAATGGGATTCTAGGTCTGCTTCAGTTTGGAAGCCCCTCTGGGACTGTGAACAATGGAAGGGAGGAGAACTCTATATAAAGTTCATATGAACACAGTAACTTTGTCCCTGTGTCACTGACATTGAAATTTTGAACTAGGAAAGACTGCTGGTACATTACAATTATCCCTTCCACATAACACCTTTCCCCATCATGGTTTCTATACATCGTGGGTCAGCATAAGAAATTAAATGGAAATTTTGGGTGAATTTTGCAGGAGCTGTAGATGACACATGAAGGCCAGCAGACTACAAAGAAAAAGTTTAGAAGCTCAGAAATGCATAATATATGTATATGTAGGATTACATAATATCAACATATTTTGTCTTTTAATAGCATACTAATTCAGACTTCTTCTCTGGCACAAAAGGAGGGCCAAAAAATTTTACACAATTTTCCAAATCATGAGGGTGCTGTGCCCCTAACCCCTGGGGTGATGTGGAAAGGGTAACTGTATAATGTTTCATACACACACACACACACACACACACACACACACACACACATACACATATACTTATATATATATATATATATATATATACACATATACATATATACATACATATGTATGTGCATGTATATATGTATATATATGTGTGTGTATACACACACATACACATATAGCACATGGAATAGAAATGAAAGATCTTGCCTTCTCTTCCCAGCTAACGTATAACTTAGGAAGTTATTTTAAGTGTCTATTCCCTGATTGTCTTTCAAAGAGCAAATCATGTCAGAGTCATTATCTAGAAGAATTTATTGGATAGCCTCTGGGTGCATGTCCCAGCCATTAGCTTACCTCACCAGTGTCTTAAAAGTTAGATCCTTTCTAAATGTTCTTTCATCTGGTAAGGGCCTAGGTTTGAAATGATTAATAAGGTCAGAGAGGCAGTATTGTATATTGGCAAGAGTCCTGGTCTACGAGACAGGACAATGGAGTTTGAATCCTGGCTCTGAAATTTACTACCTGTGTGACCTTAGGAAAGTCACTTTACTCTTGAGGAAGGAAACATTTATTAAGTTCCTGCTATATGCCAGGCACATATGTTATCTCATTTGATTATAAATATATAATAATGATAAATATTATCTCATTTGATTTTCACAACAACTAAAGGAGGTAAGTGCTTTTATTATCCTCATGTTGTAGTGTTTCAGCAATCTGGCTAGCAGCTGCTGTGGGGGGTATAAAATCAACAACAACCAGCTCACAGAATGCTGCAAAAGCCCAGGTTCTTTTGATCTGCTTTAATAAGGAAAGCGATGTTAAGGGATTAACAAACTTACTTTAATTCAGCATACAAATACCATTCACTTAGTTCAGGGGAAAAAGCCAGCACTGTGAACTTTAGAGCAAATACAAACAAATTATAAACATTGACAGACAGGCCAAATACAATTCACAGTTACCAACATCTAAGTTCAGCCCAGGAGCTCATAACAAGGGCTGGCCCAGACTCATGCGCACCACCATGGCTGTGGGTCAGAGCTCTGAAAAAGAGAAAGCCAACCCCTGGTTTTATATCTTTTTCAGGGTCAAAGGTGAGTCACACATGGGACTCACCCACATGACCTAAAATCATCGCAAAGAGGCGACTGAAACCCACGTGGTCTCAAAGCCTCTGATGGCACAAACATGTCACTCAAACCCATGAAAACTAGTCTTTCCCTTGAGGCAAGGAGGTCATCAAGGACTCCTAATTTAATCAGGGAAATAAAGTCCAAACTCTTCAAGGGCACTTGGTTGAACTAAGTGCTAAGAGCCGATGTTGATTGCCAGCACATGTAGTCAAAGGAACTAAGACAGACAGAGGTAAGTAAATATCTAAGGCTGGATTTGAATTCAGGTTTTCCCTACGCCAGGTCCAGAAGTGCCACTGGCCACTGGAGTTATCCACTGTGCCCCCTCAATGTTTTCCTAACTCTCACATGTACTAGCTCTGTATAACCTTGAGCAAATTAATCAACCTCTCCTCTTTCTACAAAATCGGGACAAACATATACACACAACCTGTCTCCCAGGGTAATTGTAAGGAAACTGCTTTGTGAATCTTAAAGTAACACGTAAGTATGAATCATTACTTTGTCATGATGCTGCTTCTTCGGGGTAGATGCTGTATGTATGTATATCTGGAAGTCAGGCAGAAGGTGGTATGGTGGTGGTCATTGTGGTCATGATGTTTGAGAGGCAGGGGTAAGTAGTGATGGGATATTGTAACTCCTAGAATCCTTTGGTGTCCTTTCCTATTCTCACTATGTCCTACCACAGGGGCTATGCCCAATATATATTTCAAAGGCTCTTTCTGTCTTATAGCTAGGTGGCACAGTGGATTGACCACCAAACTTGGGGTCAGGATGACCTGAATTGAAAGCCAGTCTCAATTACTGGCCAGCTGTGTGATGCTGGGCAAGTCACTTAACCTCTCTGGACCTCAGTTGCTTCATCTGTTAAATGGGAATAATCATAATAGCTCCCATTTCACAGGTTGTTGTGAGGTAACGTATGCAAAGTTTTACCTTACTAAGTAAACCTTAAAGTGCTATAAAAGTACTAGATATAATGATGATGATGATGATGATGAGATGAGATGATGATGATGATGATGATAGTGATAGTTCCAACTGTGATTCTCAATGACAAAATTGTAGCGTTTTAGTTGTACTTTAAAAGCTATATGAATGCTTGAAAACAACAGTTTGGAAAATTCATGTCTGCATCATACTATATTTTGGTAGATGCTAGTAGTTCACTTCTAATTTTAGCTGTTGCTCTTCAAACTCTTGTCACTACAAGAGCTGTTACCTTTGTGCCATTTCTAGCTCCTGAAGTAATTCACAGAAGATGTCTGCCAAAAAAGGGAAAATATCCAATTTGAGCAGAAAGCTCACAGAATGCAAAGCTAGAATATTTCATGTGATTAAATTTTTTAAAAAGATAATTCAATTTTATATTGAAGCAGAAGATTTACATATGATCCTAAACATTTGGTTTTTATAGTACAATAAGGAAGGATAACTTCAGAACCTGTGTAGTGCAAACAAATATTTAATAAACACACACTGGGTATAGAGAAGAGTGGGAGGTGCTAGAAGAGATATAAAGTTCGAATAAGAAAGCCCTTTCCTTCATGGAGTTTATAGTCTAATCGAAAGAAAAGGCTAAAACAAAGATAATCATAGCATAGAACTCTGTATGATAAAACATTAGAGGAATGAAGAGAGAATTCCAGGAGGAAACAGCTTTTTAGATCATTAGAAACTGAGTAGGAATTCCTAAATGTGAGGGTTAACATTTTAGGCAGAGAAAAGAGTACAAGAAAAGCCACAACAGTATTAGAATGCAGTAAATATTCAGAGGAGGTGGGATCCAGAGAAGGGTATGATTCGAGTTGACAATAGAGCACATGGAGGGGAGCTATAACCAAGAGTTAGAAAGGTGGAGATGGTGCCATCTAGTGGAAGGAGTCAAATGACTATAAAAATAGTCTGGTAGTTGTCTATATGATAAACTGGAGGGGAACAGGTGGAGATAGGAAGACAACAGGAAGCTATTGCAATAATATTGGTTGTGATAAGGTGCTGGCAATGGAAATAGAGAAAAGAGAGCCTAGGAGAGATGCTGTGGAGTTGAAATCAGTGGCACTTAGTACTAATCTGGTGAGATGAGAGGTTGCAGATGTGATAAAACAAAGCAAACAGCGGTATAACAGACAGAAACAATGGAATAAGGAGGGATGGGTTTAGACATGGAGATAATTATCTTGGTTTGGGGATAAGTTGAATTTGAGATGCCAGGGGAACAATTAGGTGAACGTTTTGGGTAGACAATAGGAGGTACAAGTGTGGAGCTCAGAAAAAATTCCAACCTGGAGATTTAGATTTTTTTTTAATCATCTGCATAAAGATGGTAGTTGAAGCCACTGGGTGAGAGAGACAGAGAAAAGAGGAAATCAAGATGGGGGGGTGCAGGGTGGACAGAGAGAGAGAGAGAGAGAGAGAGAGAGAGAGAGAGAGAGAGAGAGACAGAGAGAGACAGAGACAGAGAGAGAGAGAGAGAGAGAAAGACAGAGACAGAGAGAGACAGAGACAGACACACAGAGACAGAGATACAGAGAGAGACAGAGAGACACATAGAGACAGAGAGAGGAAGAGACAGAGAGCCAATCCTCAGGGAAGATAGGAAGATCCACATTAAAGGTTGACAAAGAGGAATGAGTATTAGAGAAAGGGGAAAATGAAGGGAGTACTTAACCTAAAACAGAATAAATACAAATCCAAGGAAAAAAAGGTATACAGTAGGTCAACAGTTTTAAAAGCTAGAGAAAGATCAAGAAAGATATAGATGGGAAAAAAATCATTGAATTTGGAGTTAAGGTTATCAACTACCTTAGAGCAGCTTTGGTAGAATGGAGGGCAGAGTAGCCCAGAGTCAAAGGTTTGAGAAAGTATAGACAACAAAGAAACCTAGAAAACTTTTTTTTTTTTTCTGAAGAGGTTAAGCTCAAAAAGGAAAAAAGAGAGATGAGACAAAGAGGGGTAAAATGAAGATTTTTTTTTCCTTTTTAAATCAGGAAACATGTACATGCTTATAGATGAATGGAAGTGAGCCATGGTGAAGAAGAGAATGAAGATGCTTGAAAGATAGGCTATATTTTCTGGAGCAGTCGTGGCAAAACTAGTTGAGAATAGGATGAAAATCATAGGTAGAGAGGCCAATGCCTTAGTCAAAGGTAGATATATCCTGCCATCTGTTATACAAAGGAAGGAAGATAGAGAAGATAACCCTACGAATGTCTGAGTAAGAGTAACAGAGGGGAGGAGCTGAGAGAGTTTTTGTTGTGTGGCCTCAGTCTTTCCAGGGCATCAGAAGGCTCACAAAAATCATTCCTCTTGTGTTTTAAGGATTACAAAACTGTTTCCTCACAATGGCCCTATTAGGAAGGTAGTGCAAATATCCTTATACCCATTTTACAGAAGAATTAATTAAGACTCATTGAGATTGTAACTTCCCCATGGTCATATAGTTAGTAATTAATAATAATAATAATAATGATAAAACTTAATTTATAAAGTGCTTTAGGGCTTGTAAATTGTTATACAAACATTATATTGCTTTAGCCTTATAAGCCTGGGAGGTGTGTGCTATTATTATCCTCATTTTACAAATGAGAAAGCTGAGAGAGGTGGTGGTTAAATGACTTGCCCAGAGTCAAAGTGTCTGAGACTGGATTTAAATTCAGGTATTCATCACTCAAGGTAGAGTGATGTATATACTGTATATGTAGATACTGTATATACTATGTCACCTAGGACACTTGGATGGATGAAATATTGAAAGGATTGTGAACAACTCTATGTTAGGGTAGGATGAGAGGAGGGAAGAAAACTTTTGAACATTCACTGAGAACAAACTACGTATAGATACAAGGATTTTTTTCTTTTTTTCTTTTCTCAATAGGGAAAAGAGAGGAGGGAGAGAAAATAAATATTTTCTATGAAGTCAATAAAGATGAAGGAAAAGGATTGTTAAGCAGCAATGAGAGACCAAAGGAGGTTATGTATCATGGATTCTTAGTGCATGATCTAGCAACTAAATTTTTCTGATTAGGTAAGTCCTTCTTGAAGAAGTGTGGCACAGTGCAAAAAATAAAATAAAATAAAATAAAAATAAAAAAAAGGACTGGCCTGGAAACTGGAAGACCTGGGTTCAAATCCTAGTATTGCCATTTATGTCAGACAAATCACTTAATCTCTCCAGGCCTCTGTAAACTCAAGTATAAAGCAAAAGAGTTGATCACTTTAACAACTCTAAAGCTATGATCCCACATCATTGTCTCAAATTTTCCATAGTTGTTTAGTTATCAATTTTTGTTTTTATCTATAGCAATCACTTAACTTTTACCTATCCATATTCGGTAAGAGTTAAAAGATGCCTACCCTCACAGGAATATCTTAATCTCTTTCAGATAATAAGAAGGAAAATAAAGTATATTTATCAAACTTTTTAATTTGTCATTCATTGTGGAATCCATTATTACGTTGTATACTGGTTGGAAGACAGCTTAGGAAGCTACTTGGCTCCCAGTCAAAAAAATAAAAAATGAAAATCTTAGCTGGTTCAAAGGGTACTTGTGGGGTCAGAAGAAAGGAGTGAACTAATTCTTGAAAGTCAGAGGGCATTACCCAGCATCAGCCTCAAGAGGCTGAAAATGGAATAGATGATTTCTATTATCCATTAAGTGAAGAGGCCAAGCAGACCTTCTTGCTGATTTCAGCTCCCATCAGCAATCAAGCGCTCTCTTCATCTCTCTGCTGTCTCCCTCCTTTTGCTGTTAGGCTATTTTGCAATAGATACATGAATGTCTTCTCTCCCAGTAGCAGATGAAACCAAACTGAGCATCATGTTGGCAGAAGGATTAAAATAGATTCGTTTTTTCTTCTAAAAGCAGCAGTGTTTCACACTCCCTCATTCCCTCTCCCCCTACATCTTTCCTCCAGAGAACCATTCCCACTGGGGAGCCACAAACCTTTCTGGAGACTAAGGCTAGGAGATTTCCTCTTAATAGGGCTATGACTGACTCATGGGAAATTCTTGGAACTCAAACAGGGGACCTGTGGGTGATCCTTTTCCCATTTAAATCCCCCAAAGCTTCACCACTTCTCCTTATCTCATGTTGAGGAGAAGGTTGTCGAAACAATGCCAGGTAGTTAGTTAGAAGTAACTAGCTCCAGTGAGTAAATCTTGTACCAAAGCATATTACTTTCCAAAGGGGGCTTGCCTCTAAATTAAAAGCAAATAGAAACAGTCAGAAAGTACCAAGCCTAATATAACCTGGAAATGCAGTTTTCCTAAAGAGCCCCAAGCTCCCAGCAGTAATTCTCTACCCCAGCGAAGCTCTGCTCAGTTAACTGAGCAGTCACAGACTGGCTCCTTGCTCCCTATACAAACTCTTTATCACCAGCAAAGAATTCTCAGGAGACATTTTTTTTTGTGTGTCTTTCTATCCATCTGTCTGTGGTCTTTCTGACCCTTTGATTCTTGCTTTCCATCCTTCCCTTCCCGCCTCCCCTTTCCTCTAAAACAGGAGCATTCAAGTTAGACTGAAACATTTCTTTAAGGATACATTTTAAACAGGGCTTTCTAGTTTTCAAGTCCTGGCTCTTGGCCTGTCGAAGGAAATTCCCAAGAGGGTCTTTGTACCTGTGGTTTTACTAAAGTGCTTGAAGGAGAATTCCTGCTAGGTTTCTTCCTTTCCTATTCTTGTCCTGTGGGAATGATTTGCCCATTGTCTTTGCCTGTGATAGGACTGGATTGGGTGTCTGCTATCAAGGGACTCTTCCCAAAAAGCTATTTTTCTACTGGCATTTAGCCTGGGAAATGAGAGATGGTGGAATGCCCTTCATTCCCAAAATTGTCTGGGTGTGCATGTGTTTTTTTTTAAAGTAATAAAGGGGTCCTTTCAGCCCTTACCCTGAATGTGCTTCCCCAAACATAAAATCCTGTGGTACGACAAAGATAAAACCAGAGGTTATAATGATTATAGACAGAATCTCTCACTCCGAAAGGATGAAAGAAAGAAAAAGAAAGAAAGAAAGAAGGAAAGAAAGAGAGGAAGGAAGGAAGGAAGAAAGAAAGAAAAAGAAAAAGAAAGAAAGAAAGAAAAAGAAAGAAAGAAAGAAAGAAAGAAAGAAAGAAAGAAAGAAAGAAAGAAAGAAAGAAAAAGAAAGAAAGGAAGGAAGAGAAAATAAAAGATTCAGATTTCAAAGTGTTTTTTTTTAAGCTGTGGTAATGTATTGTGCTTAAAAGTATGGCATGGGATATGTTTAATATTTTAAATAATGGAAAAGAGATGAAACTGTGGTTTCATTATTACAGGGTTCTGCCTCGAGAGAAAACTGCTTCTGCCAAGGCAATTGGTCATCATCCCTGAGACTTAGGGACTTAAAGTGTTGCCTAGAGCAGTGGGTGATTAAGTGAATTATCCAGCGTCAAGCAGCTACTGAGGAGGGCTTGAACTCAGCTCTTGGCTTCAAAGCCAGCAATCTATATACTACACCTTGCAGCCTTTACTTAAAAGGAAATTCAATTTACTTTGAGAGAGGATTTTTTTGCAATTATTTTTGCTTCTTTTTAAGATTTTCACTGTGCATTCTGCAATTATTTGAGATGCCCAAGGGTGTTACAAACACCCAGGATTGAGAACAGAATCATGACTGGACATTAGTGAACTGAGGGCAAAGTTTGAAAATTGAGTACCTGAATGTAACCTTCCCAGCACATACTCTTTGATTCAGTGACACTGGTTTCCTGGCACTCCCACAAATGATATACTCTATTTCTAGTCTGCGCATTTTTTCTAATTATTATTTTAATTATTATTTTCTAATTATCCCTGGTTCCTGGAACACTCCTCTGCTCTAACCACTGACCTCCCTGGCTTCCTTTAAGTCCCAACTAAAATCTCACCTTCTATGGGAAGCCTTCACCAACTCCTCTTAATTCCAGTGCCTTTCCTCTTTTAATTATTTCCTACTTATCCTCTATTGCTCACTTTGTATATATTTGTTTCAGTGCTTTATCCCCTATTAGATTGTAATCTCTTTGAGGGCAGTGGCTGTCTTTGACCTCCATGTATCCCTAGTGCTTAACACAGTGCCTGGTACATAGTAGTCTGTGAAAAAACCTTTAGTGATTAATTGGATAAGCTCCTTACTAGAAGGGAATGTTTTATTCTCTCTATTTGTATTTACATAGATTGGACCATAATAGATCCCTGCCCAAGCTCCACATAATGGCTGGATTTGGGGCCCTCTTGACTTAGAGTGAATGTTAATGGCAATTGTTTCTCTTTGGAACAGCAAACCTGAAAGTCTTCCCCTCCCATCTTTTTTTTTTTTTTTTCTGATTAAAGGGGCCATCCCTTGACTCACTTCTTAAAAAAGCCAATTCATTGAATGGGTGTTACCTCACTCTAAGTGAGTACATGAAAAGGCCTTAGCCTAAAAGGGCCAGGGTCTCCCATTGCATCCTGGGCCATCTCTAGTCCTCCTGATGAATATCTGGTCACTGGATCCATGTGGCTGTGGAGGAGAAAGTGAGGCTGGTGACACTGCACAGCGCTCCTTCACTTAAATCAAAGTCAACTGCAAGTCATGTCATCATTTCTCTTCAAAAACTAAGGACAAACACCACAACAGCATTTAAAACAGTGCCTAGCACAGAGGTGGGGACCCTACGACCTCCAGGCCACATGTGGCCTCCAGACCACGGGTTCTCTACCCCTGGGCCTTATCATATACTAAATGCTTAATACATTTGATTTTGTGTTACTGTCTTCTTAGGGCTTGGTCCTTTATATGGGACTCAACTTATCAGGAAATAAATACAAACAGTAAAGATATGAGAGGTGGGTGTATCAGTATCAGTCTGTGCCTAGCTCACCTGTTTTCTGCTATCTAGAGAAAACAATTTAATTAATTAAACAATAGTATAATATATAATCTAGTCACCAGGCTGATCTAGTCTCACATTATTTGAGTACTCTCATCAGAGGACATTTGGTGTACTTTGCAGAATGCTACAGTACCCTTAACATAGTAAAGTGGATAGACCACCAGGCCTGGGGTCAGTAAGAGCTGAGTGTCAATTCAGCTTCAGACTTAACTTTCCAGGTGACCCTGGGCAAATCACTTAAACTCATCCATTCGACTCAAATTATTCCTTTCTAAACTGGGGATAATAATAGCAACTGGGCAGTTAGGGAGTGCAGTGGATAGAGTGCCAGGCCTAGAGTCAGGAAGAATCATCTTCTTGAGTTCAAATCCAGCCTTAGACACTAGCTCTGTGACCCTGGGCAAGTTATTTCCACCCCGTTTGCCTCAGTTTCCTCATCTGTAGAATAAGGCTGCCTCTGAAGCTTCCTACCTTAGAGACTTTGGATGAATCATTTACTTTGCCTGGGCCTCAATTTCCTTGTGTGTAAAATGAGGGGGTTCTCTGGTTCAATAGGGATGTAAGAGTAAGATATAAACTACGCTTCCCAACTTACTAACAAACAGGAAATCTCTTGTCACTGTGGTTAAGCCCTAACCCCACATCTGTGCAATCGCCTCCTCTGTGCTGACTGACCTCATTCATAAGACTTGGGCAATTGAGTTTTTAGTGGCCAGATGATTTATTAAGACACAGTAAAGTAGCTGTAAATGAGCTATAGAAAAGCAAAAACAATGCTGCAAAGAAGCTTTTGAGTATCAAAAACTAGAAAAAAGCTTATTCTCCTAATAGACTCCCCCCCCCCCATACTTCCTCACAATTGGTAGATGGAGACATAGGACAATGAAAATAATTTCACTTTGGGGGAATTGCTGAAGTTCACTGAGAAAGCAAATAGGGAAGAAGTAGTGGAGTTTAGGCTGTGTCCCAAACCGATCTCCCCGCAGATGGCATAACAAATCAGTTTTAAGTTCCATGTGGCCTTGCTCAAATTTGACCTTATCTCCCATCCCCAAATCTTAGCCTCCTTTTAACTCTAGGTCTCTACAGCAACTCCAGAGCTCTCTAGGATCTGTCTCAGCTCATTTATACAGTGCCCATCTCTGCAGGCTGCAATTGTGGCATCTTGGCAGCCAAGGCTGGATTTGCAAGGAGCAAGTGGCTCTTTGCCAACTTGCCCCACCAGGTGTTCTCAGTCTCAGCAGCCTCTCCACTGATACCCCCATGGAAGAGATGGCAGAGAACTGAGCAGCAGAAGACTCTTCAAGGACAGAGGAAAAGGAAACTTTAATGTTCTGTATGCCAACATAATCTACCTGTTACTTGCCTCAGAGGAAAGAGCTTACACAGTGCCTGGCATGTAGTAAGTGCTATATAAGTGTAAGCTATTATTATTTCACCGATCTCCTTCCCCTTAAGTACTCCCTTAAGGAGGAGAGTAAATTAAGAATACCTGACTACATACACTAAGAAGAGCCAGATTTTCTAGTCTAACATTAAGAAGCAATGCTGAGCCCAGGGACCTGAGCCACTGCAGCTCCCCTCCCTCACCAAAGGGTTCATTTGTTCTGGTACAGCACCAGATCCAGAAAAGGTTCAGTCCTGGAGGAGTCTTATCTCTAACAGGGAGGGGAGTAGGTTGACATATTTCACATTCTTTGGCTTATTAAACCCCTACACTAGCACCCCAGGGACAAATTATTTAAAACTTAAGTTTTGGCTCATGTCTAAGGTCTCCCTGAAATGGGGAGTAGAAAGGTACTTCATACACAATATGAATCATTTGTATATGGAACAGACATTTATTTCCTGCATACAAAAGGAATGAATGATAAACACAGAACACTCACCTCAATAATATGCATTTGACAAGAACAAACAATAAAAGATTCAATAACTTTATTCCTATTAGCTGCTACAGTCTTCTGGGAGCTGATACTTTAGCCTTGTCAGCACATAAAGCAGTTTGTGGCACTGCTGATTAGGTATTTTATGTTTCACCTTGGCTTTTCACTATCCAAACAATTCCTGGTAAATGCTTTCTGGCAAAATGGATAGAGTTTAAGTCATTCCTTTTGTTGGGGGACATAGTCTTCAGGATCATTGCAGTAGTTGCTAAGGATTCCTCTCAACCACGTTCAATTCTTACTGAAAGGACCCAAGACCTCATGAGTTCTGGAAATCGCAAGGTTACCTCAAAACATGTACACATCCATCTCAGGATGGTATTTATTCACCAAGGATCAGGAAAGGGAAAAAAATAAAAAAAGCAAGAAAGGCAAATAGAGACTGAGGCATACACTCAATTTAGTTGATTACCCTGATCTGGCTGCCATCTAGGTATAGATAGCATGAAGTTGGGATAGAGAAGGGTCAGCTCCACACTGGAAACCTCAGAGTTACATGAAGCTACCTGAAATGTGGAAAGAAATCAAAGCCAACCAGAATCTTTTGTTTTTAACTAAGGTAGTATCTTGCCCTCCTGCTGATTTGGGAGATGACCAAGGAAACATAAGGGTTTTGTTTTTTTTTTTTTTTTTTGCTTTATACCAAAGTGACAAGTAATTTCAATGCTAGGTCAACAGAAGACTACAAGTATCAAAGAAGGTCCTAAAGACTTGAAGTTTAGAGAGGTCATATCAGAAGCTAAGTGAAAGATGAACTAGACTGGGGAGACATTTAAGGCAGAACAATTGACCAGACCAACACTGTAATTGTTGTTGTAATTGTATTGTAATTGTATATTACAATAGGCCTCATGTGATGTAATGGGAGCCTATATCAAGATGGCAGTTGTGTCGGAGGAATGAAGGGGATATATATGAGAGATGTTTTAAAGTTAGAAATAATAGAATTTGGCAACAGATTGGGAGTGAATGAGAGTGAGGAATTCAGGATGACGTTGAGGTTGTGCTTGGGTAACTAGAAGAATGATATTGCCTTCTACAGTGTATCCCTAAATTCTGGACACATAGGCAAAAATGCATATCTTGAAATATTTGGAATATTAATAGACCTTAGCCCCCTTGACTTCTTTTTCTAGGGCATGCTAAAGGAGAAGGTGTACTCAATGAAAATCACAGATGCAACAAACTTGATTGAACACATAAAGAGTAAATGTACTAAAATTGATGGCAATGTGGAGTTATTGCATCGGTTTCACGTGTATCTTGCAAAGTGCATCAACCTTTGCATCACAAATGATGGAAATCATATTGAAGATGTTATTTGTTAATATTCCAATTAAATCAAATGTTGCTGAAAATTTCATCGATTTCATTTCTTGAAAATATGCATTTTTGCCTATGTGTCCAGACTTTAGGAACACCCTGTATAATAATAGGGAAAGGTGGATGAGGGGAGAGTTTTGAGACAAAGATAACTTGTTCTATTCTACACATGTTGAGGTTAAGGAGTTTAAAGCATATAGGTGATATGATCACAAAGCAAAATAATATAAAAGTAGAAGAGGGACCAGGACAGAAGCTTGGAAGACAGACATGGTTAGCAGGTATAATCCGGATGAATATCCAACAAAAGAGACTGAAAAAGGAATAGTCAGACAGATAGGAAAAGTATAAGGAAAGACTACCATCTTGAAAACCTAAAGAACAGAGAATATCAAGGAGAAGAGCATTATCAACAATTTCAAAAGCTAGAGAGAGGTCAAAAAGGAGGAGAGTTGAGAAAGGGACATTAGATTCGGGAATTAAGAGATCACTGCAAACTTTGGAAAGAGCAGTGTTCATTGGATGATGAGGTTAGAAGTCAGGCTATAGAGAGTTTATAAGAGAGTGAAAGGAAAGGAAGTGGAAGCATCTGTTGTAGGTAGGGGAAAGTATTTTTTGTTCATTTTTACTTTTTTTTTTTGTTTTTTTGTCTGTAGAATGAAAGATATATGGAGATATTTGTAGGCATCAGGGAACCATACAGTAAAAAGGGAAAGGTTAAACATCAGTAAGAGAGTAGGGATGATAGATAAGGGTGCCAGTAATATGCTGGAGAAGATGGGATAGAAGAGGTTCACTTGGGATAGAGGATGTGCATTCCTAAGGAGAAGAACTACTTATTCATGAGACAGAGGTGAAGGAGGAGATCATGGCCAAATAACTCTGAAGGAAGTGAGATGAAGAAGAGGAGACAAGATGGAGTTCTAAGTGAATGGCCTATATTATTTTTTCAGTAAGTTCTCAGCTGAAAGCATGAAAGGAGGGTGAACCACAGAAGGCTTGAGGAGGGATGAAAAGATTTGGAGAAGCCATTGCAATGTTTTATGGTGAATCAGTTAGGGAGGTATGAAAGGTCTGCTTTGCCATACTGAGGAATCTGATGGGATTATGCATTATAAATTAGTAGTGAAACTTGTCAGCATGGTTTTTTGTTTTGTTTTGTTTTTGTTTTTGTTTTTTTTTTAATTTTTCTCTACCTCTATTCAGCAGCACATGAATATAAGCAAAGGGGCAGATGGTGGGAATAATCCAGAGCTAGGGCTTGGTAAGGCATGATTAGAGATAGGATAAGGAGGGAAAAGAGTAGCATGTAGAGAATTTTTTGGAGTTGAATTGGACTAATTTTGCAAAAGGTAAATATAGGGGGACGAGTGTGGCCAGTGCAGGCATAATCATCTGAGGAAGAACTGAATGTGAAGAGGTTGGAAGCCACAATGAGAACAAAGAGCCCAGGGTTAGTAGTCAGAACATGGATAGAAAGAAAAATATGATCAGATAAAGGAATTTCAGAGGTCATTGACATGTCAGTGGAAAACGTGTACATGATCACAACATCTAGGATATGACAATCTCTGTGTAGCTAATCAGAGTGAAGGAGTAGGCAAACTACTCCAAGTGGAACTAGGAAGCTAGGATGTTTGGGGGAGCATCAAAATGTTGAATTTTCCTAGAAGGAAGATAGGAGGTGGGATAGAGACAGAGAACATGAATCAGGCAATGAGTTCATTTGGAATTAAAAGTAAAGTGTCCTGGTTGAAGGTAGATAACTATCAGAATATTGATTGGGTGGTAAATATGGAATAAGAAGCTCATGTTGAGGAGAAAGAACACCATTATATATTTTCTCCCAGTTTCTATCTCATCCTGCCATTTTAAGCAATAATTCATAAATTATTAGATTTATACATATACATAAATATCTTTGAGCTAGTTTCTCTATTTCTGTCTCTGTCTCTTTTGCTCTCTGTTTCTGTCCCTGTCTCTACCTTTCAGTGCTGCTGTAATAGAGTCCCAGCATTCATTTAAATGAGATTAACATTAGAACAATAAAAATTCCAACCTAGAGTCTAGAAGGGGACTTGTGTAACTGAGATATATGTGTATATATATGTGTATATATATGTATGTATGATATGCTCTCAAAGGTGCATAGTTTCCACATTAAATTGTTCTGGAATTTGAATACATCTCTCAAGAGTGTTTGGCACTTATTGTTTGCTGTGAAATTAGACCCAGTATTTTTCATTTTATTCACTGTCTAGTCTTACATCCTGTTGGTGTACATTTGATTTTTGAGCCCAAGTGCAGAACTCTACTGGGTTTCTACTAAACTTCAGGCTATGAGATTCAGCTCCTCTGTTCCAGCCTGTTAATGTGTTTTTGGATCTCTGTCTTCCACTTTATGAAAATGATAGGGATGATAAAGATTATTGGGAATTCCCCGATTCTCTCTCTAATTGCATCTGTTTGTTGCTGTCTCTCTGTATCTGTCTCTGTCTTTCTCTCTCTTTCTGTCTCTGTGTCTCTGTCTCTCTCTTTCAGTACTGCTGTAATAGGGGCCTCACATTCATCTGCATGAAATTCCTATTACACCAACACAATATTCAAACAGATTCTAGAAAGGGACTTTTATAGCTGAGGTGTATGATTTAAAGCTCTTCACTAACATACACTACATCATGCACTCTATGTTCCAGACAAACTGCTTGATTAGCTGTTCCCTGAACTTGACATTCAGTCTCCCACTCCATGCCTTTTCATAAGCTGTTTCCCTCCCCCACCCCCCACTTGGAATATACTCCTTCCTCAATTCTACTTAAAACTCTTAGCTTCCTTCAAATCTCAACTTAAGTGCCAAGTCCTACATGAGGCTTATTTTGATTCTCCCAGCTGAAGTGGCCTCTTCTGAAAATTAGCTTTTATCTATTTTATATCTATTTTGTGTTTGTTTTTCTACTTAGGTATTTTTTTCCCCTCCAATAGGACTCAAGTTCCTTGAGGGCAGAGACTATTTAGTATTTGTCTTTGTATGCTCAGCTTATAGATACACACTGTGACTGGTATACAACAACTGATTACTCCAAAGTTTAAGGTCAACCCAAAGTGGCAGAAGAATTAAGTCATTTAGGAGTCCCAGAACTGAGTATCTCAAGTTTAAGGTCCAGTTCAAACCCAGACCCTAATGTACTAGAGTTCTGTTAACCATGGTGAAGTTTATATGGATTACATGATACCTGCATATTTTAGCACCACACTCTCTTTCTAAAGTTTAGCAATTACTTAAAATTTATATATATATATATATATTATATGTATATAATATATATGTGTATGTATGTATATTTTCTTTCTCTCACTTTATGACCTTCTGTTTTAAAATGCATTCTTATCGTAGTGTTTACCAAATAAAGTATTTTACATATATTTTATGCAGGAGGTACTTGGGAAAAGGAATAAAATATAAATTTGTTTATTATGATTTTCTTTTAATCTATTCCTGTATTTAAAAAGGAAGAAATGTTGCTAAGAGTAAGAAAGTATAATTGAAGGAAATAAATTAAAGAGGATATTACTTGTCATCTTCTAATATCAATAAAAATAATAAAGATTGTAAGTACTGAGTAATATGGCCATTCTTTCCTTATCCGAGATAATCAATAATCTTTTCATGAGACAGGTAATTACAACTCCCTCCTCTAGATTGGGAATTAGCCCAAAAGACCTCTTTGAAGGCTTTAACAAAATTTTACCACCTCTTATAGAGACCTCTTTCTATGGTGATTGCATAGAGGAGCAGTACATTCTGCCAATACTCATAGTACTAAGTACTTGGCCATTTGTATTGGAATTTCTGTTTTCTCCTTAGAGTTAGTTTTACTGCAAACAACGAGAATAATGCCAGGAATTGCTTAGAGATGAATGTAAATTCCTAAAAAGTGGGTAAATTATAGGAACAGCACATATGCAACATGAGAAAATTAAGGGCACTAAGGAAGTGGCATGACAGGCATACAGTATGGGAAAAAGCACATTTCTGTTCTTTCTTCTCCTCATAATCTCTAATCCATCCACTTTTCCGTACTTTCTGAATCCTTTATCCCAGCTTTTACTTCATTTGCCCCCCTTCCCAAACTTGACCTTACAGTGAACTACTTCAACACCCCATTCTTCCATATTCTCAAATCTCTTCAGTGAGCCTTTATCCTATATAGCTCACACCTTACGAAAGCCTAGCCCTGGATTAATCCAACTATGTGATTTCTATGCTTCTACTCATGTGTTTCTGGTAAGAAGTAGAGGAAGTCATGAAACCAAGCTAATCATTTCCCCTATTAATGTATGTTCTCTGAATTCAACCTGGCCTTCATTGGAGGAAGGCAAACCTAAACTCCTTTTTAATTGGTTGTCTACCACACTGTACACAATCTTATCTCCTTTAATAGATTGTAAATTCCAGAGAGTATAAATGTTCCATTTTTTACCCTTATATTCCTAATATCTACCAACATAGTAGGAACTAAATGAATGTATGTTGATTGATTGAGGATTAAATAAAACTTTTTACAATATGCTGAACCCCAAAATTTGAATTCACATTTTAGTGGAAACAAAGATAACATGTGTGTGTATATACACACACATATATGTGCATGTGTATGTGTATGTATATATAATATACATATATGTGTGTATATACACATATTAAATTTTAATGTGAATATTTATGCCCCCCCCAAATTGGAACACACTACAAATCAGGGATTGATTTATTATTTTGTCAATTATGTAGATACAAAATGTATGAGAAAATAGATATTAAACTTAAAAATGTGTTGCCCATATATTCTCCCTCCCAGCTCCCAAGCTGGTTGTTAACCATTTGGTAGCATACCACTGATTATAACTCCAAAGCCTATTCTTCTAGGTGAGGTGTGATTCCTAGATCTCCAATTACTCTAATGAATCTGTGAATCCTTCAGTTTGGATGCTCCCTCCAATGATTCTCATTGCTGCCTATACAGGCTTGCGTATCTTGTGGAAACTTTGTCCATATCTTGAGACAGTGAGTACACTAGAGTTGGAGTCAGGAACACATGAGTTCAAATACCACCTCAGACAATTACTAGCTTGGTGACCCTGTATAATACTTCCTATCTCTCTGATCCTCAGTTTCTATTCTGTAACACGAGGGCAAAAAAATTGATGGTCTATCAGCTCCCTTTCAACTTTTAACCTGTAATCTTATTTCTTAGGTTAAGTTTGCTACATAGGATCCTCCCAGTGTGCTGGATGCCTTCCTTGCATTCTCCTGACGTATCATGGATACCAGCAGAACTCTTGGACTGTTTACCTGCTATCACTCACCCTTACCAGATGACTAGTCCATTTTCTCTTTCTAGCAGGCATTTATTTTTTGATATCTTTTGCTCCTGATCTAATTTAAAGTTTCATATAATTGATTATATATTGCAGCCTGTTCATACTCACCATGTATTTCTCCATTGACTTCTGTGTGATATTTATTTGCAGTTTTTCACAGATTCTTCTGATCCATGGCTTCCAATTATAAATAGAATATTAACATTAAAAAGTGAAGCCTTTGTTTCTAAGAAAAGCTTGGGGTTATTGAAGCTTTGCAATTTCCTCTAAGCAATACAGCTTGTTCTTCTCCACTTATTCCTTTTATTTAGGGTGTCTGTCACCTGATTTCTTTAGATTAATGATATAATCTTCTGGAAGTTCAAAGAAAAGTCCTCACTCTACTAGGTTTAATCCTTAGTAGAGAATGTGTCTGTTATATACTTAAATCATGCAAGCTGACAAGCCTAGGTACTATCCACCATCTTTGACTCTTGTCAGTGCTGCTGCTATTCTCCAAGTCACAAGTCTCTAGATTTATATGATCATGGAATTCAAAATGGAAGGAGCCTTGGAGAGCACCAAATTCAACCAGCTCAATTTACTCTGATTCCCAGAGACTTAAATAATTTGCCCAAGATCACACAGGGAGTGGGTGGAGTGGGGATGAATAGTACTAAACACTGCCAAAAGTTCAAGGATGAGGAGGAAGCGGCAGGAAAGAGAAGGCTGGGGAATGTATTGGCTTTATTAGGAGAATGTCTATTAAGCTCTTAGGAAGAAACCGTAAGAAAGTATTTTGTATAGACTGGGAAAGCCAAAAGCCAGATTCTAAGGGACTAAGGATATAGTGGCCGGTGAAGAATTGGAGTCCTCATCAATTATATTTAACTTTTTTTTCTTCAAAAGTAGCACTAATGATACATGGATGAAAGAAAAATCAAGGCTCCTTTGCCTAGAGAAGCCTATATGAATCTAATGGGAGAGATAATACATGTGTATGAATACACACACACACACACACACACACACACACGTGTGTGTGTGTGTATGTACATAAATATATGTATATATTCACCACCTCTTCTCCAATAGAATATATAACATATACAAACACACATGCATAGACACAAATTAAGGATATATGTGTATATAGTAGGCTATATGTATGCTTATGTGCATATATAAACACAATTCATACAATGCAAATACAAGGCAATCTTTTTGTTTCTGTGATTTGTACTTTGACATATTCATTCAGAGTTTTATCATCAAGTCTCCTTTTAAATTTTTGTGTTTTGATTGTCCTCCTTGTATTGATTTCTGTTTTTGTTGTAATATAATACATAAATGATTTTGCTTATTATTTCTGCTTTTTTATGCTTACACAAAGGTGACATCTTGAAAAAATATAAATACTATTTATTATTTAAATTTAGAAGTTATAAAGCTTTTATTTGCAAATTCTTTAATAGTTTGTTCATGTCTACATTTTCCTTTTTATATATCTTTCTGTTAGACTTGTTCAATTCTGAGAGAACATTGATGTCATATAATAGTATTGTTACTATTATTATTATTTTTGTGTCAGTTACCTTGGCTTTCATAAATTTAAATGTTATTCAATTTGATGTATGTGTGTTTAATAATATTATTAGTTGTTTGTTTTGTATTTAAGCATATATTTTTTATTTATTTCTATTTTTATTTTAGCTCTTGCTTTAATAATATGCTTGCAAATACTAATTTTTTATATTTACCTCACATATGTGTCTTTATATATATATGTTTGTATATATATATATATATATATATATATATATATATATATATACATATTGCCATATATTGCATTAAGATTGTGCATGCCTTTCCTTTGCAGATGTGTTTCCCATAAAAAAGAGATTATGAAATTTTGTTCTATTATTTATTATTGCACTTTTGTTTATTAATTCATTTGTTCCACTCTCATTAAAACTCATGAGAGTTAGGTTTGTGTTTTCATCTATTTTTCTTTATTTTTTTCCAAGAATGTTTATTTTCCTTCCTTACTGTCATTAATTGACCCTTGCAATTAGCTTTGCTTGAATTATACTAATGCAATTTTCCCCTTTCAGGCTGTTCTCCTGTCCTTTATGCTTATCTTTTCCTTAGTCTGCAGATTTTACTTACATTATTGTTTTCTCTTATTTATTTATGTAATTACCTATTTCTTTTCTATTTTTTTCTCTTCTTTTCTCTTCTCAAAGTGGTTAGTTCAACATTTCTCCTCTTATCTTCCCCTATTTGTTAAATTCAAACTTCTAAATTTCCAGGTTTCAATCCCATGATTTAACCAAGTGCTATGTTTTGACACTATAGATCTTAACCTACCTTGCTTTTTTTCTATTGTGCCTCACTCTTAAAATTAATAATTATTGAGGGAAGTGATATTGGACAGAAGCAGTAGGACAAGGTAGAAATTATGCAATGACCCTATTTACATGGTTCAATTCAACTCTCTGTCCTCCTCATGATTGTTCTTGTTGCCAATGACCTCGACCTTCTATATCTTTGAGTCTATTCCTCCACCACCTCCCCCTACTAGTTGAGTGCCACTTGCCCTTAGGAACTCACATATCACTTTACCTCAGGCAGAATACTGTCCAGGGATGCACAACACTATTCATAGAAATCAGCTTCCAAATAAATGGGTTCATATTAAACATAAGATAAAGTTCCCATTTGTGATAGCCTGGACATACCTCTTCCTTTGTGGGAGTTTATTCACATGGGAGCTCCTTATACCAATGAAATTACAAGTTCAGTCTCTAGCCTTATTCTTTTTAACTTAGAGTTACACTTACTTGCTTCTATTTGCTAAAAGAGTATACATGGTTTCAAAAAAAGAAATGTAAGAAATGTAAAAATTATATAATATTTAAAATCATTATTGTAGATTTTTATCCTCCCTAAATCATGGTATTGCAAAGCAACCCCCAGACATTCTATCCTCATTATGTCTCTGGGACTTGATGTATATCTTCATATTTTGATGTATTCTACCTTTAGGATCCTTAAATATTATCTGAATTTAATGCTTTAAGGTGCTATGAGAGTACAACGAAATGAAGTAAAGGTCTACCATGAAAATAGCAGGCTTCTAACAAGGGGGAAAACATACCAGGAATACTAAAACTTCAGATGAGTAAATATACATGACAGAACGGTTATGTCTAGCATAAACAATTATCAGACCATCACCTATTCTGGACTCAGGCAGTTAGGAACTTAGAGAACAGAAGGAAAATGACTGAATCTCTTGGAGTGGGATATTACTTAGTTTAGATGTCAAATAGACTATCAAGTGATCTAAAAAAGACCTAATGATAATTACATGTCTGGAGTTCAGGTAGAAGTAGGTAGTATATCTGGAAAGCACAGTGGGAGGTTTTGTATGAGATTATGAAAAGAGCACTAGACTAAGAGTCAGGAAACCTATAATTTCATTGTTTTCCCACCATATAGCTCAATAACCTTGGACTTAGCCTTATCAATTCTGGGCTTCAATTTCCTTATCTATAAAATGAGATGACTGGATCTACTCCAGATTCAATGATTCCATTTTTGCTGTAATATTTTCTAAATAGGTAGAAAAGACAATCTAGGACATTTACTGTATCCTATTGAATTTATTGAATGAAACATTTATTTACAGTGGCTGAGGTTATTCCCAGTGATAGGTAGCTTCCTCTCTGTCTATTTCCCTTTGCTCCTGTCCCCTTTTGATCTTTTATCCGGGTCCTTTCTATTCTAATTCCTGGCCATTTCCTCTTCTTCCTGAAATCATAGTCAAGCAAGGATCACTCTTTCATGGTTTCCCTACTTACCCCAAACCTGATTTCCAGATTCCTAGAAACTCTTGTGATCTCTGTCTGCCTGTCTGTCTGTCTCTCTCTCTCCTCAGGAATTCTTTCTTAATACTTTTCCCTTCCCTTGGGAGAAAACATGATTAGCACAAAGGATCATTCAGCTTCTGCAATCCCAATAAACCTTTGCCATATCAAACACATCCAGAACAAAAGACTGAACTAGCTAGACCAGGGGTGTGGAACCCGTGGCCTCGAGGCCACATGTGGCTCTCTAGGTCCTCAAGTGAGTCTAAGATCTCAAGGCCATGGGTTCCCCACCCCTGAGGTAGACAAATTCAAATGCACTTCATTTGGTGCAATATACATATTCCTAAAAAAACTGTGGATGCATTGAAATTCTATATACCTAATCCTCTTTGCTGTATCAAGCTACATTATCTATTTTTCTTACCTTAGTGCACCATTAAACATAACACAGCCACAGCTACTGTGAATGGTTCTAAATCACTTATTTAACAGAATAATAATAAGTTAGTAATAAAATATTAACAGCAACAGTAAATAGTATGTGGAAAATATAAACTTATTTAGTACTGGGTTTTCTGGTCACTGCCAGTGAAGTGTGAGAAGAGAGAAAACTGATCTTACAGTAGGAACATTCAGAATTTTCCTTAAATATTTAAAGAAAGATGCTGTGAAAGATAATCCTTCTTGTACAGTTCCCAAGAATTAGAGCTTTCATTTACTGTTTTTCCCCCCAGGCATCTTTAGTTAAGGTGGTGTAACCAAGGGGGAAAATGCAATGCTACCCACTTGGATGGAGAGTAAAGGGTTCTAATTTCTTTAAGCTGTAAGCTTGGGTGACCTAGCCAGACTTCTATAGCTTCAGCAACTATGGAGATATCATTTCTTTTTTCTGTTCCATGCCTGCTGGAACTGCAGACAGCTTCCTTGAAGCATCTGCTTTCACAGGAATTGACAGCCAGAAAGGAAGGCTCACAATTTCAGCAGCTGTTTTTCCTCCCTTTACTGAGCTGAGCATCAAGACCATACTGTCTGGAGCTTTGTTTGATTACTCAGCAGGATAGTGGGAGCAAAAGTGAGAAGATGAAAGCAAGTCAAGACAGAAGGAAAAAAGACAGGACTGAAACAAATATGCAGAAAGCAAGATTTCATGAGCAAAGACCCAGGCCCAGGAAGAAAGTTTACTTTAACAGCACTGTGATCAGAAGGGAGATTACTGAGGCAGCATAGGCAGGAGCCAGGAGTGCCTCAAGTGCACATATTGAATCATCTAATGTGTAAGTTGACTCATGGCTATAATTAATTTAATGTGTCAAAACAGATTTGCACAGATATTGAACATCCACTAGGTGAGGACTGTGCGTCTCTTGCCTAAGGATGAACTTAGCCAGGATCACAGAGGCTATCATTACCAAAATGTTGCTGAAGATTGTGGGGTTTATAGTTTGCTTTGTTTTGCTTTTACATAAAATTTGTAAACCATCAATTGAGCTATGGAGAGCTTGTGATCTCTGTATATGGAGGAGGGTGAACTCATACAACTGAATTTTGGATACCCTTAGTACTATATTGGAGAAAAGAGATTTGTCCAGCCATTGAACTAGCAGCAAGCAAGATTAAAGGTGACCCAGATCCAGTCAATCAATCAATCACTTAACTAATCAATTAATACATATTTACTAAGAGATTCCTATGTGCCAGGTACTGTTGTAAGATCTGAGGATACAAAGAAAATAAAAACAAAGTAAAGTAATGATAATCCCTCCTGTCTCCAAGAAAACAAAATGTCCCCAGCCTTCAAGAAGCTCCTTTTCAAATAGGGAAGCAAACATGCAAATGACCATGATTATTCGAGATAGATAGGTAGATAGATAAGTAGAGAGGTATCTTTCATGGCTATTGGCATGTTGTCTTCTTCATATATGACATATATGTATATACATATATGTATGTATGTGTAGGTATCTGTTTATCTAGCTAGGTAATCACAGATATGCATTAGAAAGGAAAATCCTCCTACAGAAGGTGGGATTTGGTCTGAGTCTTGAATAAACCCAAAGGGAGCTATTGGGTGCATCCAGGGAGCATTCTAGGCATTCACATCAGCCAGTGAAAAGTTGTAGAGACTGAAGATTGAAAATCTTGTGTGAGGAGCAGCCAGTAGGTCAATGACTCAGGAAAGCTCTGAATGGTCATCATGTTCCTTAACCTGAGGTAATCTTTCAAAATAACAAAACAAAACAAAAACAAACAAACAAACAAAAGCCCTTAAAAATCCCTAAAGGCAGACAGTGGATAGAGAGGAGGTTTGGGATAGGGAAGATTATTCTGCACATGGCTTGCCTCTAATATATCCAAATAAGTTGCTTAACCTCTCAGTTGTCCCAAGCAACTAAAACTTCGTTAGAGATGAGTTGTTTCTATACATGGAACTTCTCACAGCAATGAAATCAAAGGCCCAAATCAGAAAAGAAAGCCCTAAATTAAAAAAAAAAAAGAAAAATAAAATATTTCTTTTAAGTGTCAGATTGAGCTGTAGGTTTGTTCAAAGATGGAGACCTTGATATCCAGGACTGAAGGAGCTTAAGTCAGAGAGAGAGAGGAATAAAATTGTATCAAGCCAAAGAAACAGCCTGGAATGAAAGAGACTGCAGAAGCTGTTGGTCCAAAATGGACAAAGCCAAACAAAAAGGAAAAAGAAGCAATTTTTTTAAAAAAAGATAAAGGAACTAGGTGGCACAGTGCTGGGCCTGGAGTCAGGGAGATTCATCTTCCTGAGCTCAAATCCAGCCTCAGACACTATCTAGCAGTTTCCTCATCTGTAAAATCAGATGGAGAAAGATGTGGCTAACTACTCCATTATCTTTGCCAAGAAAATCTCAAATAGGGTCATGAGGAGTTGAACACTACTGAAATGACTGAACAACAACAAAGATAAGAGAAGATAAAAGATTTTTTAAAATAGTAGCAAATTTAAAAACAAACAACAAAACCTCACTCTCTGCTTTCTGTCTGCAGCTCTGCTTAGTTTGAACTCCACTGAATGAGATGATACCTCCCTCCCCTCTCCCCTGCCCCCCCCCCCCGCCCCCAAATCACACACTTTCTCAGCTTTCCTTTTGAGTTGCCTTTTCTAATTAGACAGTAAGCTACTTGAAGGCAAGGACTTTCTTTTTCTTAGTTATATCCTCAGTCTTTAACACAATGCCTCTCACATAGAAGGCATTTAACAAATGTTTATTGAGTTTAATTGAAATATTATATGCCATAGAAAAGAAAACATTGACAGAGACAAAATTTGCCTTGGACAGGAAGTCTCCTATACTTTCCCTATTATAGTATCAACCAAGGACTGGCTTTCCAACCTTTGATCATCCAAGGCATTAAAATCTTAACATTTGTTTGCCACATGAGACAGTGGTAGAAAAAATTAATATTTCTATCCAAACCCTGGTGGATCAGCACACAGAGAAGGAGTAATACTGTTGAAAGCAGGAGCGTCAGAGTATTAGGAAGCAAAATTATAGGGAAAAAAGTTAAAAATCAATATTTCTTATAACTCATGAAAACAGGTGAGGTAATAAGAGGACACTTGCAAAAAGAAATAATGACAGTTAAACTATGTTAGAGAAGTTTGGCGTGAGGGCTATATGACTGTAAATTATACATATACCTCAAAGGAGGAAGTTTCTATGGTAGGCATTTTCTATGCTGATGAAATTCCAGTTCTAGATCCTCCCAAAATGGATTGCGTAAAAAAGAAAATTTTTAAAAAATATATTTTCCAGGCAAACTTGGCTATTGACAGCTGACTTTAAGTTTGAGAATCAACAACAAATACTGAATTATTTATACTTTAAAATGAATGTCATAGACACAGAATAATATAATATTTTTTCTTTAGTTCCCTACCCCCTCCCACCTTTGGCAATTTGTGTTTAAGTAGAGTTTTTTTTTTTTGTTTGTTTGTTTGTTTGTTTTTTTTTACAGCATTATCTTATTTTGAGCCATTCCCCCTAGTGAAAGAATGTTAAGAGATGCATTTCAGTGGAAGAAAGCCAAGCTATCAATAACTGTATGAAAGACCATATAAGAAAATGCTTCAAATCACTAATAATTAGAGAAATGCAAATTAAAGTAACTCTGAGGTTCTACTCCAAGCCCACCACATCGGCAAAGTTGGCAAACACTGAAGATGATAAATGCTGAAGTGGCTGTGAGAAAACAAGTACGTTAATGCACTGTCATTAAGGCTGTTACTTAATCCAATCATTTTGTAAAGCATTTTGGACCTATCCCCCCAAAAAGTTTAAACTGTGCGACCTTATTGACCCAGAAATACAATTAATAGGTCTACACACCGATAATATCAAGGGGAGAGAAAAATGACCCATACATCCAAAAATATTTGTAGGAGTTCTTTTGATGGTGGTGAAAAATCGGAAACTTGCAGAATAAAAAAATGGTGTATAAAATGTGATGGAATACTATTAAGCAGTAAGAAATGATAAAAAAGACAGTTTCAGAGAAACCTAGTAAGATGTGCTTAAAGTGATGTAGATATTGTAAAACACACACACACACACACACACACACACACACACACACACACACACAAAACCTAACACTGAAAGAGTAAGGAATTCTGATCAATGTAACGTTCAACTACAATTTTTGAGATTGGAGATGACACATGCTATACAACTCCAGACAGAGAAAGAGATGTGTACATGCATGTATGTGCATGCACCCACAGACAAACCCACACCCACACCCACCCTACCTCACACATACACACACACATATATCCTTTTTCTCTCTCTGCATTTATATGCTCCATACACATATATATTCACATATATGTACAAGGCAGCTAGGTGGCACAGTGGATAGGGCATGGGCCTGGAGTCAGGACAACCTGAGTTCAAATCCAACCTCAGATACTTACTAGCTCTGTGACCCCGGGCAAGTCACTTAATCCTGTTTTCAAATCACTTAAGCCTGTTTGCCTGAGTTTCCTCATCTATAAAATGAGCTGGAGAAGAAAATGGCAAGCCACTCTAGTATCTTTGCCAAAAAAGCCTAAAATGACCGAAAAATGACTGAACCAACCAACAAACAAAAATATAAATATATGTACACACACATATTTGAACGTGGCCAAAATTGTTTCATCATATATTTTTGTTAAAAGTGACTTTTTTTTATTCGTTCTTTTTCAGTAGAGAGTGAGAAGAAGAAAAGGTGGTGTTTCATTAACTAAAAATATAAAACAACATTTTAAAAAATGTATGTGAGACAGAAAAAAATGCTTTACCTAAGTTACCCTTTTGAACATGAAGTCATGTTTGTAAAGATGAAATTGTATTTTATTCTCATAATGGTTCACAATGACCTTTGCCATATTTTTCTATAAAAGCAAGGAGATTGAGTTCAAGTGTTTTATTTTTTTTTTACTGTATGTTTAACTTATAGTATAAACAGAGTAAATAACAAATTTAATTGTGAAGAAACTGGAGACAAGTGTGCTCAGTAAGAACCAGAAAAAGATACAATTTCAACTCTATAAGTAGTAAATTCAATTCAACCCACATTTATTAAAAAATTACCATAAATCATAAATATTTATTTAAACATTTATTAAGCACCTGCTATGTCCAAGGCACTGTGATAAGTGCTGGGGATAGCGGACAAATGTACTAGAGATAAAGCACAAAAATAAAACAGTATCTGCTCTCAATGATTTTACATTATATTGCAAGAAATGTCACAGAATGATAAGTTTCAGAATTTTAGGTCTCTTGATTACAGGAAGGAATCCATCAGATTAGAACAAGTCATGAGCAAAAGAAAAAAAAATTAATGTAGAAAGATATCCTGGCACAGTGCTAGGTATTTAACAAGACCTCATATACTATCTCCTTATTTTCTTGGTTGATTGATGTCACTGAAGTTATTAGTGAAGGAAGACTTAAAGATTAAGGAACAGTATGCCTTAGGTTGTTTCTCAATTCCTTGTTCACTTTGGTTAATTCTAAGTGCCAAAGAACACCTTGATTCTATAACACCTAAAGCAAATAAAATAGAAGAAATGCTTCCATATCAGAAGCACCAGAGAAGTTTTCTGTTGACTGAACCTGAAGATTGATTAAGAAGTCTATTAGTAATGATGTTAAGAAAAGGTCTGTACCTTTTCAATTCAGATAGACATGACTCAAGACAAGCATAACTGATATTGGTTCACTAATGCTTAGCTAGGACACAATATGAAAAAGTATATCTGGCATCTACCATAAGCTTAAAGTCAAATGTTGGGAAAGACATGTTCCAGACTGTTGCAGATGTTCCCAGATTTAATAATATTTCTCTGAAAAATTGTGCAGAATGTCCAACTGATGGAGTACACGGTGGAAAGGGACAGTTCAATGGCTTTATAATCCAGTTTAAAACACTTTATGTGAGCTGATGTTCACATGTTTGAATCTGATAATGGTAGATGTAATGAAAGTGTCAGAAGAGGCCACTTCACTATTTATCTTTTTAAATTGTTGTGCTGAATTTTTGAAGATACTGCTACATAGGAGCAGAGTTTTCTTGGAATACTACAGAGATTTTTACACTCTAGAGAAACAGAGGTCTAGATATAAGGGCATAGTTTGGAGAAAAGAATGTTCACTTTAAAAAAAAAACAACAAAATTTTTTACTTTTTTTGGGGGGAGCTGTAAAAAGCAATGAATCGGTCAAATATCATCAGGCTCATACTATGTGTCAGGCTCTCTACTAGATGCTAGAGATTTAAATAAAAAAAATGTGAGAGAGAATTTACACTCCAGGAGCTTGCCTTCAACCTGAGGAAAACAGTGATAAAGTGGCAACATTTTACAGGACATATTTTAGCACAGAAAAACATGTTTTCTGATCACAGATATCAAGGTGAAAGAAACCTAGGAGCTCATGGAGTAAAATTTCTCCCTTTTACAAATGAGGAAACTGTGGCTCAAAGTAGGCAAGTGACTTGCCTAAGGTCACATGGATAATAAATGGGAAAACAGTATTCAAACTCATATTCTCTGACTCCAAGTTCAGGTGGCCCATGGTTTGTGTAGTAATCTTTTGACTAGATCATACTATCTCTCTGATACCAAATTACCATACCTGAATAATTATTTTTTAACTTTGAAATAATTAAGTAGCTAGTGATTTCTTCTTTTTTTTTTTCTTTTTGGAGGCAATAAATGACTTGCCCAAGGTCACACAGCTAGTAAATGTCTGAGGCCAGATTTGAACTCAGGTTTTCTTGACTCCAGGGTTGTGCTTTATCCACTCCACCACCTACCTGCACTCAGTTATTATTTAAATTTCTCTGTATTACTTTCAATTCTCCAAGTGTGATCTGGGGACCCTTGGAGGTCCCTGAGTTTCTTTCAGGAGGCCCATGAGGTAAAAACTGTTTCTAATAATAATAGTAACATGTTTCAATTTCTAATATGGTAATTATTAACAGATTCACCTCACAAAACAAAAGCTTTTTAGGATCTTCCATAATTTTTAAGTTTGTAAAGCAGTCCTTAGACAAAATATTTTGAGGACCACTTTTATAGAAAAATAACAGTTGTCCAGAGAGATGCCTTTAGAAGAGCTCCTGACACCTTCTAAATCAAGAAAGTGAGAGCTATTTTGAGAGAGAATAAGCCTTTGTTTCACAGAAAAATGAATCACCAGATAAATGCCAGTGCTATTTGGTTATGCTAGACTTGATGTGGCTAGAAAAATAAAAACAGAATATAGGAGTGTAGTATTTTAAAACATCAAATGAAAAGATAAATGCTCTTGACGTTGCAACAAATACAAGTATTCTACACCACAAACATTCTTATTCAATCCTTTCTCACCTTGCATCAGATAAAGCCTATCTTGATCTGTGCATCCCAACTTGCATAAATTCTAAACTGCCATATTAAGTATTAGGTAAACTTTGTGAACAAATAAATTACATCCAGTGGGAATCAAAGTAGAAATGCATTTCCTCAAAGGTGACCTGAGAGATTTTGCTCAGAAATGATACTGATTGATAAATAAAATAAAATAAACTACTTTAGTGTGAGAAAAGAAAACAGACAAGGGGCCACTATGAAGTGGCAGACAGACCCCCTCTCCTTTCTGGCTTATATGTGTATGGAGAATAACTCTTCTTGTTTTCCCCTGCATTCACTCATTCACATACTCTCACATTGTAATACTAGAAGGGTGTAAAGAACACCAGACATGGGGTCATATGACTTAGGTTTGAGCCCAAGTTCTGATAACTACTGGCATCAGATACCTACTAGTCACTTGACTCATGTGATCCTGGGCAAGTCACTTAACCTTATTTTATCTGAAAGATTGGCACCATCATTATTATCACATTAGCTTGCACTGCTTACATTACATTCTTTTCTAATGGGAGGAAATATTTTTTATGCCTTAAAACACATTATATCATTATTGGTCGTCTCTGTCTAAGGGAAAATGATGCCACTAGTATATTCTTGTTGTTCGTCAGTCATGTTTAGTCATTGTGTTCAACTCTTCATAACCTCATTTGGGGTTTTCTTGGCAGAGATACTGGAGTAATTTTCCATTTCCTTCTCCAGCTCATTTTACAGATGAGTAAACTGAGGCAAACAGGATTAAGTGACTTGCCCAGGGTCACACAGTGAGTAAGTGTCTGAGGCTGGATTTGAACATGTGAAGATGAGTCTTCCTGACTCCAGGAGATCTATCCACTGTGCTAGTGGATAGCTGCCCAGTAGCAGACAATTGGGTAATCTTTCAGTCATAGAGTAGTTTCTACTGTTTCCCCATGACAAGAAAATCCCAAGCCATGGGAAAGCTATGTTGGTAGATGCTATGGGGAGAGAATTAGCCTATCCAAAATACAAATAAAACTATTTTCTATTTGCAGCACAATATAAACTTTATGAGTGTAATAACTTTTCTCAAATCACGATTTTGAGTAAATCTGAAATTATCTTGACTATTCAACACTTAAGAATGCATTTTTTTTGGGGGGGGGGTCTGGTCATAATATAGGAATTGAATTTATATTTCACTGGTAGAAGAAACTTCCGGTGAGGAAAACTCCTTCTAACAATGCAAATCAATCCTTTCTCTGAAAAAAAACAAGAGACTTAGAGAGTTGCTTGTAGTTACTGAAGTAACTTTCTCGGAGTCATATACCCAGGATTTGAGAGGCCAAAATTGAACCCAGATCTTTCTGGCATTAAGGTTAACTTTCTGTATGATATTCCATACTGCCTCTCAGTCCGCACATAACATACTTATGTAGTTGTATTCATAACAATCGATTAATTATATATTCTATATAGATAGAAATGGGCAGCTAGGTGGCACAGTGGATAGATTGCTTGGACTGGATTCAAGAAGACTCATCTTCACATGTTCAAATCCAGCCTCACATACTTACTAGCTATATGACCCTGGCAAGTCATTTAACCCTGTTTGTCTTAGTTTCCTCATCTGTAAAATATGCTAGCAAAGGAAATGGCGAGCCACTCCAGGATCTGTGCCAAGAAAACCCCGAATAGGGTCATGAAAAGGCAGATATAACTGAGACAAGTGAACAAGCACAACAATGTATTATTGGGATCACTTTCCCTCAGGCACAGAGAAAACCAATAATGACGTAATGTGTTTTAAGGTTTACAAAATGCTTCCTCCCATTAGAAAAGTATGTGAGGTAAGTTGTGTGAGCTAATATGATAATGATGGTGCCTTTCTTACAGATAAGTCAGACATGACTGAACAGTAAATATAGATGAAAGAGAAAAATAATTAGGAAGAGGCTCACAAAACAAATGGAATGAAATCATGAAGTGGGGAGAATAGTATAATTATGCAAAGAACCTTAGTACTTCACTTGAAACAAAAACAACTGAGTCCAAGATAGAGGTGGGGTCAGAGGATAGCCTGCAGCTTTAGCCATACCACAAGATGATTCAGTCTGTCAACAAGACTTAATTCAGAATTTCTATGTCAGGCTGTCTGATCTTCATCCCTATGAGGGTTGGAGATGGAGAACACACACATTGGTGATTGTACCTTGTAGATAATGTGGAGGCATAAGAGGGATCATAAGAAGAGGCACATCTGTCAGTAAGTCAATAAACAGTTACTGAGCATCCACTATATCCTAGACACCATGCTAAACATGGGGAATACAAAGAAAGGCAAAAGATAGCCTTCGCTCTCAAAGAGCTCAGTTTATTGTGGATGGCAGTCACCAAGGGAGGATATTCATTACTGGTCATTACTACCCAGGGCACAGTGCTCCATTCCTTCTGGGCTACCTACAACTAAGATTCTTTCCCATATCAGCATTATTAATGCTATTAGAAACTTTGACCTGACTATAGGCAATACATGCCAAAACATATTTACTTTTTATGAGATTAAATAAGCCATGTTGTAGGCTCATTACCCTGAAACCTCACCTACTGACCTAGTATTGTAAATATTTGCCTACTGTGAATAAGAGAGTCAGTTTTAGTCTTATATCATCTAATGTAAGATTTTGAAGTGTTATTTAATAAGCTCTTGTTTGTTATCCAAGAAGCAGTCTTTCTTTGAGAAATGACAGGAGACCAAGGGAAGATGTATAGCCCATATGATACTACCTCGATATAGGAGATCAGGGGCATGTCCTTTCTGTTTATCCTAGGTCATAGAATTTCAGAACTTTAAATACCTTAGGGGTCAAATAGTATAAGCCTTTCATTATTTCTTTTCTTGGTGTTGCTCATGGTGCTGAATTTTCAGTTTGTGTTTTCAAAAGTATTAGGTATTCCTGAAGGTGTCATACTGGTAGAAGGCTTGATGGCTGCCATTCGGAAGGAGGGGCTCAACAGATCCAGTGATCATTATACAGAAATACTCAAAATACCTAGAATATACATGGAAGATCATAGTCTAGGCAATTTGTTTCTAGCTTTTTTTTTGATAGTACTTCAGTGTTTTTAGGAAATGCATTTTTCAGTGTTTTGGTTGCACTTGGCCTGCTGAAATGAAAAATGAAGAAGGAAAAGTTCCAGAGATTCTTGGAAAATTGAAAAAAATGTAGGTCAGGATAGGTAAAGGTGAGCTGTACAGGGTATTTAGCCATCAGTAGGGGAGAATGATTGCTTTAGATTAGTGGTAAATGCAAGCTTAAGAGAAAAGAAAATCTATTTTCAGTGTAAGCATGTGTACCTCAGAAACTGGCAAATGCTGAATAAATCAGGACTTGATTTATGTTTTGCTCATTGTCTAGACTGAAGAAAGTGATGGAGAAAATGTTAATAATATAGATTAAACATAAAAACGGATCAACGTAGGGTGACATTTTGGAAAGGTTAAAGTGCTATATAAATGATATCTCACTGTATGACTCTAGGCAAGTCATTTAACCTCTATAGGTCTTACCTTCCTCTTCAGGTATAGATACCATCATCCTTCCAGTCATCAGATCCTTTCAGTATCATTCTCAACTGCTTTCTCCCAATCACTCCATATATCTAATTTATTGCCAGGTGTGGTGGCTTCTACCTTCACAAAATTCTTCAATAGATTCCTTTCTCCCTACTCAAACAACTGCGAGTGAAGTGCATATTTTCTTCACTTCATACTCATTCTATTGCAATAGCCTTCTATAAGGAAACCACGTAATCAACACTTTTAAATTGTGATGCAAGAAAAACACTTTTGAGAATCCCTTGGACAGCAAGGAGATTAAATCAGTCAATACTTAAAGAAATTAATTCAGACTCTTCATTGCAAGATCAAATACTGAAGACGAAGCTTAAATACTTTGGTCCTTAATGAGAAGAAGAGACTCATTGGGAAAGACTGAAGGCAAAAGGAAAAGGGGACAGCAGAGGATAATATGGATAGATAAGTGTCATGGAAACCATGAACATGAGCTTGGACAGACTGAGAGATAGTGGAGAGGCTGGCATGCTGTGGTCCATGGGGTCATGAAGAGTTGGCCATGACTGAATGACTGAACAATTGCTGTTTTCCCTGCCTCATCTCTCCTTAGTCTATTACATCCTCCACTCAGATGCTAAAGTTACAGCCATGTCATTCCCTACTCAATAAACTCCTGTGATTCCCTATGACCTCTAGGATCAAAAACAAAATCGTTTTTTTAAAGAATTCAAAACCTGGCAACTTCCTATCTTTGCAGTCTTAATCTCCTCATGACTAGGTTATTACAATTGCTTGTCAGTTGTTTGCCTGCCACAAGTCTCTCCTCACTTCAGTCTATCTTCCAATCACCCACCAAAGTAATTTTTCAAAAGCACAGGTCTGACACTTCACTCCCAATCACATCCAACAGCAAATACAAAATTCTGTTTAGTGCTAAAAGTCCTTTGTTACTCCCACCCCGCCTTACCTTTTGAGTCCTCTTAGACTTACCTTATAATTTATGCCCCATCTATTCCCTGCCCCCCATGCCCACCCCACCCAAATATTCTTCAATCCAGTGATACTGACCTCCTTCATGTTCTTCATACAAGATACTCTCTAAATCTACTCTGGGCATTTTTCACTACCATCTCCCAGGCCTAGGATATTTTCCTCCTTATCTCCACCTCCAGTCTTCTCTGGCTTCCTTCAAAACCCAATTAAAATCCCACCTTCTATAGAAAGTGTTTCCAAACCCTCTTAATTCTAGTGCCTTCTCTCTCTTATTTCCTATTTATCCTGTATTTGACTTGTTTGTATATATTTGTTTGCCTATCATCTGACCTTTAGATTGTGAGTGATTGAGGGCAGGGGCTGGTTTTTCTTTCTTTGTATTCCCAGTGCTTGTCACAGTACCTGGTTTGTTGATAGACTGACTATTCTTATACAGGGTGTCCTCAAAGTCTCAACAGTGGTTTTAAGCTTATTAAAGCTGATTATAGCTTCCCCTATGCCTGGGATGCTTTCCCTTCTTAACGCTTCCTTCAGGATTCCCTTACTTCTACCATCATCAGCATTACTGGCATCATCTTCATCTTTAGCAGCAGCAGTAGGAGTAGAACGTATTTAGAGCTTTAAGGTTTATAAAGTGCTTTACACATATTATCTTGTTTCATCCTCTCTACAACTGTGGGATAGAGGTACTATTATTATCATCCTCATTTTACAGATGAGGAAATTGAGGCAGATAAAGTTTAAACAAACTCATTTCCCAGGGACCAGGGTCATGTAGCTAGGCTTGGTTTGATTTGAATTCAGGTTTTCCTGACTCCAGGCACAGCAGACCATATGCACTGTACCATAGGGCAGCCATAGCAACAATCTTTAAACTGTTTTCTTGAGGACTCAGCTCAGTTCCTACCTCTAAAGGGTCTTTTTCTTGATACCTCCACTCCTTGCATTTAACTTCTATCTACTCTATAGATTTAATATGTACACAGTTCTTTGAAGGTTATCTCTCCCATTAGAAGATGAGCTCCCTGAGGGCAAGGATCGTGTATTTCATCATTCTTTGTATCTCTAGAGGTTAGCACAGTACCTGACACATAGTAAGTACTTAACATATGCATGTTTACTGACTGACTTAGGAAAAGGGAGCTAGTAATAGTATCTATTTTAGATTTGTCATGAGGATCAAATGTGATGATTAATGTCAGTATCAGTTATTAAGCACCTACTGTGTGCTAGGTAGCAGGGACTGAAATCCAAAAATGGTATACTCTCAAGGAGCTTACATTCTCTAAATGTATAGTGCTATGTAGATATGAACCATTCATATTGCAATTATTAAATGGCAACCCAAAAGACAGCTACTGTCATTGAATAGCACTCAAAAGAGATTAGGAAAATGTTTTTTTTTTTGAGATAATGGCTTAAAGGTCAAATAGCTGAAATGGTTGACACATCATAGGGGACATATACAATTTATATTCTTATTCTCTGGCTGTCACTGTTTTTGTCCTTTTTGTATTACCCCTATTCTTGAAAGAATAACCTGAGCTTAGTATAGGCAGTTTAAACCTCTTGGAAGCACAACATTCTTGAGAGAAAAGGAAAAATGGAGGATGTTGAACACGCACACACACACACACACACACACCCCAAAATCGTCTATCAAAAATTCCCTGAGGAAACTGAGACTGTCACCATTGATTCAGAAAGCATGAGTCCCAAAGTCGCTCCTAAATTTAGAACTTGGTTTTCTGTGATATCAGCCAAATCGAACTGCAGCACTGAGTACAGGATAATGATAGTCATGTAGGTTGGGGGAG
This sequence comes from Trichosurus vulpecula, assembly GCF_011100635.1. Taxonomy (NCBI): domain Eukaryota; kingdom Metazoa; phylum Chordata; class Mammalia; order Diprotodontia; family Phalangeridae; genus Trichosurus; species Trichosurus vulpecula. Next base: position 357,806,360 of record NC_050574.1, read on the forward strand.
CTCAGCCAAATTTTCATACTCCCTCAACTCCTAGGCAGGTGAAGGTGAAGAACAGAGATGGAAAAGTGACCTATTGTAAAAAGTGATCTTTAAAAAAAGTTTCTTGTACTCAAATTTTAGGTTGGGCATCAGCTCACCCTTCCAGGCCTCAAAATTCTTGAAAATTAAGAAACTATGTCCCCTGCCCCAACTTCTCATTCAATTATGCATACTTATGATAATTTGTTGATTCATAAACCTTTCCATTCCAAGGTGGTAATGGTGCTAGCATTACATATGGAAGAGCAAGAGAAAAGAGGGGAAAACTGATTGTGGAAATATAGCTGATTCTACTTTTTTTTTTTTACAGCATGTGAATTTTGCTTTTTTACTTTCTCTTTTTTAATTGTAGAACATTGAAAGACTTAAAAATATAGAAGAGTAATGAAGAACACAGAGCAAAAAGCATTGACTGCCAGATCAGTCCCCCAGGTTGATCATAGAACTAGCATATTATGGTACCTATGCTGACTTAGTTGCACCCCAGAGCAGGGGAAGGACTATTAATATCACTGTGTCAGTTCCTCAGGCATTAGTAAATGCAATATGGCTCAATTACAAAATGAACTATAGCTATATTAACTCTTGCCAAACTAAACCTCACTTGGTCTCTCCACAGTGTGTACCAATGTTGAACTCCAAATAATAACCTATTTACACTAAAAGAATCCAGAGGCCTTTAAATAAACACTAACAGAAACTATCTGCAGCCTCCACAGCACTTGGTTATGTCATATACTGGGGTTATGGAGATCCAACAGATGTTTGATGCCTGGGAAAGTATTAAATTATATAACATGTTTTTCAAGGGATAAGGAGAAAGCGGTGGGGAGCACTGAGTGAAGAGGAGCTTGGTTCTGTAGGAATTCCCTGTACCCATACATGGCACTCAGAATTCTACCACCCAATTGTCCTCTTTTATAGATTGAATAAAGAGTCTCTCCTCTGCTTCTCATACCAGAGTGGTAGAGAGGCTAGCATAGGGTCTGTACCTATGATTTCATTGATACAGGAAACTCCCACAAGAAGAGAACCCCTTTATCAGCACCTTCTTTGTAACTTAAGAATATTAGAAAGTTGCCAGAGGTGGATAGGATCATAAATTCATAGCTTTGCATTACCTCAGAGTGTCTCATTTTACAAGTGAAAAAAGTGAGGCCTGAGTGGTTGTGATTTGTTCAAGGTCACACAGGAAGCAAATCTCGTGGGGAACTTGTGGCCTCGAGGCCACATGTGGCCCTCTAGGCTCTCAAGTAAGGCCCTTTGAATGAATCCAACCTTCACAGAACAAATCCTCTTACTAAAAGTATTTGTTCTATAAAACTTGGACTCAGTCAAAAGGCTCTACTTCAGGACCTAGAAGACCACCTGTGGCCTCCAGGCCTTGGGTTCCCCACTGCTAGATTAAACAGAGATGGAGTCATATTTGGAAAAGGGATTTACCAAATCTCCACACTGGAAATTCTAGATGTTGTTGATTTTGCATTGGTTTCTTAAAAAAAAAATACTCAAATTTTAGATAGGGCATCAACTCACCCTTCCTTGCCCTTTGGCCTTCTTTTCATCTATTCCTCTTAGATCAATTGCCCAAATACTCCTTTGGGGTTTTTACTTGTGCCATTTCAAAGGGCGTCCTTTCTCTTAAACATCTGCTTCCTTTGGTGGCCCCTGTTCACTCCCAGACAATCCCTTTTAAATTTGCATATTTATTTTCTTAAGCTTTTCTATGATAACCTCCTATACCTGGGTCACAATTGTGCAGACATTGTAAATTATTTTAAGCTCCAAGGGCCTAGATTCTGGAAAAGAAAAAAAAAGACTTGAATCTTGGATTATGCCATTAAACAAATGACATAAATAATAATCCTTAATAATAACAAAAGCAGGACCAAGATCTCCTGAGGAGAGCATTAAACTTTATGAACAAATACTTATCAGAAGAGTGAAGAATGACATTTCTTTAAAATAATAATGTTTGGTGTGTATGGGGGAGGGCAGAGGAAACTTTTTCTCTATTGATAAAAAATGAAACAAGTTATGAAACAGATATCCCAAACTCTGCAGTGTACTGCAACACCCAGTTGTTTGTGGAAAAGGGAATAACTGCCTCAAGCTATGGTGAATGATATTCCAGATCAATCTTTTAATTGCTCAAGAAGTTTAGGAAATAGCCTAAAATATCATGCTAAAATTAGGTCTGCCTTTCCCACTCTCCTTGAAAAAAGTCACATCCATAGAAGTGACAATTTAACTGAGTAGGGATTTGAAGGTCAAAAGGAAAATGTTCAAAGTGTAAAGAATCTAGTAAGGTTAACTTGGTCCTTTCTCCTCTATCCCTGCCTCCACAAACAGTCCCCTGGGGCCCCTTTTAGATACCATGAAGGAAAAACAGATTGGCCTCTGGTGTCATGTTTAACCTGATCACTGGCTAACCATTACCTCTCACAGTTGTAGAGCTCACTACCACCTTATTATTCTGTGCTGGAGTCACTGCATGTTTTTTCCCCATTTGTGTAACACAACAGGGAATTTGCTTTCAAAACCACATTAAATATACTTAGGGATTTATATCACTTATTTCCTCTTAAGAAAACTGGGCAGAATGGGCTTATTTAGGGCTAGCTGGCTGTGTGGGAGACATGTCCCCTTTACATTTTAATTCAATAAAAGCTTTAAGTGACTTATAGCTCTGGGCTCTTTGAAATATGAAGCTGGTGACTGGTCTACAGACAAGCATTATTTATTATGATTTAGTGGGTTAACAACTAGACTAGGATTTAAAGCTCCTAGGTTCTAGCTCAGACGCAAACTTACCACATAATTTTGAGAAAGTCACTTTTTCTGTCCATAATCAAGATCCCTGTGTGTAAAGAAATAGCTAGAATCCAACTACTTCCTTCCTTTCCTGAGTTTTACAATGAATTGGACTCCTGACTTAAAAGTTATTGTTTACTATTTAACTTATGAAAATTAGGCAGAAAAAGTAAACAAAAAGTATAATTTCATTTGCAACCTGTATTAATAATTCAGACTTATCTAGGACTTTGAAGGTTTATATAAAACCTAGGTAGCCTAATAATTATTATCATTATTATTTTATTATCATTATTATCGGGCTTGGTTCAGATCAGTGATTTCTTCAATGTAGAGAACTTCTAGTATGAAAATTACATGAAGAAATAAAGATTCAAATCACCAATTATCTGTAAATCTTAAAGAGTTGCCTAAAGATACTGAGATAGTCAATGACTTGCCTATGGTATCAGGTCAGAGGGAACAAATGATCTCAGGTCTTCCTAATGCCACAGCCAGTTTCATTCACTAGGAGGAAGTGAAGTACAGCGGGAAGAACACTGACGTTTGGAGTCACAGAATCTGATTTTACATTTGTTATATAACCTTGAACAAGTTATTTAACTTTACTGTGACTCAATTTCCTCACCTATAAAATGATTATTTACAAATAGAGGACTACTAAGGTCCCTTCTAGCTCTAGATTAATGACCCTATTATTTTTTTTTTTAGTTTTTAGACAATAAACATGAGACTCAGAGAGAATAATTAATTTTCCTAAAACCAGGCAACTAGTAAAAATTAGTGGGAACATTTGAGGAAAATATTATATATTTTGTGTTACTTGTTTCCAAAAGTGTTTTTTGTGCATCTGAATTTTTGAGACAATTGCTTGAAAAACCATGTATCAGAGCAATATTTAACCCTAGATTCCTATATGAATAGGTATTATTGAGGAGTTCATAATTCAGAATCTATTTTATCTTGATAAAAGAGAATAGAAATTGTCCATGTTCTTTTAAAGAATTCGTTAAAATAGTATTCTTATAAGAATTACGAGGGAATGACAATGAAAACAAATTGTAAATTTTCTTGAAAAAAAATGGAGGATGGCCTACCAGAATAAGAATAGGCTTGTCATGGGCATGAAAATCAAATCCTAACTGAATCCTAGCCTGATTATGCAACAGTGGCACTTATCCAACATGCTCCCACCTTCCAACAACACAGATCTTCTGCATTGCCTAAATATATATACATGTATATGTATATGTATACGTATATGTGTGTATAAACACACACCTGTATATTTGTGTCTCTAACCAGAAACAACCATTTATAAGGAACATGTTGTAGAACTGAATACATTAAAAAAGTTTTCTTCAGTAACCATATCATATATACCTATATACCATATAATTTTAGAGTGATGAGAGTAGTTAAGATGTAAAGTCAGAGGAAAAAAAAAAAACAAGATTCTTTTCCTTTACCTTCTCTTATTTTTTCCCTCTTCCTCATTGGTTGTTGAAGCAAAGAGGTATAACTAAGACCTGGTTTCTTCCTGGAATATCTTATGGCAAGAAATCAGGGTTAAATTCAACAAACATTTCAAAAGTGCCTACTATGTATGATGCACTTTTTCTTTGGTTTGTGCACACTTCTGTTCATTAGAACTTTGTTGTTTTATTTTGTTTCACTCTGTGTCTTGGAGTGGAAATTCTCCTCACCAATCGAGAACATGAGGTTTGCAGTTTATAATCTTAGAGAATTACCTTTTGGTACTAAGAAGTTAAGTGATTGATCATGGTGGTGTCATGCACATCAGTCAGGACTTGAACCAAGGTCTTCTTCATGCCAAATTCAACCTTCTACCCATCATGCCATGCTTCCACAGCTAGGTTAAGGGAGATATAAAGATAAATAACTGCTAAAAGAACAATACTAGTGAACATTTATAAGCATCTTATATTTATCATTTCAGTTGGTAAACAATATATTGCTCTTTGTCTTTGAAATATATTTGTGTGCAGTTGGACCATGGCATACATAGGAGTGAGCTCAAAAGTACAATGTTTATCAGTGATATTTGAAGTCTAAGGACATATTGGTGGTAGAGAAAATTAGGCCTAAAACAGAAAAGGTTGATCACTTAGGGGATTTAATCAAGACTTGGCCCTTGGGTAAAATCAATCCCTGATACAATAAATAATATTAAAATCATTAAAGAAGAGAAAGATGTAATTTGTAACTAATGCCAAGGAGAAAAAAAAAAGAAATGAAATCAATATTAGAGTATTAGCAATGGTGGGCATAAAAGTGGTGAAATATTAACATTGATATAAAAAGCAAATAATCCATTGATCACTAGCTTCCAAAAAATAAAGGCAAAGGTAAATTATCTCTGGACAATACATAGCAATGGGGCTGGTATGATTTAAACATAATTGGCAAAAATGTTAAATGAAACAAAACACCAAAGAATTCAGTGACACAATTTTCTTATAGACAAACTTCTAAATAATGAATGTAACATCTTATTTTTTAAAGGTATATTAAAGGCTTTTAACCTCTTATATCCATTTCATGTTGAAAGGAAAAGAGGGTACACAAAGGCAGCAACTATAAAAATAGACTTTTGCTGTAGCTGAGAAAACTGCCGGGGTGGGGGGGGGGAGAGAGAGAGAGAGAGAGAGACAGAGAGAAAGAGAGAGAGACAGAGAGACACAGAGACACAGAGAGACAGAGAGTGACAGAGAGACAAAGAGAGACAGAGAGAGACAGAGACAGAGAGAGAGACAGAGAGAGAGACAGGGACAGAGACGGACAGAGACACAGACTGACAGATACAGAGAGAGACAGAGACAGAGAGGAAGAGAGACAAGAAGACAGAGACACACAGATACAGAGACAAAAACAGAGACAGAAACTGACAGAGACAAAATCAGAGACACAGAGAGACTGAGACAAAGAGAGAGATGTGGAGAGACAGAGATAGAGGTTTGTATCTATTGGAATTAATCTTAGCAACTTTGTATAATGAAGAAAAGCCAGCATTTCTGAATTCTTTTCTTCTTTTTCCCTCCTCATTTCAATTAATTATCTAGCAGCACAATCAACTTAGCAGGCTGCCTTTAGAAATCCCTTCTCCGCGGAGCTGTACCACAAAACACACAGTTTAACTAGATGATTTTATTAGGATGCAATTAACACTTAGATCCCAAAAAAGCAACTAATCCATCTTTTTATTTAGCTCAAGCCAGGAAGCACTGCATAAAGCTTCCACAGTGAGATTTCTGATGCTCAGTGGAGCTCTGGCAGCTAGTGTCCTTTTGTAACAAGAAATTCCAGTGTTCTAGGGCATATTTACATCCTCATATCTTTGTGAAGGAATATTTCACTGATATTGTAAATTTCCAATATTTTTGTCAAATGATCTAAGCAATCTGTAGGCATATTACCTCAAACCAGAGGAGTCTCAAAAGCATAACAAGGTTATAAGATGGAGAGTAAGATAGTGAGTGTACTTCATAAGCCAATTTGATGTGTTCTTATTAGGATTAGTGAAGGAATTTCTATTGTCAGAAAAATGTATCTTATTTAGAAGATTCAAGGCAAACAATTTAGGATTTGTGTCTACAAATTTTAAATTAGGAAGTATGTATAAATTATATATTTAGGATATTCACACACACCTACTACACTAATGAAAGTAGCAATTGTATATGGATCATTCTTAATGTAAGGGTAGCTATGTTATTAAGTGTGTCCATGCATATGCTTATGCAGATATCACCAAACTTGAAAACAGAATGAGATTATCTGCAGTTCATTAGTCCAATCCATAAATGAAGGGAATCCCCACTATAATATACTTCAAAAGCAGCTGTGAATCTTCTACTTGGCAACCTCCCAGAACATAGAACCCCGGACTTCTTGAATCAGCCCATTCCTCTTTCAGACAGCAATAAGTTTGAGGAATATTTCCTGGCCAGATCTCTTTTCAACTCCCATCTGACACTCCAAGTTCTGTCCCTTGGGGTCAAAGAGAACAAATATAATCCTCCCCTTCAAATCCTTGAAGATAGCTAACATACCCTCTCTTAGTCTTTTCTTCTTCAGGCTAAACATGCCTGCTTCCTTCAACTGGTCCTCATATGACATGGAGTCAAGGCCCTTCACTAATGTGGTTCTCCTTTGGATACGCTCCAGCTTATCTATATTCGTTGTAAACTGTGGTATCTAGACCTGAACATAATACTCCAGATATGTTTCAAGCAGGGGTATGGCCAGAGCAGAGTATGGTGGGACCATCACCTCCATATTTCTGGAAAATAACTCTCATTAATTCAGCCCAAAAATTATATTAATGTTATACACACATATGTGTATTTAAATGTGTATGTCCATATACAATGCATATATATTTGTATACCATGCATATATGTACACGTCTATGTTATATATACATAAATGCTAATTGATTAATAGATTGTAAACTCCTTGAGGACAGTGACTAACTTTTGCCTCTTTTTGTATACTCAGCACTTAGCATTGTGCTGGACATATAGTAGGCATTTAATAAGTATATGTTGACTGATTGATAAGCATATAATATAGATTCATATTTATTTGGTTGGTAAATGTTGGAGAAAGGAGAGAAGAAATTAAAATTGAGTCATATCACTGAGTATATTCATACATTTTGTCACTCTCTTTTCATTAGTTTTTCCTCAGGAAAAAAATGTAAATTCATTTATTGAAGTCAGTTGTTTATATTCACTTCCAATAGGGAAATCAGAAATAGCAAAAGAAACTAAAAATGGCAATAGGGTACCATGGGCACATGCAGATAGGGCTGAAATCTATTTTTTTGGCTAAACAAAATTTTTCACAATCTCTTGACATTCTTTTAAAAAAAGATTACTATTATCTCATGATCACTCCTTTAAGGAAATTGGGGCATGGTACATCCCTCCTCGAAAGTTTATTTCTTAAAGTATAAGAAAGATATTTTCCCCCCCAAACTGTCTTACCTATGTACATGGATAACAAAAGCAAGATAGAGTTACAGATACAAATAGAGAAAGACATATGAGATACATAGATACAGGGACAGATGAAGAGATAGATATTGATAGAACCAAAGACAGAGATATAACCAAACTTGTGCATTTGGAAATCTGTATTGTTTCAACATCAGCACCAGAAGCACAATGACAGAAGGGCACAGTAAACAGGGTACTAGACCTGGAATCACAAAGACCTGAGTACAGATTTGACTCTTAAACACGTACTAGCTATGTGATCCTGGGCAAATCACTTGAGCTCTATCTGTCTCAGTTTCCTCAAGTGTAAAATGTGGATACTAAGAATATCGACCTCACGGCACAATAAAATGAGGTAACAATTGTAAAGGGCTCAGCACAGTGACTGGCACATAGCTGGCACTTAATGAAAGCTTATTTAAAAATAAAAGAGTAGGTGTTTGTTTTTACTACCTTTTCTACCTTTAAAAATTTTATTTTATTTTATTTTCAGTTAACATAATCTATCCCCCACCCCCCCACTGCCCTGAATACAATGGGAAAAAAAGGAAAGAAAAAGAAAGGCAAAACCCTTCAGACAAATGTACAGTTAAGCAAAGCAAATCCCCACATTGGTCACATCCATAAAAATTGTTTCATTCTGAACCCTGTATCCATCACTTCCCTCAAGAGATTGGTAACATATTTCATCATGGGTCCTATGATTGTAGTTTCTAAGTCTTTCAAAGTTCTTATATTATCAGTGTTGATATTTATGGATAAATTATTCACTTCACTCTGCATCAATTCATACAAGATTTCCTACATTTCTTTGAAACTGTCCTTTTCATTACTTCTTTCAGCATAATAGTATTATATTATGTTACATTCAAATGTTGTAATTTTTCAACCATTCCCCAAATGATGGGGAAAAAATGCCCCTTACCTCAAGGAACATGCATTCTAATCAATGAGACAAAGTGTAAATAACTCAATACATATAAGATACATACAAAAAAGCTGGAAGGTCATCTAAGGTGAAGGGGATGTGGGATTAGTAGTCTCAAGATGAATGCCCATTTGTCAGATAGGTCATTGTGGGTATTACGTTCATGAATGGGTTAACAGATGGTCTCTGAGGTCTCTTCCAACTCTCAAATCCTGTGATTCTATAACTTGCTTTCACGAAGGTTTATCATTTTAGCTTTGGAAACCTTCCTTAACACTTGCCATCATTTGTGAAATTATGCCTGTTAGACCCTTTACACATCAACTTATTTAGATTTTAACTTTTAAGGAAGAAATTGGTATCTTCCTCTTTTAAAAATATTAAAACAATCTCCAATGTCAGCAAGTTTGGAGGCAGGTGTTTCAGAGACAGAAGAGGTTAACAAAGCTATCTATTTTCCACTTTAGAAAAAAAAAACAGTCCTGAAAGGAAAGTCATTCTGGCTAGTACAAATGAGTTAGTCTCATCTCTCTGACAGAACAAAAAAAAAACTCATGAATTTTTCCCTAAGGAAAAATATCCATTTTCAGAATTTGAGTATGGACAAGAGTAGGGTCATTGCTTGTATTTCATTTTCTAAGAGAACCAACGACATAATGGGGTGATGTCTTACCTTACCTGTGAATTAGATTTAAGTGAAGCAGAGTTGTACAGAGTTGTCAGCCTCAGACTCTTTTGCTGAGTAATCCAAGTCCAGTGGCAAGACAGAAATCAAGATGACTGTCAATGGCTTGGGATGCAGTGGATGACCTTGGCATGTCTGATGTCTGACCAAGCTCTCACCATTCCACAGTACCTACTTCAGCTGCCTTCATGGCCGTTAGAACAAATTGTTTTCATCCATTCATTCCACCAGGGGAAGTCTTTACTTGCTTGGGGTAGACATCCCTTTAACTCACTGATGAGTTTGAGTCCTGTTGGTTACCCTCAACCTGATTTAGCCTTTCTGTCAACATGGTTTTACCACGGTGTGGCTGCTTTGCTGGTTACAGCTTCTTGGAGCCACAAGTGAGAGTTTGGTGAAAGGTGGTCACCAAAGGTAGGTAAGCAGACCTGAAAAGGGCTCAGAAAGCCCTCAAACCAGAGGTGCTGTCCTCCATGAATAAATAAATAAATTTCCATTAATTCATCCCAATGTATCTATTTTCAGAATCTTAGTATGAGAAAAAATAGGGTCATGCTCATCCAGGCAAACAGTTCAAAAGGACACTGACTGACTTTCACCAAAAAATGAAAGTCACGAAAGAAGCATTCAGCTCCTTGTGGAGCCAAAGAAACGTTGGTCTTAAGCTTTCTCCCAGAATACTGTGAAGATTATTTACTACTGTCAGACAAAGGGCAACCATGAAACAATCTTAAGTTATAGTCAACTGAATAACTATCCTTTTGAATCTAGATTCTAAGAGGAAGATAACAAATGAACAAGACCTTCTGATATTTCCCTTGGGATATTTGATGGTTTACCACTTTTATAATGGGTAGGCCAGGGTAGCATTAAGAACCAAAATATATAGATGTCGAAAGAGTGCGGGGGGGAGGAATGGGGAAGGAGAGAGTGAATACGTGGAATATGGCCGATGGGAGCTGTTCATATTCTGAAGATGAAAATCCCATGTAGGTCCTCTATGAAAGATTAGTCCTGGAAGAGACCTAAAAATCACCTAATCCAAGGACTCTTCACTTGGCATCTATGGACTTCAAAACCATTTTTCATATCTGTATTTAAATGTAAATTTTTTTATTATATTTTATGGATTAAAAAATCATTATTCTGAAAAGGAGTCTATAGGTTTCACCAGAATGCCAAAGGGACTGAGGATAAACTCAAACATAGTTTAAGAACTCCTAGTATAGACCATTTTACAAATGAGCAAATTGATGTTCAGAGTGGTTGAGTAATTTGCCCCTTGTTATACAATTAAAATGTGGCAAATGGGTGTCTTGCACACTAATCTCCACTCCTTTTTTGTGTGATATTGTGCTTTCTCTCATAACTAGTGAATTTTTCACCTGTTTCTGATTTATGTCCAGAAATGGCTGCCCTCAAACCATAGAGGCTTGGAGTTGTGTTCCCCAGGGGTTCTAGGAATTATAAGGATGCCCATCCATCTGAGCAGGTTAGATTCTAAAATGTCAGTATTGTCCCTCTGTGCCAGAACATCAACTACATGCTTGCAACCTAGCATTTTCCTCTCAGATAGCCTGGGAGAGATTTCAGGCCATGTGCTTTCTAATGCTGTCCATAAACCACAAAACCTCTTTGGAGTCATTTAAGCTTGAACCAAGAAGCAGCTGCCACCAAAAGATTTTCCAAAGTAATGAAAAGATAGGCAAATGAGCCATATTTATATATTTTTTTTATTTCTCACAAAACAAAGGGCCTTCATGTTTACCAATTTTGTTTTTAAAACCTTTTAGAACCATAGTGAGGAATTTTCCTCACTGTTTAATTACTACTTCTCAATCAGTAAAGACTAACATTTCTTCCCTCTATTCCTTTAACGAATACAGTGCAGAAAAAAATATTTAATTCTTTGAGAAGAGGAAAAGTTGATGGAAGCAGATCATCTCTTACTCAAGTCCCTTGTTTCTGAAATCTTCCTGCTCTCTCTGAGGCTGATGAAACCTTGGTGGGTTGATTTTGGGCAATGACATTATATTTGTCTTGTTTATTTTCTTTACCATTAAGCTTCTGCCTTGTGGATAATATCAGTTGAAGCTTCTTTGATGACCAGTAATATTTATTTCTATTTGGTTCCATTATCTCAACATGTTTATTCCTTTTGGGAAAATTCAGTGTCAACGAGTTTCCCTAACAGCAATACAAGGTTTTGGGAGCAAAATGAGGAACAGAAAAATCATATCCCCCAGGCCCAATTGAAGTTTGTGCTTCATGGGGCTATTTAAAGCAGATTAATTAAAACAGCCTAATCTTGTCAGTTCTTTTTACCTGTGTGTTTAGTTTTTCCAAGTTACTTATAGACTCTTACTCCTGTGTCTAGTGCACCTATGCTGTTATCCTTTCTCTTAGAGACTTCATACCCCTTTGTCCTTTCTTAACAAGGAATATGGAACTGTGTAACAGAGCAATAAATTTGAAGTCAGAGGATCTGGGTTTGAATCCTAGCTATGCTTATCTCCTGTGTGATTTTGGATAAGTCACTCAATCTCTCTGGGGATTCATTGCCTCATCTATAAAACAAAGAGTTTAGACTGAGTAACTTCTAAAGGCTCCTCTAGTTTTTATCTCTGATCTCACTGTTGTTATTAGAACTGTGTTTATGCCCCTTGGAGATATAGAAACTCAGTCCCCTTCTAGTACACAAGATACCAGGAACTCCAAGCTTATGACCTGATTAACATGTTGAAATTTTACATGAACTACAAAAACAAACAAACAATCAAACAAAACAACAAAAACCCCACAATTGAGCTAGAAAGTTTTGCTAATACTTAAGGGTTTCACTGCCCATTCACAATTCTCCAGCTAGACTATTTTAGATACACTTATTTCCAAAGGCTAGGAATATATATTTTTATTCGACAAAATTTATTCATACATTTCTAGTATAGACAGTATAGGTTACTATTTGCACTGTCATAGTGTAAAAAAGGAAATTGTAAAGTCTTTTTGGGCAAAGAAACAAACCTTTAAGAGAAACAAAAGGGGGTGTGTGTCTTGGACAGTACTGGGCAGACTGTAGACCCCACTTTTTTCTCTTAATAAAGGTTGGTTTCTTTACCCAGAAAGGTTTCACAGTTTCTTTTTTCAATAGGAAGTCCTCACAAATGAACTTGGACTTTTGAAAAACACTGAAAAAAGAATCAACAAAATTTGCTACCGATTAAATGCAGGAGGAGAAGGAAGACTAAAAGAAACCACTGAGATTTTCCACTTGGTTTATTATAACAACACTGATTCCATTAACAGAAAGGGAAGTAGAGGCAAATTTGTGGAATTAATGCATTCAGATCAAAAACATTTCCAATTCGATGTATCATCACAACATCCATCTTAAAATCCCCAATTTTGTTCATGGCTCAACTTAGCTGCTACCTCCTAACGGAAATGTTTCTTGATCTATCTAGTTTTTACTGTTCTCTCCTCCCATAAAAAAAGTTATCTTACATATACTCTCGTGATAGTGTTTTATCTCCCTGGTAGAACATAAGCTCTTTGCTGGCAAGGATGTTTTTTTTTTCCCTCTTTCGCTTGTATCCAGTTGTAAATATAGTTTGTTGCACTGAGTAGTTGATTAATACATGGATGTCAAATAAAAAAAATGAATGAATCATGTATTTATTGATGGATGAAATATTAAAGTCTGCATATGCAAGACAATAATAGCATCATTGTTTGAATATATGGAGAGCTTTATACATAGTTATGTAGAGTTATAAATAATTTATATCGCTAATGACTAGAGCAATTATCTGACCCAAAGGGTATGTGATCAACCAACAAGAAGATGGAATATAATGACATAAACAACCATCCCTATGATAGCCAATCATGGGTCTTGTTTCCAACTCAATCACACATGCTCTTATCCTCCAATGTTCTCCATGCCCAGTTTACTCCCATCTCTGTGCAAGCCCCCAGACTCTCTACTTCTGAACCTAGCTTGGGCTCTTCAGGGCAGATACTATAACAGCATCTGGATAGGTATGGTTGAGAACTATGCCTCACATACATCCATCATTTTCCCCCACTCATGATGACCTCATGTCTGTGGCAGGCTCTACTTTCCACATCAATGTTTTTTGAGATGATAAAGTGAGTCTCACAGAATGAGTAAGTCCAAATGGATTGTGATCTGCAGTTTTCTTACTATATTATCTTTTCTCCAAAAGCAACTTTTCCCACAAACTCCTTTACCACCATCTTTTCTGTTATCTAGTTTCATAAGCATGACATCATCCTTATATCCCTCAGCTCACATATGTAATCAGTTGACAAATTTTGTCCTTCCCATAGCTATAATATCTCTTCACTCTCTCCTTGTACAGTCAGAATCCACAGTCAGATTCTTACCTCTCATCTTGATTTTTGCAAAGGCCATCTACTTGGTCTCCCTGCCTTAAGTCCCTCCTTTATCTAATCAATCCTCCACCCAGCTGTCAAAGAGATTTCCTTGAAGTGGAGGTCTGACCATTCCTCTCCCCAACTCAATAAACTCCAGTGGCCCTCCAACTGACTCTAGGAAAAATATTATTTTATCTTTATTTTTTCTTTTATTTTTGTGATATATTAATACATATTAGTAGAGTATCGCATGCATATGATTTGTAAATAGGTGAATGTATGCATATTAGGTGTGTATCTCAGTTGTCATTTTTTTCATTGATAGAGACATAGGATCAAAAAAGGTTGAGAGCACTGGCTTAGGGGCCAAAGGACATACTCTTTAGGCCCCTTTAGGACCTACATTTTAGCATATTGTACATAGTTGGAAGAACATTGCAAACTGTTTTATACTTTATTAAGCATATGGTGTTTGACAAATACTAAATGACAATAATTGGTATTCTTCTATAATTTTTAGAATAGCGTTGGGTTTGCCTTCAAAGGAACAGCTTCCAGTTTCCTGGATTTATAATGTCATCATATCATACAACCTATCTTGTATTTCCAATATTCTGTGTATTATATTCCTATATTCCTATATTGTATTCTCAGTAAGCACACAAAGCAAATTCCCAATTTACCTAGAAGTATCAGGAGCAAGTGTCCAGGTCCCTCTCCAGCCCAGATCAAGCTACATTCTTTCCCCCATGTAATAGTATTTTATTTTTTTCCAATTACGTTTAGAGATAGTTTTCAACATTCATTTTTATAAGATTTTGAGTTCCAAATTTCTCTCCCTTCTTCCCTTCTTCCCTTCCCCCTCCTCCTTCTCCCCTTTTCCAAGACAGGAAGCAATCTGATATAGGTTAGATATGTACAATTATATTAAATATATTCCCACATTAGTCATTACAAAAGGATCAGAATAGAAGGGAAAAACCAAAAGAAAGATAAAAAACAAAACTAAAGTGAAAATAGTGTGCTTTTATCTGCATTCAGACTCTATAGTTCTTTCTCTGTATGTGGATAACATTTTCCATCATGAGTCTTTTGGAATTGTCTTGGGTCATTGTATTGCAGAGAAGAGCTAAGTCTGTCATAGTTGATTGTTACACAATGTTGCTGTTACTGTGTACAATGTTTTCCTGGTTCTACTCACTTCACTGGGCATCAGTTCATGTAAGTCTTCCCAGGTTTTTCTGAAATCTGCCTGCTCATCATTTCTCACAGCACAATAGTATTCCATTACATTCATATATCATAATTAGTTCAGCCATTTCCCAATTGATGGGCAACCCCACAATCTCCAATTCTTTGCCTCCACAAAAAGAGCTTCTGTAAGTATTTTTGTACATGTGGGTCCTTTCCTCTTTGCCATCTCTTTGGGAGACAGACCTAGTACTGATATTAATGGATCAAAGGGTATGCATAGTTTTCTAGACCTTAGAGCAAAGTTCCAAATTTCTCTCCAGGATGGTTGGATCAGTTCACAGCTCCACCAACAGTGTGTTAGTGTCCCAATTTTCCCACATCCCTTCCAACACTTATCATTTTTCTTTTCTGTCACATTAACCAATTTGATAGTTGTGAGGTGGTACCTTAGAGTTCTTTTAATTTGTATTTCTCTAATCAATAATGATTTAGATCATTTTTTCATATGACTATAGAAAGCTTTAATTTCTTCCTCTGAAAACTGCCTGTTCATATCCTTTGACCATTTATCAATTGGGGAATGATTTGTATTCTTAGAAATTTGACTCCGTTCTCTACTTTACACTGACTGTAAAAAAATGTTTCTCAACTTTCTGCTTTCTTTCTAATCTTGGTTTCATCTTTTTTGTTTTTACAAAACCTTTTTAACATAATGTAATCAAAATTATCCACTTTGTATTTCATATTGTTCCTCTATCTTTTGTTTGGTCATACATTCTTCCCTTCTCCATAGATCTGACAGGTAAACTATTCCTTAAATCATGTATCCATTTTAACCTTATCTTGATATAGGGTGCAAGATGTTGGTCTATGCCTAGTTTCTGCCATACTATTTTCCTTTTTCCCAGCAGTTTTTGTAATATAGTGAGTTCTTATTGAAGAAGCTGAAGTCTTTAGATTTACAAACAGTAGATTAGTATAATCATTTACTACTATCTTGTGTACCTAACTTATTCCAGTGATTTGTGTCTTTATTTCTTGGGCAGTACCAAATACATTTGATGATTGCTGCTTTGTAATATAGTTTTAGATCTGGTATAGTAAGGCCACCTTCTTCTACATTTTTTTTCATTAATTTCCTTGATATTTTTTACATTTTATTTTTCCAGATAAATTTTGTTATTTTTTTCCAATCCCTCTAAATTAGTTTTTGGTAGTTTGTTTAGTATGGCACTGAATAAGTAAAATAATTTAGATAGAAGTGTCATTTTTTATTTTATTAACTTGGCATACTCTTGAGCAATTGACATTTTTCCAATTGCTGAAATGTGACTTTATTTGTCTGAAAAGTGTTTTGTAATGGTGTTCATATAGTTCCTTGGTTTGTCTTGGCAGACAGACTCCCAAATATTTTATATTGTCTATGGTTATTTTAAATGGAATTTCTCTTGCTATCTTTTGCTTCTGAGCTTTATTGGTAATATGTGTGTGTGTGTGTGTGTGTGTGTGTGTGTGTGTGTATATATATACATATACATTTGTGTGTGTATACATATATATATATATATATATATATATATATATATATATATATATGCGCTGATTTATGTGGGTTTATTTTTTATCCTACAACTGTGCTACAGTTGTTAATTGTTTCAAGTAGTTTTTAGTTGGTTCTCTAGGATACTCTAAGTATACCATCATATCATCTGCAAAGAGTTTTTTTCCTCATTGCCTATTCTATTTCCTTCAATTTCTTTTTCTTCTCTTACTGTTAAAGCTAACATTTCTAGTACAATTTTGAATAATAGTTTTCATAATGGGCATCCTTGTTTCACTCCTCATCTCATCAGTAAAACTTCTAGTTTGCTAATGGTTTTATATAGATACTACTGATCATTTTAAGGAAAATTCTAGTGTTATTAATAGTAATAGGTGATGTATTTTATCAAAAGCTTTTTCTGCATATATTGAGATAATTATATGTTTAGTTTTGTTATTGATATGGTTAATTATGCTGATAGTTTTTCTAATATTGAACCAGCCCTACATTCTTGGTAGGAATCCCACTTGGTCATAGTATATTATCCTCGTGTTAAATTGCTATAATTTCTTTGCTAATATTTTATTGAAAATTATTGCACCAATATTCACCAGGGAAATTTTCTTTCTCTCTTTTGGCTCTTCCTGGTTTAGGTGTTTAAGCTGTATTCTTAATAAATTCCTAGAAATAAATTCTCTGGGAGTCAGTATCCTCAACTCGGCTACATACCCAAGGCCCAGGGCTAATAGAAGTACACACAAAGAATTATCAAAGGCTTCAACAGATGGAGATGACATCTGCAGGCAAGAACGGCTTGAAGGCTTCAAAGTAAATTCATCTTAATGGCTATATTCATGTGATAAACAGCCTCTACACAGCTGACCTTTTAGTATCTAACACTGGCTTCATTTTCCCAGTAATTATATTAGTTTCTTTGGACATTATACCTTTAGGTTTTGTATTATCTCAGTTGAATCTTCTTGGTCTGACTAAGTCTGGAATAAGACTCTACCTTGTTCCAAATTGTTGGTATTCTCTTAGCTATTGCATGAAAACTACTCCATGATCTTTCTATCAATGGTCTGAGAAACTAGATGTATGATATCTGAGAGAGGAAATTCTCAGAGATCCTTTTAAATGCAGTTATACCTTGAATGAAGCTTTAATATGCTTTTGAAGTTATACCCAATTTCCCCTTTCTTCACCCTTTTGCTCTCTTGGTGACAATAACCACCCAACCCCAACACCTTCATCCCCAATGCACTACTCCAAGGTACTATTGGTGAAACTATCTGACCTAGTGGTACCACCATGGGTTAAAGATAAGGCTGTAAATGTGTCAAGTTTGCTGTGGAATATTTCAACATTCAATTTCAGAAATATTTATTAAATGCTTAACATTTGCAAAAAAGGGAGGGAGGAGGTAACATGTTGACATGGAATAGAGTGCTAGGGTTGTGGTCAGAAACATCTAGGTTCAAATTCAAATTTGTATATTTATTAGTTATGTGACTCTATAGAATATTCTAACCTTAGATAATGACCTAGGATATGTGTTTCTGTGTATGTATATGTGTATATAACATACACATGTATATACATATTTATATGTGTATACTGTGTGTGTTTTGTACATTTGTGTTTGTGTGAGTGGGCTTTTTCTTTGTGTGTGTGTGTGTGTGTGTGTGTGTGTGTGTATGTGTGTGTGTATGTGTGTGTGTGCATGTGTAGGCAGGGGCTAAGATCAATCAGGGAGTTTCCCATAGCTAAAGAAAATCAGATATCCACTGCTTTGCATAATCTAGGCCAGGAGTAGAGAACCTACGGCCCCAAGGCCTTTGGATTTATTCTTTGAAGTTTGGTTTCAGTCAAAAGGCTACACTTGAAGATCTAGAGGGCCACCTGTGGTCTCGAGGACACAGGTTCTCCACCCCTGACATAGGCTTTAGAGATCCAAAGACAATGACAACACTAAGAAGCAAGTCTTGCTCTCAAGGACCTTATGTTCTGCTCAAAAGTGAAACATGAACACAGATAGTTAAATTTAATATATTTTGAAGAGGGAGAAATCACTAAGGACTGGGAAAATTAATGAGGAGGATGAACCTGAGGATTGCCTTGAAGGAAGATCAAGATTGTGAGAGATGGAGAGAGGGATGTACCCTGAGTGTGGGTGATGGCCATGCAAATGCATGTTGATGATAGGCAGAATGTCAAATTGAGGGAACAGCTAGCAGCCTAGTTTTTCCAGACCAAAAAGGATATGAAGAGGAAATATAAGAAAAAGACCATCAGACTAGAAAAATAGGCAGAGTGAAGTCAGAATTTGCAGTACTTTAAATGCCATGCTGAGGAGTCTGTATTTGATACAAGAGACAAGAGGAAGCCAATTAAGATTTTTGAGCAAGAGAATGACTTTTCCAAGTCTATGGCTGAGAAAGAATATTTTGGCAGCATTGGAAAGGGGACATAATGGAGGTAGAGAAGCCTATTATTGTAATATTTCAGTAGTCTAGACAAGACATGAAAACCTGAATTTTGGCCGTGGTCATGAGGGAAGAAAGCAATATTATATAGATGCTAAGGAGACATCTGGGTAAATAAATACCACCAGTGAGGACTGGACTATTCACATGCTGTGCTTGATCCATAGGATACCTAGAGGGTAGCAGACCAAGCACATCTTGAAAATACCCTTGGGGAATTATGCATTCTTTTCTTGGCTGGGCCTGATGTCTGGGCCCTTGTTTTGGAACCCTGGAGTTTCACTTCTTGTATCATATTAGAAGAAGGCAAATAGCCTTCTGAGCATTTTGTATTTTAATAGGAGAAAAAATAAAAAGTCAAAAGAATAAAACATCAATGGAATTTCAGGCATCAGGGATCTGTGGAAGAGGTAATTGGTGAATAAAGAGGCCTGATTCCTAAAATGATCTCACGTAGCCATAAAGAAAACAGTGTGAAACTAGAATAGTGCATGCACCCCTTTACTTAACATAGGGATTGACTCTACAAGAAAGCACAGGAGAATACATTCAACTGGTCCCATAGAATCATAGATTTGCAGCTGAAGGGGATATCAGAGGTCATTTAGTCAATGCCTTCCTTTTATATATGAGAAAACTGAGGCACAAAGAGGTTTAAGTGACTTGCTCAAGGTCAAAGAGGTAGTAAGCCCCTAGGATGGGATTCAAAGCCAGGTCCTCTGCCTCTAAAGCCAGTGTTCTTTCTTCTTTTCTACTGTGGTTTATAATCTGAAGTCACTGCTGAGGGAAGGATATTTCATAGCAGAGGATATAAGTCAGCCTACCTGGATAGACATACTATGGATGGGTATCCATATCTGTTATGGATATCAGCCGTCTATTTGGGTGTACTTCCACCCTTTTCAGACTGAATAGAGTAAATAGATGTTGTTGTTTAGTCATGTCTAACTCTTTGTGACCCCATTTGGGGTTTTCTTGGCAAAGATACTGCAGTGGTTTGCCATTTCCTTCTCCATCTCATTTTACAGATGAAGAAACTGAGGCAAACAGGGTTCAATGACTTGCCCAGGGTCACACAGCTAGTAAGCATCAGATTAAATAGGTAGAACCTTACAAACTAATTCTCCCTTCTAACTTATTCTATAATCTGGCTCTGGAATCACATAGATCAGGAACATTTACTTCCTAGATAATAAATGAGACATGTACTACTCTTCTGTTAGCTTTAGAAAGGAAGGATTTATAGGAAATCTTTCCATACTCACAGCGACATGCTCATTGATTCTGAGAACTAATTCTCTACAAAACCATTGCGTGACAACAAGTTATGAAAGAGAGAGTTCAGGAATGATTCTTGAGTTAGAAGATTTGGTTTCAAATCTTCCCTCTGATGTAGGGGTGGGGCTGTAGCCAGCTGAAGCTCAAGGCAATTGTTAAATCTTCACTGACAGCCTTTACACTTTAGAGATCCACAAACACTACAAATGAGGTCTTGATTTATTGTTCTGTTGATTGTCTAAATTTAAGAAAGTGATGGTGAAATCATAATAATTTAGACTAAACATAAAAGCATATTTTGTGTATTTATTTTTAAGGAGTCAGTTGTTAAATGTTAAAAGAAGTCCCCTGCTCTGACACTACCTTGAACAAGTCATTTAACCTTTCTGGGTCTCAGTTGCCTCATATATAAAGTAAGAGCATTTAATTAGATTAGCTCTGATGTGTCTCTTAGGTACAAATCTATGATCTTATGATCTTAATCTTGGGAGTTCACTACTTGTTCACAACCCCTTTTTGCCTACTACCTGGCAAGCCTCCTCCACATTCACTATGACATTTTTCTTCACATAGTTATCACTTCAATTCATTTCAAGATTTGCCACCCTCTCCATTTATCCCCAATACCTAAAGTCACTGAAAGATTCCTTCCTTTTCCATCCCTAGAACCCCTTCCTTCCCATTCATCAAAAGATTCCCAGTTTTGTTTGTGTAGTACAGACCTACACAACTTGGCAGTAAGCAGGGGCCAAAATTAAAATAGGCTAACCTTCTTTGGGCTATAGATAGGTTTTTAGCGGCTTACTTTCCAAATAAAGGTATAATTAATGATTAAACTATTTTGCAAATAAATCATATTTTTAAAAGGGGAAATTGTAATTAATATCAATTGATTATACTTATTACTTAAGATTTTTATTTATCATGAAATCACATTAGTGTTTAAAAATTACTTTGCTAAGTGGTAAAAGTTTTAATACATTTTTCTGATTTTCTTACCGCTTGCATTTAATGGGACATATTATACTTCTTGTCAGCAATTAGGTTATTGTACTCTAGATTCATGTTTGAAATAGATTTCTTTAGAAATCTGAAATATTAACCTTAGGAGCCACCTCATTTTCAGAGTTTACTTTCTTGAAAAACCATTGTTCCTCACTGAGATTTTTCAACAATTTGGATGCTTTAATTTGTTGTTCATTGGTGTCCAATTTGCTTAAGTTAGGATGTTTTGATTTGAAATGGCAACAAAGATTATATTCCTTCAGAAAGTCTGTTACTTCTTGGCAAAAAAGGCACAATATTTTGTCTCTTCTGTAAGTAAATAAGTATCTATTTATCCACTCTGGATTAAATACTCTATGTTCTGATTTGATCTTCCATTTCTTTTTATCACCCACTTTACAAAGTCACCACAAAAACTTGAATGTTAGAAGCAAAAAATCTCCACAGCAACTGCTCACATAGAAAGAAATACTGAACTGAGTGTCTGACCTTGGAGAGAGTGATTGACACTCATGTTAACTTGGAGGGCGGCCACTCAGTGAGGGAGAGGAAGAAGACCTTGTGTTGTTGCTCTTCATTGTATAGTGGGTGTCAGTTGCATTGGCACATGGCTGCACTCACTTTGTCCCAGTTCAAGACCAGTAATGACCAAAAATGCAGCAAAAAGATATGACTCTTCCTCCTCTCAGACTAGAGACAGACTAATGGTAGTTGGTTGCTGCAGGTCACATGACAAACAAGAACGAATGAACAGTGGCAACCCACCTGCCAAGTTACATGATGGGCACAATAGTGACTAGTGGAAGGTGGGTTAAGTGGGACACGGACAAAGCACTTGTTAAATCTTTACTTCCCTTTTTCATCCTCTACATTTTTGACGGACCACCTGAAACCTTTGGTGGGCCGCAAGTGGTGTGAGGGCCTGGAGTTGCATAACTTGCAGGCCTTATCTAGTTTCTCTCTCCACTTATCATAAGTCTCCCTCTCTTCCCATTAATCTAAGACCTCATTCCTCATTCATTGCAAACTACCCTTCCTATTCAGACCCAATTTCTCCTTCCCTTCCTTCCTCACTGTATTTTTTCCATTTTCCTGAAGATCTCCCTTTCTAGCGGGCTGAGCAAAATGATGATCCAGGATCATATTCTAATAAATTATTCTTTATGGAGATCTCAACTCCCATCAAGCAACTGTGTGCTTTAGGAAGAAAGAAGTTAGGAGAAAGGGTCATATCCACTTAAATCCTTTCTTGACCTTTATTTCCTTGTCCATAAAGATTGTGCCTGTTTTTATGACTAAATCAGAACTGTAATTAAGATGCCAAGAGATAGAGAGGCACCAGGTCCAGCAATGGAGTATAGGGCTCAAGGAGCCTTCTTCTGAATCTATTTTTTTCTTTTAAGCAATTCTACTTGTCCCCTAACTAAAACAGGAAGTGGACATGTTGTCAAAGTGGTATACTTTAAGATGTAGCAAAGTCATCACTGGGGAAATTGTCATCTTCCATTCTAGTTCTGTGTCAATTGTCTCACATGGAGGGGGAAATAGACCCAGAATGAAGCACTGGGTCAGAGGAATTGGACTGTGATCCTGGCTTAGCCACTTAATACGATGGGCAAGTAATTTCACATCTGTGGACCTAAGTTGCTACCTCTGTAAAATGAAGGAAATTAGTCCAACTCAATTGTAGTTGACCTTTAAAGTCTGAAGACTGGATTTGACCTCTAAAGTTTGTAGGCCATAAATGACCTCTACAATCTCTTCCAGTTCTACATGTGAGATCCACTAATGCTCAGATACCCCTAGGCAGAAACTATTCTGAGTGCAACATACTGACCAAAGGAAATAGACTGTATGGCAATCTTGATTCATGTAGCCACAGAATCTATTTGGAAGATTGATGCTGACTTTAATAAAGCTAGCTCAATTAACTAGATTGAATAATAAGCTATGCTATTGTCAGTGGCCATATATAAAGATAGTCTTTCTATAATACTGCTTTTTTTTTTTAAAGAATGCATAACACACCATGCTTGGATGGTCTGCTGTTCAGTATTCAAAATTTCTAACACATATCCATTCATTTTGCATTGGAAAATAATGCATATGATTCCCCAACCCTACCTCCATAGATTTTTTTTATACTCACTGCTTAGAGACAGCCCTCTTTCTTTCTTCCAAACTCATAATTTTATTTGTAAAGGGAACTCCAGGTGAGGAAACACCCTCTACCAATGCAGATTGAAGCTATTCTGCTGTTTAAAATCTCAGAGTTTCGTTAGACCTTGAGAGACTAAATAACTCGCATAGGGTGACACAACCAGAATGTTTCAGAGATATGATTTGAAAGCTTTACTTCCTTGCTCTGAGGTCAGCACTCCATATCTATGACACCAGCTGCCTCTCCTGAAGATGATCCTAGAGAGAGTAATTAAGTGCTCCTTGAAGGCTTTGAGGGGTGGGGGCAAATGGAAGTGGAAGGAGTGTTTCTTGCAAAATACACACATAAATTGCACTGCAAGGAATGCAAATTATCTGTCTTGGGAAATTATGGGGCTGTGTCAATCTTGCAAGAGACTGAATCTGTGGTTCCAGAAAGTCTAAGAATTTCAACATTGGTACACACCCCATAAAGCTTTGTTTTCAAGAAACAGTATTTACTAACCAGATGTTATACACTTAATGCTATTATGAAGCAAGGAAAAGTAGTCTGACTTAATAAACTTCATTTAAAAGTCCAATTTCTCTTCATCTAGAACCCAAACCTGAAGTCTAAGCAGTGACTTATACACAGAATAAAATTAAAATTAAACAAGACCCTCATAAAAATCCCTGTGTCCTCTAAGCTCTGAAACTGTTGGTAGAAATAATAAGGGACATATATGTGAACTTTATTAATATTTGTAATTTTCTAACCATGTTTTCTTTTGCCATATAGCTAGAGTTCATTGAAATAAGGGATTTTTATGAGAGGAAGGGTTATACTGGGTAGGAGATTTAACTAGTTAATGGGCCCATCTTCCTACCCTCCCCTCCCTCCACACCCAATGGATGCTGACAATGCACAACTGTACTAGAAAGTGTAAGAGGGTGCACTGCCCTTTTAGCGGGATCATCTTTCAGTCAAGATGTTAAGCTGAGGTCCCTTCTGCTTATTCTAGCAGTTGATGGAGAGAAGTAATTAAATTAAAAATCCCTCAGCATTTCATGAAAGGCAGAATAAATCATGAGGATAGAACAAGAGGGAGGGGGTGGCCAAGGTTCAGTGGTGCTAGTGTCTTGTTCAATATTTCCCTTATTTTTAATATCAGCAAAACTATTTTCTGTAAAGCTAGATGCTTGAACAGTCTGTTTCCAGGCATATAATGGCATTTGGCTTTCCATTCAGTGCCCCTACTAATATCAAGCTTCAGTAATGAGACATAGGAAGGACTTGAAGAATAGCCTTAATGTGGATAAACACTAGAGAGTGGAACAACATAAATTCTTCGATCTCCCTGTGAAGAGATGATCTGAGAGCAAAAGCTCTGGGTTTTTTCTGTGTGATCTCCTGCCCTGCTTGTTGGGTGACTGCATGTGAGGCAAACATGAAGGATTGGCTTTTCTACAACAAAGTGAATTGCATAACCAGGAGACAGAACAGGCACAGATTCTATGGCTCTTGAGTCAACGGGGCAGTCTTGCATGATTTACTTTGTTCTCTCAGGTCAGGAAAGACAAGGTCTGAGAAAAACAAATTGATTAAAATTTTAAAGCAAATAAACACAACAAAAACAAACAAACAAAAAACCCATGAACTAAAAGAAGAGGGAGCCTGACTCTTGTAGGTTTCTGTTGGACACCTATGATCCTTGAAATTTTGAGTTTTCCTTAATTGCACAAACATGGAATGGCTAGAAGGCAGTGTCATCTTCCTGTTCAAAGATTTGCGCATTATAACTCTGGGCTCAGAAACCAAAGGGCTTTGAAATTATGCTAGTTTTTGGTTGGCTCTTTTGTAGCTATAATTTTAAGAACTCTCCTTTTCAGGTAGCTGTAGTTACAGGCATAGTTCCAGTGGGTAGAGGGACAGTTTTCAAAGGAGTTTGAGATTGGCAACTTAAGCCTCACACAAGAATAGAAGAGAAGGCACACTGTGTTTTTCCTCCCCTAACTTTGTTGGCTTGGTTGCTGCATGGTGTGTATTAAGTTTTCAGGGTCACTTTTTTCTCCGTCAAGCAAGGGAACCATTACCAGATTGCTGGGAGAGTTAATGTTTGCGAAGTGACTTGAGCTTTTCAGAGACAACCTGCAATGAAAAAAAAAGGTGTTGTGCACTCTTTCTCTTTCACTCCCTTTCCCTTTAAAAAATATTATTAAAGTAAATAATCTGGAAGCAGCTGGCATTTCACACAGTTTTTCTGGTTTTGATTACATCCAATGGTAGAATGAACAACAGGGGCTATGAATACAAGTTGGCAGAAGCAGTGTCCTTTACCTACATAAGCACCAAAGCCCAGGAGAACACACCAACCTTTATACACAACATAATCAACTAACTCAGAGGGTGCAATCAGAATGACTCAGCCATATGTTAATACAAATATTGAGAAAAAGAAGCTTTCACTGTTAGAAATGCATTCCTCTTCAATCTCTCAGAATTTAAAACCATACCACTTGGGCCATCAGTCTCACACAATATAGGCCAGCATTTGTGACTTTCAGATATGATGAACCAAAGTTGAATAGCGTATAAGTGCCTTAGCCCTAAAGCAAATAATCACCTCTGATCTCCTAGATCTCAAGAGTTTGAAGAAGGGAGTTCAAGTGGTGCTGAGCTGAAAGGAGGGAATTTCCAAACAGGGTTGGTTTTAATCAAAAATGATGTAGACAACAGAGCTGAAGACTAAACCATTTATGCCATTTTGAACATGTGTGTTTAAATTTGAAGGGCATAGGTACTTTTAAGATAGGGTTTCTAAATCTTTTTTGTGTCCTGGACTCCTTTGGCAATCTGGTGAAACCTATGGACTCTTTCTCAGAATAATAGTTTTAAATGCATAAAATAAAATATAGAATTACAAAGGAAATCATATATATTGACATAAAGATGCATTCTTTTTTCCCATCCACGTTCTCAAACCCTCTAAAATATACATTGGCAAACCTTTTGGAAATCCATTGACTCCATATTAAGAAGGCTTGTGAAGGTTCCAGAGAAATACTAGGCCAATAGATTTTGGCCAAGAGGGGAGGAGAATCATCCTCCTTTATGAGGTTCTATATATAGACACGTATATATACAACAAATTATAATGATTATATCTTGTTCATTGAAACTTTATATTTCTTTGTCAGTGCCCTATTTATATATAGAAGCTATGTGTTTGTGTAACTGCCCCTACCATAGATAAGGGGAGGGAGGGAGGGAGGGAGGGGGAGAGAGAGAGAGGGAGAGAGAGAGAGTAGTTTGACTGAAACCTTTGTGCTTAAAACATATAACATTCCTGAGAGGAAGGTGAATTCTGCTCAGAACAAACCTCTGAGAATATGTCTTCCTATATTTCTTCCATATCGTATGTAATCTTTTGCAGGGGTTCTCTAGTTAAAGAACTAGATCTTCCTGGTTTTGGTTTCTTTTTCACTAGTCATCAACATCCCCACCACACTACCATCAAATAAGCATATATTAAGTAATAACTATAAGTCAGCCATTCTGCTAATCACTGGAGGTAAAAGACAAAAATGAAAGTATCCCTAGTCTCAAAGAACTTACATTCTCCTAAGTGGGGGGGAAACAGATACACAGAGAAGCAAGTGAAAAATGCACGTTAAAGGAAGGACTAAGCATTTAAATGCCTACTGTGTGCCAAACACTGACAAGTGCTTTGCAAATATCATTTCATTTGATCCTTACAAATGATGCAGGCAACAGGACTGAAGACTAAACCATTTATGTCATTTTGAACATGCGTGCTTAAATTTGAAGGACGTAGGTACTTCTAAGATAGGGTTTCTAAATCTTTTTTGTGTCCTGGACTCCTTTGGCAATCTGGTGAAACAAGAGGTAAGTGCTATTATATACCTGGTTTTCTGTGAAGGAAATTGAGGGAGACAGACTGCTAAAAAGTACCTGAGGGCAAATTTGAACTCATGACATCTTGACTCCAGGACTAGTCCTCTAATCTACTGTGCCACTTGGCTGCTTCTGACAGCTAGGAACACAGTGTGTTTTCAGGAGGGTAGGAGCATTAACAATTAGGAGAATCCAGCATTTATGACGCATCCACATATTCCCAGAGTAACTCTTTCTGCTGTATAAAGCACATGGATTAGACAGTCAGAGGAAGGTAAGTACAGTGGGATGAAAGCCAGATTTGAAGTCAGATAACCTGGGTTTAAAGCCCACCTCTGCTACTTCTAGCTTGTGGTAGCTTAATTAAGCACTTAAAATTCTCTGGGCCTTAGTTGTTTCACTTGTAAGATGAAGATGCGGGGCTACATGACAGATAAGGTCTTTTCCCGCTCTCTGATCTTGAGCTCCTTCAGGCTCTAAACCTATGAGGCTATGATTTTTAAGATTCCTTGCCCACCATGAGCATAGATGTAGAGCTCCATTACTTGGATCATTTTCTGACTCCTACATCTGTGAGCTTCACGCTTCCTGTCCTTACCATTTCAAAGAAATACATTTGTTATTAAGGCATCAATTACAGTGTCATTATTAGATTGCTGCTTAAGAGGCTGGTTGATATGGAAATCTAATATTCCCAGTGCGTTGAGTTTCCAGGATCCCAAAGTTTGCAACCTAATTTTATATATTAAAATGAAGCAGGTTTCAGTTACACATCTTTAACGTGAAGGCATCTCCATTTAAAAACACATTTGCCTATACCCCATTCTATGGAGATAGCCTTTTCATCACTACCTAAGTACATGCCTTGAGAGACTTAGTAGCATGATTCCTATATTCTCCAAAATGTATCAGCCAAACACCTTCATTATTGTTATGGGACTTCTAGATGGGGGTAGGGAGGAAAACCATTTATTCATTACCAGTGACTAAGTAGGGTGTATCCAGCTGTATTACAACCTATTCCATAATGTCTGGCCAATGACCTTAACCTTGCAAATATTTTCAGCCTGTGTCCTAGCAATGACCTTCTTTCCCCACCCCCAACCCCGCCTCCTCCACTGTTTGAAAGCAACTAGAGATTTTCATTAGAGTGGCTAATTTTCAAATGTGGATAAATACTCACATGGGAGGATGCTAAAAGAATTCCATTGATTTGTCTTAGAATTTAAAGTTGGGCTTTGACCATGGTTCCTGAAGGCAAACAAGTGTGATTTATCAACATGGTGACTTGCCCTCCCTCCCTCCCTCTCCTCCCCCAACTCCTCTGTAGAACACTCCAACCACAAGCCTAATGCTTGCTAAATGATATATATGCATTCAGTTTGCTCATATCGCCAGACAGGGGAATGATTCAATCACATTACATTTGCTCAAAACAAAGAAGCCATATGGTATGCATTCTACCTTGAGACAAACGACTCTACACATCTACTTAATTGATATTTTCCTGCATGTATTCCCCTCTTAAAAAGCTGTCTCCTAGAAAAACAAACTTCAACTAACATTGAACAAACCCTAGGCTGGGTTGAGTTCAGTTCAGCCAAGCAAAATGTTTGACAACTTAACCTAAGCTTATCTTCAACAAAGCTCTCAAGTGTGTAAGACTGGGCCCCAGAGTCTCACAGAACAGACTTTCTGATGAATTTCTGGTTCATTCCTCCTCACCCACCCCCGAACATTATGGATATCCCAAAAAGAGCCTCTGTCTCTTGTCAGCATAGAACAAATGTTGGGGTGAGGGTGGAGATGAGAATAATGAAAATGAATGGTGATGCTTGTGAGCCTTAGATGTATGTTTTAATATTTAGGCATATCTCATTTCTGCATTTTGAGATGACCACCATTCTGAGAATTGAAATCAGTGTATTTCCATTCCTGTTACCATTTACCCAACTAGAATATATAGTTTAAGTATCAATAGCCATTTAAGTTCATCAGTTTTTATTTCTAATTTCATGTCAAATTATGCTGCTTGACAACAGAGAAAGTAAGTCATCTTCCCAGGGACAATTTTCTTTATTTTCCTTTTATCAAGTCTCATTATATCACCATACATAAACAGGTCAAACTATGGTTTTTCACGAAAAAAAAAGAAAAGAAAAGACACCACTATTGAAATCCAAAGTTCTTAAGATTTGTAATTTGTTGTTTGCTTTTGGGTGTGGTCTCAGAGAAG
Organism: Trichosurus vulpecula; assembly: GCF_011100635.1. Lineage (NCBI taxonomy): Eukaryota > Metazoa > Chordata > Mammalia > Diprotodontia > Phalangeridae > Trichosurus > Trichosurus vulpecula. The sequence continues at coordinate 357,836,048 of NC_050574.1, forward strand.
TCACTTCTAAGCCCTGGTTTACTATAAACAGAGGCAAGAACCTAGACTCCCACAGTAAGAGAAAGAGTTCCTTAAACTCAAATTAGTAAGTATTTATTAAGACATCTTCAGCTTCCACTATGTACACAGCTAGGCACTAGAGATATGAAGACAAAAGGAAAAAAAAATAACCTCTACTCTCATTGAGTTTATAGCTTATAAATATTGTGCAAGCATAATTAAGAAAAATATTTTGAGATTGAATAAGACTAGATGAGTCACATGAATAAGTTCAAGAAGAGGAGATATTTTCCTTTTGTGGACCATAAGTTTGGGGAGTCTTATGGAATGCTTAGGATAAGAAAAGAAGAGGTTAAATCTAAGGGGAAATACCTGAAAGAATCCTTTAACACCATTATTTACACAAGTAGATTTTATCCACATTTGCAGGTCTGGTTATCTCTACTTTCAGGTGCAGTGTGATAACATTGCAGACATAAGGAATTATTATTTTTATCATTCACTGTAGAATTTTTTTCACCTGTTTGACTGGAAGTGAATTCATGTCCTTATCATTAAACTAATGACCACAGAATTATGGAATCTCACAATTTTAAGAGACCTTCGGTGCCATTTAGCAGTTAGAAAAAGCAGAACTGAATAAGAATTGTCCCTACAACGTCCTCAATAAGTCTGTCATCTCTAGACTACAGCTGAAATGTCTACTAATGGTGAACTTACTATCCCCTAGAGGCATACCATTACACTTTTGGATAGCTCTAATAATTAAGAAATTTTTTTTTTCTCTTAAAATTTTACTAGGTTGCAACTTCCACTCTGTGTTCCTGATTCTGGCCTTTTAGAGCCAAGTTTATGTCCTAATTGGACATCCTTGCATCAAGTATCTCCCCAAGTCAAGTTCAGGCTCCAAACAGCTGTTAAAGTCAATTCCCTTATCCTGACCATGTTATTCTACTCAGCAAAATCCAACAAATTCAATAAGGTGATCATTTGCCTCTAGGATAAAACATAAATTGCATTTGACCTTTAAATTCTTTATAACCTAGTCCAAAAACATCATTCCAACTTCATTATTCATTCCTCACTTTCTCCCATTCTATGGTCCAAACAAATGTACATTTTCCTCTTTTTACAAATAGAACTCCAAATTCCCATCTTCATGCATTTACACTGGTTATCCCCATGATTAGAATGATCGTCTTCCTCATTTGCAGTTAATTTTTTTCAATTTACAATCCAAGTACTCTCTTCTTCATGAAACTTTTCCTAGTACTTCCAAGTACTTATTTCCTCCCTCCCTAAGTCCCTTGCATTTAACAATCTTGAATTTCTTTTATGGTCATTTTATTTAAATTTATTAGATATGTGCATATATGTACATTTTGTTTCCTTTGGTTGAATATAATTTCTTCAAGAGGAGAGATTTATTTTGTATTTATATCCATACCACCTAACATAGTGCCTGGGACATAGTAGATATTTAATAAATAATTCCTGATTGATTGATTGTTTGGAAGTAATATATCAGTGAGATCATAAATATATTCAAGTGTAAACATAAATTTAATTTTCTTAGATTCAGCACAATGTTAAAGCCTATCAAATTGTTTCTTTGAATTCTCTCTATCATCCAAAGTGTGAGCTATCCCTCCCAACTTTATCACCTGAAAAACATATAGGAATGCCATGTATCCATTTATTTGAGGCATTGACAAAAATGTAAAGTAGCAATAAGCTAGATCTGTGAAACACTCCACTAGAAATCTGACAAGATAAAAGCCAATTATTAATTCTAATCTTCAAGTACAGCAATTGAACCATTTCTGAAACCAAATAGCTGTATTATAACCTAGTGTTCATCTTTCAACCTTGTCCATGATGATAGTATGTTTAATTTTGTCAAATGTCCTTTAGTTTCATAAATATTAGCTACATTTCAGTAGTTGAGAGCATTTTAAAAAATTCCTTTGAGTCAAGTTAAGTAAGTGTCTACTATGTACCAGGAACATCTTGATCCATTCATTGAGTATATTCAAAATCTTGGCAGGTGTGATTTCTTTGTAGCTAATTCTTCCAGTTTTCTTTCACTGTTATAGCCTTTGGCATACTCTGCAATGTTGCACAATAACATTCTGATGTTGAATAATTGCTTCCTTTATTAAAATTGGATATGATAAGAATTTAGCACCTTCTATAAGCATGGTAGATAATTGAAAGACATGAAACCTAATAGTCCTATTTTTCTGGTGTTGATTTCAAATACCGATCTTGCCCTTACTTGGGCACCTGTGGCTTTCAATTAGCCTTGTTTTTATTTCCTCAAGGGATTTTGATAGAGAAAATATGGCAAAGGGGGGGGAAAGCAGGTATTTTCTAATAATGACAATATTTCACTCCCATGGAGATGGGATTATAGAAAAAAAGCCCAATTTCTTGTGTCCAAATTATCTGAATGGGTTCATATTTGCAATTGGATGATGAAATAAAAATATTATTTAAAAAGAATAAGATAGTTTAGAAAACTGCAGGAGTAAGATTTGCTGCACTTTCATCAGATACATTTCGCAAACATTCCTCCACCCCACCAAAGTGCCATTTGTGATTTATACAAACATTAAAATTTGCCATGTTGCAGGATTTTTGAAAAATGCTTGCCTTGGTTCAGTCCTCAAATATAATCACCATATAAGCAAGCTCTCAATCTTTCAAGGCATAATGAGAACATGTATGATAATGCATAACTTACCATTCCTGCAACAGGTTAATCTGGGTCTTGTTTCTTATTTTTAGATGTGAAATCTATTATTGTGGCTTTAGAACCTTTCTTTAATTGAAAGCCTGAGAATAAACAGTTTAATGAGTTCAGTGGAGCTGAGTCTGAATTTTCCTCCTGGATTTAGGAGCTTTATCTGTCTCCCATAAGCCTGCATGCACTTCTTTGCAGCAAGAGCTGCCAATGTTAGCTGTTCCTAGTCTTTATTTGTGACCTTCATTAGGATTCAATCCCAGGTCTCCAGAAAAAAATAAAACTAAGCCTTCTTCATATGATGTTTGGTTGGAAGGCTAGAGGCCTTGGACACATTTACCAGAAGTGCTGTAGCCTTCCTGACTCTGAACTCAAGCTGCTCTTACTCCTTTCGATAAACAGACATTGAGAATTGCTTTGCTCCACTAACAAACAATGCAATTTGTTCAGGGAGTTTGGGAACTGTTCTATTAGAGCAGATATAAGAAGTAGATGTACTTTCTTTGTGTAAGTGGTCCTTTTACTAATGGGCACTTGATCAGAGTGCTAATCCAGAGTTTGAGCTGCCATAGAAATGTAATAGAAGAAAGTAGAAGAGATGGATGGATAAAAAGACATATAGATACACAATACACTTAGATCAATCTCTTGTTGCTGTCAGAAGTCAGTATTCAATATTCTATAAATAATCAACTTTCTAATATTTATCCCATAAAAAGAAATAATCTTCTGGAGTGTTTGGTAAGTGCTTTAAATCCTTGAATCAATGAAACAATTATTACATATGGAACTATTACTATCATGTTTTGATAGGAAAAAACAGATAAGAGCTGAGTAAGGTAATGCTGACCCCCAAATAATAAGGAAATAATATTTTATTTGAATAGTACTTCAAAATTAGTTGTGAAAGAGTATCAAGATGTCATCTTTTGAAGGCAAAACATAAATCATTCCAGTTGGCATTTGGTAATCAAAAGAAACCTTTCCTGGATCACACTGCCCTGTTGTAGCAAAGGAACTTCATAGCTCAATGGCACTATGAGTTATGCCATGAAGAGTTACCTGATGGACAGGTCATAGTGGAGAATTCTGACAAAAGGTGATCCACTAGAGAAAGAAATGGCAGACCACTCCAATCTTTGCCAAGAAAACCCCATGGACAGTATTAAAATGCTAAAAGATAGGACATCAGAAGATGAACCCCTCAGGTGGAAAGTATCTAACATGTTACTGTGGAAGAGGGGAAGATACCTACAAATAACTCCAGAAAGAGTGAAGCAGCTGGGCCAAAATTGAAAGTATACTCAACTGTTGATGTGTCTAGTGAGGAAAGGAAAGTTGAAAGCTATAAAGATAAATTTTGCATAGGAACCTGGAATGTAACATGTATGAACCAAGGTAAGCTGGATGCGGTCAAACAAGAGATGGAAAGAAAAGATTAAACAACAACACCTTGAGTTTCAATGATCTTAAATGGATGGGAAAGGGTAAATTTAATTCAGGTGGTCATTACAGCTACTACAGTGTCAAGAATTCATAGAAGAAATAGAGTAGCCTTTATATTCAATAAAAAGGTGAAGATGCAGTACTAGAGTACAATCTCAAAAATAATGTTTTCAAATCCAAGGGAAACCATTCAACATCACAGTAATACAAACCTATGCTCCAACCACTAATGCTGAAGAGCCCATAGCTGCTCAGTTATATGAAGAACTACAACACTTTCTGGAAATAACATTAAAAAGTGTCATATTCATCATAGATTGCTAAAGTAGGCAATCAAAAAGATAATTGGAATAACAGGCCATTCTGGCTTTGGAGTATAAAATGAAGCAGGGAAGAGACTAATAGAACTTTGTTAAGCTAGCTCACTGGTCACAGCAAACATTCTTTTTCAACAACCTAAAAGGCAACTCCACACATGTACATCTCTAGATGGTAAATACTGAAATGAGATTGATTATATACTTTGCAGCCAACTCTATACAGTCAGTTAGAACAGGATCTGGAGATGACAGTAGCTCAGATCACGAGTGGCTCATTGAAAAATTTATACTTAAATTGAAGAAAGTAGGGAAAAAACAACAGGCATAAATATGACCTAAATGACATCTCTTATGAACATGAAGTGGAAGTACTAAATAGATTTAAAGGATTAGATCTGGCAGATAGAGTCTGAAGAACTATGGACAAAGGTTCACAATACTGTACAAGAGACATCAAAAAATATTCTAAAGAAAAAGAAGAGCGAGCAAACAAAATGGCTCTGATGAGGCTTTACAAATAGCTGAGGAAAGAAGGAAAGTGAAAAGTAATGGAGAAAGGGAAAGATAAAACTAACTGAATGTAGAATTCCAGAGAATAGCAGGGAAAGATTATAAGGTTTTCTTATGTGAGCACTGCAAAGAAAAAGAAGAAAACAATAGAATAAGAAAGAAAAGAAATCTCTTTAGGAAAATAGGAGCTATCAATGGAATGTTTAATGCACAAATGGGCATGATAAAAGACAAAATGGAAGTAGAGGAGTTTAACAGAAGTCAAAAAGTTTAAGAAGTGACAAGAATATACAGAAGACCTATACAAGAAAACTCTTAGTATCACTAATAATTGTAATAGTATGGTTACTGAAGTAGAGGCAGACATCTTGGAGAGTGATTTCAAGTGTGCCTTAGGAAGCACTGCTAACAAGGCTAGTGGAAATGATGGAATTCCAGCTGAACTATTTTAATCTTAAAATATGTTGCTATTGAAGTGTTGCAATCAATATGCCAGCAAATTTAGAAAACTTAATAGTAGCTCCTGTATTGGAAAAGGTCAGTTTATGTCTCAATACTATTGAAGGATGATGCCAAAGAATGTTCAGACTATTGAACAATTGCACTCATCTCACATGTGAGCAAAGTTATGGTTAAGGTTCTACAAGCTAGGCTTCAGCAATATGTGAACTGAGAATTACCAAAAGTGCAGGCTTGTTTTAAATGAGGCAGAAGAACTGGAGACCAAATTACCAATAGTTACTGGATTATGGAGAAAGCAAGAGAGTTTCAGAAAAAAAAAAAAAAAAAACTACCCACTTTTGCTTTATTGACTACACTAAAATCTTTTAATTGTGTGGATCACAATAATTTGTGGCCAGTCATAGAAGATGCAAATAACAGATCATCTTACTTGTCTTCGGAGGAACTTATATTCGGGTCAAGAAGCAAGAGTTAGAACTGAACATGGAACAACTAATTGATTCAAGATTGGAAAAGGAATATTGCAAGGTTCTATATTGTTACATTATTTATTTAGTTTATGCAGAGTACATCATGCAAAGTCAAAAGCCAGAATTAAGGTGCTGGGAGAAATACCAAGAAACTCAGATATTCAGATAATACCACCCTGATAAAGGAAAGTGAAGAAGAATTAAGAAGCCTCTTGATGAAGATGAAAGAGAAGAGTATAAGAGCTGTTTTGAAGCTTAACATTAAAAAACAACAACAAATAAACATAAAATCATGGTATTCATTCCCATTACTTCCTGGCAAATAGAGGAAGAGGAAATGGAAGGAAATATCCTCAGGCTCAAAAATCTTTGTAGAAAATGACTATAGCTGTGAAATTAAGAGACTTTTGCCTCTTGGAAGGAAAGCTACGGCCAATCTGGACAGCATACTAGAAACAGAGACATCACCTTGCTGATAAAGTAAAGTCAAAGCTGTATTTTTTCCAATAGCAATGTATGGCTATCAGAGTTGGATTATAAGGAAAGATGAGCAACACAGAACTGATGCTTTTTAATTGTAGTGCTGGAGAAAACTTTTGAGAGTTCCTTGGGCAGCAAGGAGATAAAATTAGTCAATACTTACAGCAATTAACTCTGACTATTCAATTAAAGGATAAATATTTAAACTGAAACTTAAATACTTTGGTCACATAATGAGAAGACAGGACTTAGTGGAAAAGACTCTGATTTTGGGAAAGACTGAAGACAAAAGGAAAAGGGAATAGCAGAGAATGAGATGGATAGATAGTGTCATGAAAGCAATGAACATATACTTGGACAGACTTCGGGACACAGAAGAAGATAGAAAGGCCTAGTGTGCTATGGTCTATGGAGTCAAGAAAAGTCAGAAACAAATATAACTGAGCAACAACAACAAGTAATGGAAAATTGGATATTCCTTTCTTTCGTTATTGATTTAGTGTATGTTTTATAGATAGAATTCTAAAAACAAAAAGTGTGTACATATGTATCAAAATAATATCATATATTGTTAGATTATTTAACCATACTTGTTTATAATGATTATAATATTTCTAAAAGAAAGATGACTAAGTAATATAACAGATCTTGAATGGTTGTGGATGACATTTACTTAAAAGTATCTCGGCATAACTGTACTCAGATAAATAAGGTCCTGTACGGAAGTGCTATTTTCACATTTGTCTCAACCATAAAGTAGCATCACACATTTAATTTGTTTTTCTTTTCTTTATCTCTAAGAGAGAAAGAGAGAGAGAGAGAGAGAGAGAGAGAGAGAGAGAGAGAGAGAGAGGGGGGGGTGGGGGGGGAGGGGGGGGGGGAGGGAGAGGGAGATAGAGATATTATGAGTTATGAGTGTGCTTTTAAGCTCATGTAAACTTCAGAGTACATTAAAAGCCCAGAGTTCATGTTAGAGTCAATAGATCTCTATCCACATTTTTACTGACTTAAAGCTTGTGTAGATATATTTTATGGAAAATTATTCCACAACTTAAATTTAACTCACCCTATGCCTATTTTTTTCTGTGTACCTCCCATTCTCATGCCTTGTTCTTTAAGATTTAAGAGCACCTTCAATGTCACCTGTCCGTAGAAGCAAAGTAGCTACAGAGGAAAGAGGTATGTGGTAAACTAAAAGACACAAAAAGAATTAACCAATTAGAAAACAGGACCATCATGTCTAAAATCTATTCACAAAAAGCCAAAACTGGAACCTTGCGTCTTCTTAACAAACATGGAATTTTAATAATCTTTCTCCCTCCCTCCTTCCTTCATTCCTTCCTTCCTTCATTCCTTCCTTCCTTCTTCCCTCCCTCCTTCCCTCCTTCCCTCCTTCCCTTCCTTCCTTCCTTTTTTCCTTCCTTCCTTCCTTCCTTCCTTCCTTCCTTCCTTCCTTCCTTCCTTCCTTCCTTCCTTCCAGGGCCCACTATTCACATCTTAATTTCTTACTTGGCTCATCTTTGTATTTTTCCATAAAGGATGCCATCGGGCCCCAGAAACCTCATCACTGGGGAATTTCATTTTCCTGAAATATCCAATAAGCCTTAACACTCTCATATCACCAGTATATTCTGCCCTTCTGATTGGAGAGTGGAACTATGAACTCTAAAACCTATATTTAAGGAGTAGTCCCAGGACAGCTATCTCTGGCAAAAGTCTCTTGGACTTCTCCCCCATTTCAACTTTTTTGTGTTGTCTTCCCACATTGGATTTTAAGCTTTTTGAAGGCAGAGGCTGTTTTTCTTTCTATTTTTATCATAGTATTTAGCATAATGCATGTCACATAGTAGCAGCATAATGTTTATTGATTGATTGATGGATTTCCTTCTTTCTTTTTTTAAATGGGGAGTTGGGGAGGTTAAGACCTGTGATTTCATTTGTTCAAGAAATAGCCACTGAGGAAATCCCTTCCATCCAAACAGATGTATCTTGTAATTTAACCTTAGGAGATGCCAGGGGGTACCAAAAGATTAAATAATTTTTCCCTGGTGATAAAATTAATATTTTCCAGAGGTAGGATTTGAAGCCAGGTCTTTCTTTATCCATTACTGTATATAATGCTGCTTCTCTTTCTCTCTTAGAATAGAATAGAATCTATCCTTTTCATTTTTAATGTAAATAGAATAATTTTTGATAACATATTTCCATGGTTTCCATTTGTGATTTTGTGAGAAATGCAAATATCATGGAGAGTGTTCTTTAACAAAGAATAAAATGATTTCAGGGTCCTTTTAAATGGCACGCGAATTTTTCAAGTCCAACTACTTTAAAACTATACCACATTTTCTAAGTCTCATAAAACAGCATTGGTTCTTCAAGGCTACTTTCCTCCCAGTGGGAGGGTAGCAGTTAGATTTTTTTTCTTCCTCCATTCCTTAGTTTAATTAGAATAAGTCAAAAGTGAAATTATCTCTCAGATGAAGGATAATTTGGCATTAATCACAGGATATATGAAAGGTGTGAAAGACAGATAGTTGGAAAGCCTATTTTAAGCCAAAGGAAAGTTGAAATGAGATAAGAAAGGGAGAATATCTAATCTATTTGACTCTCTTTTTGAGACCAGTACCATTAAAATACTTCTCACCCGTGAACTTAGGCAATACAATTCAGAGAAGCAAACAATAATTCATTTAATTTATTGATCTTCATTCCCAGAGTGTAATTTGATTTCAGGCTCACATATTAAATATGGGTCTCCATAGGAGTTGACTTAGAAAGTTCTATTCTTGTCCAGAAATGTCAGAAAAAGTCCCCCACAGTCGGCAGAATCCTGAGGAAATAAGCTTTGTTCAAAAGGAGTTTACTTTTCTCATTGAGTAATGACAATCAGTCCAATTGTGCATTCAATATGACTTTCATTTGATTCCATTATTCATTATATCATGGAGAACAACTGTAGGGTTGGGGGTGTCAGTGGTTGTTGTGTATCCTTAATTTTCGAAGAGTACCAATGACATCATCGGGTGATGACTTGAACATGAACTGGATTTAAGTGAGGCAGAGTTGCACAAAATCATCAGCTTCAGTCTTTCTTCCAGAGTCACTGAAGTCCAGCAGCAAAATAAAAGTCAAGATGACTGGCCATGGCCCAGGATGCTTTGGATGACCTTGCTGTCTTTGATGTTTGACCAAGCTCTAACCTCTCCACAGCACCTGCTTTAGCTTCCTTAATGGTAATTGGAACAAATTGTTCTCGTCTTCCCATTCTTCACATGCCTGGGTTAGATATTCCCCTAACTCACAGATAGTTTTGAGATCTTTTGCTTACCCTTAATCTGGTTTAGCTCATCTATTGAGATGTTTTTTTTTTTTAATCAGGGTGTGGTTGCTATGCATGCTACAACTTCTTGGAGACACAAGTGAGAGTTGGGTGAGAAGTGGATACCAAAGGTGGATGAGAAGCCTTGAAAAAGGCTTGGCAAGCCCACATACCAGAGATGATAGTCTACCCCATATACCTTATGGGTGGTCGTTTTGAGTGTCTATGTGCTAATACCCCACAAGTATTTAACTTATTAAAACTTGTCCATACCCTTGTCAACACTTGCAGTCCTATATCCCTCATTTTAAAGCAGTCACAAATATTATTGTTTACTAACATGTATGTTTTTTAAAAATGTAAAACTTTTAAATCTTGAAACATGTCAGAAATATTTAGACATCAAAAGGAATGATACATGTTTCTTTATTAGCTCTTGCTAGAACTTTTAATTCTAGGGGTGGGGGAGAGGAGTGAAGTGAGGAAAGCATAGCCCACCTAAAGTATAATCTCAGTCTTAAATCTGGTCCTCCATAAGTTTTGCACTTACTTTTTATAGTAGTGCTCCATTACTACTTATACCTATAATAGAATCTTCCTAATTTTGTTCCCCTGAACCAGGAACCTGGTGGCTTATGTAATGCAACACAACAAATATTTGTGAAGCATCTGATGTGTATAATTCTGCCTTTTGGAAAATGTGCTATAGAGCAAGACTTCAGAAAAATGAGCATGACTTGCATAGATAGGTTAAAAACCAAAAAAGTTAGTACTAGTTTTCAAGGTATAGCTGTTACTAGAAAATATAGGCCAACTTATTTAACATTAAGTGCTTCAAGTTCCTTAAGTGCCCCAGTTCTAAGACTGTCAATCCTTTCCCAAGGTGTTGATCAACAGTGCTTACACACAGAAGGTCATCTGACTTGAGTTAAGGAAATCCAATATTGAAGAGGTTGTTAAAATGAAGATGAACAAATACACTATTGATAGAGCTGTAAATTTATGCAACCATCCTAGACGGCAATCTGGTTAAAAAAAATGGTGACTAAAATGTCCACACCCTTTGACCCAGAAGATCTTACTGCTATGCATATCTCCCAAGGAAATCAAAGACACAATGATCATGTATTCATCAAAATGCTTATAGGTCTCTCTGCAGTTAAAAGGTAGGGAAGAGGGGGGACATGAAGTAGATACCCATTTATTGGGAGGAATGGCTAAACACATTGTACTGCATAAATGTAGTAGAATATTATTGTATTATAAGAAATTATTAATGCTAAGAATACAGAAAAGCCAAGGAAGACATCTATGAACTGATGATGCAAGGTGACATAATTATAACAGCAACATACAGTAACTAAAATAGTATAATTGTTTTGTAAACAATAAAACTAATGAAACTCTAATCTGAACATTGTATAATTATCATGGCTGAGTGTCACAATAACTCTTCCTCACTTTGCAGAGGTGTGGGAATTAAGGTTATGGAAGAGCAAGACTTTGCTTATCCTATTGGGCTTACTTGATGTGTTGATTAGTTTTCCTAAACTATTTTTCTTCTTTTTACTTTTGTCAAATACATTAGCTTTCTGGTATAAGGTGGGAGAAGAAAAGGAGGGGAAGTGGAAGGGATACATTTGGAGATAGAACTGATATAAAATCAAAATATATCAATCATATTTAAAAGAAAATTCCTTTTTTGTTGTTGTTCAGTTGTTTCTGAATCTGTTACCAAATTTAGGGATTTCTTGGCAAAGATACTAGAATAGTTTACCACATTCTTCATCAGCTCATATTACAGATGAGGAAACTAAGGCAATTAGGGTTAAAGGAGTTACCCAGGGTCACACAACTAGTGTCTGAGGCCAGTTTTGAACTCAGGTCTTCCTGATTCCAGGCCCTGCACTCTATCCACTGCTCCACCTAGCTGTTCTTTTAAGTCTTGTGAAATCTGTATTTGTCAATCTGTGAACCTAAATAATGGGGTTCAATGCCTCTCTAAATCCCATAGAAGCTATGTGTGGGCTAGTGTGATGAGGCTTTCCTTCCTCCCATAGTGCATGTAAATGAATCCAGGACAAGAATTTGCTGCATAGCTTCCAACATCAAAGTTGTTCATATTTGTCCTGTCTTCTGGTCAGCACTGACCTAATCAGACTCTTTATGTTACCTTACACAGCACTTAAAAAACTGTTTTTTGTGCACTCTCTGAGCTTGTGCTCACAATTGCCCTATATGGTAGTTAGCATAGGTATTACAAATTCTGTTTTATAGACGAGGAAACTGTTTTGAGAGAGGTTAAGTTGCTTGCACAAAATCACATATCAAGGAACTGGGAGAGTTAAAGACCCCTGCCCCTCCCCCCCCCCGCCATGATATAATATGAAGAGTCTTGTATAGTGGTTAAAAACCGGACTTAGATTCAGGAAGATTTAGGTTGAATTCTCACTTCTGAAACATATGGGCAACAGCATTGCACGCCAGTACAAAAGTGCTATGGTCAAGATGGTCATTGCTGGTACCTTAAGTAAGCCATTTATTCTCTCAGTGATCCAGCCAATGCTCTAAAAGTATGTTTCAGAGCAAGTACTGATCTCTATTTGTAGAGGAAGTTCCTTATCAAAAGCTCCCTATATCAATGAAATCAGAAGTCCAGAATCCCAGGAAGAAAGGTAAGAAGAAGAATTTACACTATTTTTACCATTACTTGCCATGCCCTAGGTTTATATTAACTCATTCAACAAGCATTTATTAAATACTTGCTATGTGCAAAATACTTCTAATCCCTGGGAATAAGATGAAATAAATCAATCAAACAAAAAAGTAGCCTGCGCCTTCCAAGGGTTTATACTACTGGGAGGATACTGGGAGGTTATAACTGGGAGGATCCTATTGGGAGGTTGCACCATTTTATTAGAAAAATAAGAACAATGTAATTCTAAGGAGGAGATGCTAATAATAAATATGATCAGCAAAAGCTTCCCAGTGAATCTGACACCTGAGTTTGGATTTTAAAATGGCTAAAAATTCTAAGGACTAATGTTTATGAGGTAGTTCTGTAGATGCCAGATGCTCTCTCAATACCGAATGCTGTTATTAGTGGGTTCCTCCTTTTGCTGAAAGTTCATTACATTTATATAATACCCTGCAGGACCTTCACTATTTCATTATGAAGCAGCATCATAAATAATTACAATTAAACTATGCTTGTCAAAGCAAATGAACAAAAAACCTGTATGCTTCGTGATGCAGTGGACTCACTACTTTAATTATATTTGTTCTCATAGCCACTAATCTGTAAAATTTGGTAATTTGCAGCAAGTGCCCCAGTCATTAAAGAGAATTAGCTTTGACTCAACTGCAGTTACACCACACAACCTTCCACTTACTAAGATAAACCCTGCCCCCCATTCCAACTTTCCCTTCCTGTCTAGGCCATCTAGCCCTTAGGGAAGTAGCTGTCATTCTATCTCCTGAATAGACTCACAGACCTCAGTATATTCTCAGTGAATGTTCCTGGACTGTGGAAGTAAATTTTGTATTTGCTAGCCATCACCTGGGAGCTATAGAGCGCACTGTGTGATCTACAGTAGGTCTTAATTACTGCCTTAAATCTCCCTCTTTGGGAGGAATATAGAGAGAGTATTTCGTATTTAGTTAAAAAGTAGAAACACATCCAAAGAAATACTCCTTTTGAGAGTCAAAGCACGTGTGTCCTGCTTGGCAATCTTAATAGACCTTTCTCCAGCACATCAGTTTTCATCCTTTAAGGATCTTTGGAATAATATAGAGATGCCCATTAAAATACTGTAAATAGTATCACGGTGTTCTGTTTTCTGTAGTTGCTATCAGAAGACTCCTCACCTAGTGATGAGTGCCTTCTTAGCACTGCTGTTCATTTATACTTCTCATTAGAAATGTCTTTAAATTGGCAAATGTACTATCTCATTAAATAGACTAAGAATGCATATGCATCAAACCACTGCATGCCTGCAATGCATCTGAATGCTTCTTTTCTTTTTTTTTCTCCCCTGTGAATAGTTTCTTGCTACTGGCTTCTTTTCTTGTTGATAAGCTCCTAAGAGCAAGGAAATTTCACTTCTAGATATCTGGCTGTCCCTCATTTCCCCCTATCCAGACACTGTGAAGAAAATACAACCTTTCCTTGGCTTTATGATGCTCCGCTTTTTCACATTTGGAAAGAAATGAGAATTAATGGCTCTGGTTGCTTGCTCTGCTAGTGAGAAGATGACCTTAGTGAGATGTCAGCAGATGTCCAAGCAGTTCCCCAATCCAGACCGATGATG